>NC_090933.1:157901078-158243707 GCF_040938575.1 Ambystoma mexicanum
GGCGGAGGAAACAAGAAAACAGGAACAAGGAAGTAGGTACAAAGGCAAGGAACCAGGAACCAGGGACTAGTCAAAAACAGGAACACTGCAAACGATGACCAGCGCTGGACTGAAGTAAGACTGAGGCTTTTAAAGCTGCTTAACGAGCACACGCCTCGGGTGTGCTGATTGCTGCACCTGCAGCCACAGCTGTTACCTATCCTCCACCCAACCTTGTCCTGCAAGGGTGGAGGTGGAGCAGTGGGCCAGGCATTCTGGGAAGCATAGTCATTTGGTTAAAGAAGCATGCTGGCTGCCAAAAACCTGGAATGGATCCGGAAGGGAAGTAGCCTGGAAAATAGGGATTTAGCGCTCCCACTTCATCACTGCACTGTAGCATAATGTTCGAAGGAAAAGTCCAGTAGGGAATAAACCCCAAATCAAGCCCCCAAGTGGTGGGAACGGGAGCGAAGGGAGCGAGTCGTGACAGTTGGTTCTTGAACTCTTCAAATGTGCAATTCCACCCGCAAGTTGTGTTAGTTTTGGATTTATGCCTGGCACCTGTGATGAAATAACAGGTCGACTGCATTTCATCATTTCTGTTCTATGTGGGAAAGGAAGTATTGCCGACAACTGTTTATTTGAAGGTGATTGTGCACAGTACTTGGGACGCTAACCTGTGGTGCACCAACCCAGTATCTAGCGTGAGCCTCGTGCCGTTCGGGGTAAGTTTCCCTTACTAACGTTCCCTCCTTTTGTCGTTGTTTCAATTCCTGGATTTCTTCAGAGACTTGTTGGTGGAGCCTCCGGTTCTAAGTCTACAGGTAAGTGTTGAACTAGATGCTATTGCTCTGCTATTAGTGAGAGGTTTAGTTGGGACATTTTCTCATTATACCTTATTGTATCCCAGGCTGACTTCCAATGATGTTCCCCCGCCCTTTCCAGTGATCCCTCTCTCTGCCTGTTATATTAGTCAGACAGTTGTATCATTTGGAAGGTCTATTTTTGACTTCACTACTATCAAGCCGTTTGATTCAAGGATCCGGAAGAGCCCTACCAATTGTATGCTTTATCGTTACCTGTATCCTTTTTCATAAGATACCTGGGTGATTTATGACGGGTATGGGAAACCTGATAGGTCTAGTGAGCCCTCTGGCTCCAAACCAGAGGGAGCTCAACAGAAACCCCTATTCCAGACAACATTTATGAAATGTTTTGTATGTGAGTCTGTAGACCATGTGAATGTGAACGGGGACCCCAGATGTAAGGGTAAACCTTCAGGGGTCCACACTGCCTCTTTAGCCTTCATCCCCAAGGTAGAAGCCCAAATGGCAAGTGCATACTTTCAGCTACTGGCTGAAGACCCCATTGGAGTTCAAGCCAGTGTATCTTTAGTGTCCCTGGGTCTGTGGGGACAACAGAATGTGGATGTGTACACCTCCATACCAGATAACAAAAATTCATATTATAAGGACAGTGTTCTTGTAAATGGTCAGGACACCCCTGCCATCAGAGACACTGGGGTAAGCATTTCAGCAGTAGATGAAAGCTTTTTCAAACCCGAGGATGTGGCTAAATCACCTAAAGGTCCCACTAAACTTGCAAGAGGCCCTATCCAAATGGTTCCTATTGTGCCAGCTCTCATCCAGTGCAATATTATTACTTCTGTAATTCCTGTTAGAGTACAGAATGAAGTGCCAGGAAGTGTCCTGTTGGGAACTTATTTGAAAACTCTTGGAGTTGTATCTAGTACCCCCAGGCCTCCCAGCAAAAAGAAGCAAGAATACACAAGATTGGCCAGAGAGGCTACCTTGAGAGACTCTCAGTTTGAGGTTGAGGATATTTCCAATACCTCCAGTCCATAGGAAGGCCACCCTTCACTTTCCAAGATAAAGAAAGAAACAAAGGAGAAATCCAAGATCTCTGGGAGAAAGAAAGGTCTCAACCCTAAACCTGTATATAGGACAAGGACATCCCTCCTGAGAGGACAGTTCCAGGTCACCCCAGTGACCCCCTTCCCCAGCTGAGGCTGAGTAGGAGGACCAACCAAACTATGTGGAGACAGCTACTGGTGACAGAGCTGGAAGAAAACCTTCCCTGCATTGGAGATCTGGATCCTAGAGACCATCCTGAGCATGCTGAGACTTTACTTGTAGAAGGTGGACCCTCAAAGGCAGACTTCAGCAGAGGACAAAGGGAGTCCCTCTCTAGAAGGTTTGCGCCAGAAGACAGCTTCCCAGCTGTAATGGGAAGAGCCAGGAAAGCATAGGCTTTACTGGGAGGATGGCCTCCTCTAAAGTGAACCTACTGAATCTACCACCAGGGGACTACAGGAGACTGGTATTGCCCCAGGAGGTGACAACAGTTCCTACAGTTAGCACATGATATTCCTTTGGCTGGCCACTTGAGCTTCAAGAGGACCAAAGAGAGGCTATCTCTGTACTTCTACTGGCCCAAGATGGGGGCTGATGTAGATACATTCTGTAGGAGCTGTCACACTTGCCAGACGTCTGCTAAGAGAGGGTCCAAGAATGTGGCACCTTTTAGTGCCCCTCCCTGTGGTGGGAGTCCCTTTTGAGAGGGTGGGGATTGACATTGTTGGTCCCTAGATCCCCTAACTTCCTCAGGCAACTGATTTATATTGGTTGTGGTAGACCATGCTACCAGGTATCCTGAGGCCATACCTGTGAGAACGGTTACTAGTCAGGCAGTGGCTAGGGCCCTCCTTGGTATTTTGTAGCAGGGTAGGTCTTCCTAAGGAAGTTCTCTCTGACAGGGGGTCAAATTATATGTCCCACTACATGCAAACCATGTGGAAAAAACAGTCAACCATGTAATCCAGTCAGAGGCCCTTTGGCCCTGATAAGGGAAGGGTTACAGAGCGCTCCTTCCCTACAGCCAGTGAGAGTCACCGACTATGTGCTAGGCCTGAGGAAGAGGATGGTACTGATGATGGCAGAAACTTCGGAAAACCTGAAAGCAGGTCAAGCTCTGGTCAAGCATTGGCATGACCAGAAGGCCAACATGGTGGAGTTCACTCCAGACCAGCTTGTCTTGGTTATGGTACTTACAAGGAAGAGGGCCTTATATTTATTTTTTATTTTTTTATTTTATTTTTATGATTTACAAAAGAAAACCTTTAAAAAGAAGATAAAGAAAACATTTCCATTTACATCGCTCCATACGAACCCACACCATTTATCATAGGTACATTTCTCAGGAATTCCTCGTGGGTGTGGGCTTCGATTCGGCCAGATGGATTTTCAAGTCCTTCAGAAACAGTATTAGACCAAACATGACTTTGCGATCAGAACCATCAAACATGGATTTCCACCAGTCATTAGCCGAGTAAGTACGACGGGCCTCGAAGAGAGTTCTGAACAACTTTGTTCGTAAGGACCGAAACTTTTGACAGAACAAGGTCAAGTGTTTTAAAGTCTCTGCATGGCGCTCACAAAAACGACAAGTCAGGTCAAAAGTTTCCTTAGATGCCCAAGTACTTGTGCGATCCCTGGTCAGGAAGAGATTGAGTCGAAAATGTAAGTATAATAATCTCGAATTCTGATCAGGAGATTATAACAAGTAAGGTTGTAGTTTATCCAACTCTCTTGCTTCAGGTGGTGCATCTTTTAGGAGGCGAGAGCTTGTTCTATCAACACAAGTTGGTGCCAATCCGAACTCCATAGTTTTAATTTCACCTTATTAGGATTTTCTAGTAAAGTTGTGATTTTAATGTTATTTGCATCAAGAATTTCTGTGCATAACTGATTCCATTTGGCAAGAATTGTATATTCTGGATCTGTGTCCGGCTTGTGCAGGATTTTAAATTGTGGAGCTGGGTTACAAAGCTGAGTCTTTCTATATAGAGTTAATGCATTCCACCATACTCTCACTTGTATAGATGTCAAGCCCAATTCAAATATTATGTTACTTGTCTGACATCCTTTAGGGAGATGCAGCGCTCTGGTCCAGAAGTTATTTTCTAGTGTATTCCACAACTCGTGTGGGCAACCAAACATGTTTCAGCGCCATAGATAAGAGCCGGTATGGCCTTTTGTCTATAGAAGTTGATCGGAGGTTTTATGTAGAATTTTCTGAATTTTCTGTTAATGATCGCGGCTTGGTAAGCTAGCTGCCGACACTTTCTCCTGGTTGCCTCAACCCAGAGGTTGTCATTTATGTTGGCACTTATCAGAGATCCCAAGTACTTGATATATGGAGAAGTGCGAAGAGATGTTTTTTCCAAGTGCCAAACATATTGTGTTGGTCCTCTTTTGTAAGATGTCAGGTTACGTAGGATCAAGACTTTGCATTTTTTCTTATTGATGCAGAGCTAGTTTTTGTTTAAGTATTTTTCTAAGGCGTCTAATTTTCGCTGCAAACCAACAGGTGTGACATCCAAGAGTATTAGATCGTCGGCAAATAAAAGCCAGCCCAGCCGCGATCCATGAATTTTTGGTGGAAAGGCTGCTACCTCATTTAATGAATGACCAATATCAGAAATAAAAAGATTAAAGACAATTGCTGCCAAGGGGCAACCTTGTTTCACACCTTTAAAGGTCTGGATCAAGGGTGATAAGAAGCCTCCTTGATCTAATCTGATTTGGATAGTTGTGTTGGAATGCAGCTCTTTTATTGCATCTAAGAGGTCGGGTGAGCATTTCCAGCCTTTGAGTTTCTCCCATAAGATGTGGCGATCGACACTATCGAAAGCGTGTGAAAAGTCGATTGATGCCACATAAATCGCAGTGTTGGTTCGTATTAACTCCATTTTTACAAGAATCAGCAAGAGGGTATTGAGACCACAACCAACGCCCTTGACAAAGACCGCTTGCCGTTGGTCATTAATGTGGTTGTCAGTTGACCAGGATTTTAGCATTTGTTGGAGCTGGGTCGCGTAGATTTTGCCCATTACGTCGAGAAGGGCAATTGGTCGGTAATCTCTTGGGTCCAGTCTGTTGCCTTTTTTAAAAATGGGTACGATAATGGCATTTTTCCACGAACTTGGGGTTGCATGTTTCATTTTTATCCTTTCAAAGAGGATAATACAAAACTTTGCCCATTCTTCAGGATTTTGTTTCAGTGTGTAGTTTGTAAGGCCATCAGGCCCTGGAGCTCTCCACGCAATAAAGTTCTTAATTGAGTTTATGATGTCATCTATGTTAATGTTAAAGGACATTTGTACCGCGCACTATCACCACCGGAGTGGTCCCTTGGCGCTCTGGCGGCTCTGAAGGAGGAGGGGAGGTTGAGTTAGTGGGAGGAAGCAGGAAAAGTGCAAGGGAGCAGTGATGTGCTGTTGGCGGCCTCAGCCCGGAGGGTCCATTGGCTGGGCCTGGGGTGTTTGCGGCCGGTAGTCGTCGTGTACTGTTGTGCAAGACTATGTGTGTTTTTGTTTTGTTGTTGCGATGTAGTGAAGTTTGTGCGGTTTGTTGTGCTGTAGGTTTTGGTTGTGTTTGGGTTGGAGTTTGAGAGGTTTATGCAGAGAGGGAAGTTGCTAGTAGGGTTGGTTAATTTGCATCTCTATCCTGAATTGAGGCGCTCGGCTTGCGTGGCTTCCCCTGATGCGGCTCTGTCCTGATCTGGGTCCGACTTGTATATAAGGTTCCTTACTCCTCTGGCCCCCACCTCTAACATGCTCTCTAATAGCTCCCCTTATCCTCCCATCATACTCCTGTGGCCAGTGCAATTGCCAATGTCAACCTCTCAGGTCATGTGGTGATTGCCAATATCTCAACAATTACACTTCACTGTGGTGCCTGGCGTAACTAAGGGGCGGGCGAAGTGATGGTGGGATTGTCTGTGGTAGTTGACTCAGTTTCCATGTGTGCCGCCTGTGTTCCAGTCTATCCGGTGTCACCCGTCTAGGTGCCGTGGGAGTTACCGTCTCGGGTCGGGGATGTCTGTATCCTTTCCGGTTTAGTCATCCTTTTTTTCGGTTTTGGTTTCCGGATTTAGTCTGTGGTGTCGAAGAGCCAGGTTTTTAGTGATTTCCTGAATTTTAGGTGATCTTCAGTATTTCTTACTTCTTTTGGGATGTTCCAGGTTTTTGCGGCTAAGTTGTAGAAGGAGGTGCCTCCAAGTTTTTTCTTAAGTTATGGTTTGAGTTCCAGGTGGATTTCGTTGCTTGTTCGGGGGGGGGTCTCGTTGGTTTGTAGACTGTTATTTCCTTTTGTAGGAATTCTGCTCCTTGTTCGCTGATTGCTCTGTGCGTTATGCACATTGTTTTGAAGGTGATGCAGTGTTTTACTGGGAGCCAGTGTAGTGTTTTTAGGGCTGGAGTGGTGTGGTCTCTTCTGGATAGTTTGAGGAGTAGTCTTGCTGCTGCATTTTGGATCCATTGCAGTTTCTTCAGGAGGTATTCTATGTCAAACTTCAGCGACCAGGGGGCTCCGGCTTTACTCATACTTTTGGGCTCAACTTTCGATGTACTAAACAAGTCCGTATAGTGTTTTACCCAAGTTTCTTGGAGAATTGGCGACACTTGGAGTGCTTGCTGTGGGGCGGCAAGGTTATTTACTAGGCTCCAGAATTCAGCAGAATTTTTATTCTTAAGTTTGTGCATCATTTCTTCAGCATTGTTCTGAAGTATTACTGCATAGTGGCTTTTTCTCCAGTTTCTATATTTTTGTGTTGTGTGTTTTTTACCTGCATAATATTGATCTTTATTACTTCGAGGTAGCATCCTTACTTCTTTACGAAGTGTACGTTTGTGTTGTAACACCTGTAAGTCAAACTTGTGTTTATTCTGCATTTTGGGTTGTTTAAGGCCTTGTTTGCGTTCTACGAATTGGCACAGGAGGTGTTGATATTCCGTCTCATCCGGGATGGCCACCAAGGCAGATGTTAACAAGTTGACATCACATGTTTTAAGATTAGGATCCTTCCAGATCGATAAGTAATGGCATGAGGCCATAATTTTTGTGGTGTATAGTTGCAGGCATTAAACGACATCCTAAGCATGTCATGATCGCTACGTTCCATTTTGACGATCTCAAGCCGATTGACTTTTAGTGCAAAAGGTTCAGACACAAAAAAGTAATCTATAGTTGAGGTTTGTTCATCACGGCTCCATGTTGGATTTGCGGGAATAACACCATGAGTATTCCCATTCAAAAATGTTAGTTTTCTAGAGTTCATTTCAGTCATCCAAGAGTTGGCAGGCGCTTTGTTGGCCTTTTTAGTCGATGACTTTGCTTAAACTTGAACACCAAGCAAAAAACAATCGATGTTTAGGTTGCCGCAGATGATAATTTGGGCTATGCTTGAGTTTTCCATTTAGTGTCTAGAAGTGTAGTCACCTGCTCAATGAATTGAAGCGTGCCCGTTGAAATTTGTTTCCAATAAAGATTAATTCTATATAGGAACTTTGGTTTGTGGATATCTGGGAACCTCACTTTAGCAGTTTGTATGTATGGTGAGACATTCATCGTCTCTACTATTCTGAGGCCACAATCTTTGTTTACCGCTATCAAAAGCCTAGACATTGGCCTGCCTTTTAGGGGTTTAACTGCTGGATTTGCTACTATCTCAAAATAGGACGATATAGGGCAGGTTGTTAGCCATGTTTCCTGTAAACATATAAGGTCCAAATTACTCATCCAGGGAGAGTTGAACAGGTGGACAAATCCTTGCGTGTTCCACGATCCAAAAGTGAGGGGCTGGTTCGCGCTCAGTTCCTGGCGTTAGTCGCAATGTTTGGTGTTGAAGATTTGCAGCCAGCCATGCCCAATTTTCCTTTTCTGAATCGCTTTTAAATAAGTCCCTGTCATTTGTGTTTAGACCTTCAATTGTTATTTGAATTTGTTCTTTTTCAATGGACTGAATTAATTCTTTGTCTTCAGGTTTTGTCATGATTTCAAACGATACCTTGGGCTCTGGGCCTTTAAGGTTTTTTTGATTTGTACTCGTGGTTATTGGTTTCTTTAGAGTTTTTTGGTTTTTGTCGTACATGTTTTTGAGAGAAGACTCTGATGCTCTGTCATCTGGCACTGGGTATATAGATCAAAACCCAATGACAGCAATGCCGGTACTGCATCTAGTAAAATGTCTCGAATTATACTAGAAGTAAGGTGCAAAGTCACCATGTCATTTCTTTTTTCGCAGTGAAACTCCACTAATTTCAGGTCATCGAAGCGTTCGCAAACTGAGCACCAGATAGAATAGCTTGGATAAGTACTGCCGATTTAAGATCAAGTTATCACAAGAGTCCAGTCTTTCCAGAATTCGTTTTTTCATAAGATGATACCTTTTTCGTTATTTTAGAGTTCGCCACGTTGCGTTTAAGAATGGACTGTGTTGCATCTGAGGAATGTCTATGTGGGGACTGAGACTTGGAAGACATATGACATGGTTCCATAATAGGGATCTTTTCAGTATTTGTAACGGTGTGAGATTCCTTAGGTTGATTGATTTTTCGTTTGGTTTCATTAGTTCTCTTGCCATTATTTTCAGGTGTTTTTCTGCCATGGTTAGAAATGGCGAATCGGGTTTGTTATTCGGTTCTATATTGGTTACGGCAGGACTTACAATCGTACAAATTCTTCGTGGTGTCAATGGTTTGGAGACTCCTGATAGGTCATCAGGCCGAGACTTGTTTATACAGCTGTCAGAGTTTGGTTGAGCCATTCCAACTTGCTGCATATCTAAGCTCTTGGTCGGAGAATCAAACTGCTCAATTTCAGAGTTTTCTTCAAAGTCTTCATATGTTTATAGGTTTATCAGGTCGGATTCAACGTTCTGTATCGCATCAGAGGGATTTGATACGGCGTTGGAGCTTTCAGTTTCCAGCAACGGGTCTAAGTTTGGAGGGGTAGAAACTTTGCAACTAGTGTTATGAACTGCTAGATTTACTGTTTTTAAAATGCACAAAGAATTCCTAGAACCATTTCTGCATCTGAATTTGATGGCAGGTTGATTTTTAGACTTTTTTCTACAAGTTGCAGTTTTCCCAAATGCAAATGTGGGGACTGGGATTGGCGGACATTGGGTCCCTTTAAAGATATCATATACCTCCGAAGTTTTGGAAGTAGATGGATCACTTGTACATGCCGATGCATTGCCATCTTTGGAGCTTTTTTCTTGAGGCAACAAATTACTTCTTGAGGATGAAGCTACTTGAGGGTTTGCAAGTGCAAGGTTGCAAGATTGGCGGCTAATTTCAAGCACCTCATCAAAGGAAGTAACATTTTGCTGAATGAGGTCCTTGTCTCGAGTGTTAGACATAACTAAGTCAACTGCAGAGTGCAGCAAGTGAGAACTTGAAGACCTGTCGAGTTTCTTTGCCGGTTGAGAAATCATAGGAGGATCATTTCTTGGCTTTCGCTCTTTCATTGCGGATGGCAATGTTGAAAAACTACAGTCATCGTGCAGCAACATGGAGTTTGCATGTGTTGCATCAAGCACACAGTCTTTTTCTTTTTGCGCCTTATCAAAAGGGATTACTTCTGAGTCAGAAATCAACGGGCGCTCCACGGGATTTTTCTTAAAAAGGTTCAAAGCTTTGCGCGCCACTTCGGCCAAAAGCTTTTTATCTTCGTTATTGTTTGAAGTGTAGCCAGAAATAGATGTTCGCATTTGGTCGATTTTACAGTTCATGGAATTTAGGTCGTCTTTACAGACAATTCCTTTCCTTTCCATTTCTATTATTTTTGTGTTAAGGAGTGCGCATTCAGTGTCGAGAGGTCTTTGATATTTTCATTCATTTGTTCGTTAAGTTTGAGAAAAGGCGCAATGGATATTCCCAGAAGGCCTTACAGGACAAATGGATTGGACGCTTCAAGGTTGTGGCTAAACTTGGAGAGGTCAATTATTTAGTGGACTTGTGCAACCCCAAGGAGTCCCCTAGGGTCTATCACACTAACCATCTGAAGGCGTATGTTTCCAGACCAGAACTAGGGGCTTTGCTCTTTGATCAAGAGGAGGAGGAGAGCGAGTCTCCCCCGATCTCCTTAGGGGACAATCCTCAGATGAGACAGTTGAAGGAGTGAAACTCCCTTCAGCTTTGACTCTGCAACAACAGGAGGAGTGCAAGGTTCCGTTGAATCAGTTTGCCTCCCTGTTTTCACTGGCACTAGGCTGGTCCCTTGGGGCAGCATGATAGTCTCACTGTTGACAGTCTCCCTGTCTAAAGCATGTGTTGCAGAATGTCAGATCATGTTGGAAGAGGTCAAGAAGATGCCTGATGTTGGGGTTATAGAGCCATCTACAAGTGCATGGGCCAGTCCAGTGGTACTAGTGCCAAAAGCAGGAACAAAAGAGTTGTGATTATGTGTGGACTATAGAGCTCTTAATGCAGTCACCATGACTGATGCCCATCATTTACCAAGAACAGATGAGCTGGTGGACAAACTTGGTTAAGCCATGTTCCTCGGTACATTTGACCTGAACTCAGGCTATTGGCAAATAGATCGGACACACCATGCCAAGAGGAAGACTGCATTTTCTACCCCAGGAGGCTTATATACCAGTTTAAGGTTCTGCCTTTTGGACTCAAAAATGCACCTGCTACATTTCCGAGGATGGTGAATGAAGTTCTGAATTGGTTAGAGGACTTCTGCACGGCATATTTGGACGACATTGCAGTGTTCAGCCCCCGCCCCCCCTCCCTACCAGCCCCCCCCCCCCTTGGGAAGAGCATCTTCACCACCTAGGATATGTTTTACAGGCTCTGGAACAGGACCATCTGAACATAAACGCTAGTAAATGTCAAATTGGTCAGAGTAAAGTGGTCTACCTTGGAGGTGAAATAAGGCCATTGCCTAGCAAAGTATAAGATGTGCAAGACTGGGCCACCCCTACTACTCAGACTCAAGTGAGTGCCTTCCCAGGTCTCACTAGGTACTACAGGAACATCATAGCTTCTCCCTTAAATGTGATGATCTCACCCAAATTCCCCAAGAAGGTCAGTTAGGAATGAGAAGTGCACTAAGGCATGTGAACGACTGAAGAAAGCCCTTTGTCAAGCTCCGCTGTGAGAGCTCCTGACTACAGCCAATCCTTCATTGTACAAACAAATGCTTCTAACGCAGGGATAGGTGCAGTTTTGAGCCAACTGGATGAGAAAGGCAGGGAACACCCTATCTGCTTCATCAGTAGGAAACTGAAGGACCGTGAGACAAGGTGGGCAACTATAGAACGTGAATGTTTTGCCATTGTGTGGTCTCTGAAGAAGTTTAGGCCATACTTGTATGGTTCTACTTTCATTATTGAGACAGACCACCAACCCTTGATATGGCTACTGCAGATGAAGAAGGAAAATCCCAAATTGTTGCGATGGTCAATCAGCTTCCAGTGGTTTGATTTTAACAGATGTCATGGTGTAATCACCAAAATGCTGATGGTCTCTCCAGAAAGTATGACCGACTGGAATAAGAGATTGACCCAGGAGTGGATTCAATACTCCTGTCCCTTAGTCTGGGGGGGGGGGGGCGCGAGTGTTAGGGAGAATTCTCAGAAATTTCCTAATTTCGTTATACCCTAGAGACCCCCAGCTCTTTTTGCCAGACTTTAGGACTTTTAATTTCTAACCTGGAGAGAGTGAGACCTTTTTCTCGGTCTCTCGTGTAGTTTGACCTGATTTGGATTATGTGTTTCCTCTGCTTTTGGAGTCTGACAAACTCCATAGGCATCTACTTTTTGTATGGTGACAAGATTTCTCATAAGGTTTAAATGCCTTTTCTTATGTGAACTACTGTTCCCAACAATAGTAAAGTGAAATTGACTTTACTTATCTTTTCTCTTTGTAGGTCAGCATACCCCACCTTATGTGGAGTGGCTAGGGGGGAGTTACCTAGTAGCCCCTTATCCTACATTCTCATGCAACATTTTTATGTTACCCTCACTACTTTAAATGGCTGGTGGCATTGGTTTAATTTTCCTACCATTGTGCTTTTCTACCGCAGGCTGAATCCTCAGCTGCAGTATAGCACCCATGGGTGACCATTGTGTCAAAATGGCCCTTCTTTTTTCGCTATTTTCTGTTTGTGAGGTTTGTCTTGGGTTTTACTCTGCAGGTCAAACCAGCTTTGAGCCCTTTGTTCATTTTGCCTTTGGCGGGCTTCAGTACTGAAACCCGCCTCTAGCTCCAGTGCTTCTGGAAGGGCAGGAAGTGAGGGAGGTGCCCGGAATTCCCCTGTCCTTTGTCTGCAGGGAAACCTCAATACACCCAGTCCTGATTAGGCTGTGCATGAATGGGAAAAACCTGCTTAAAAGGCGAGGGTTTTGGGACTGAGTCGACCACTGGGAAGAACAACCTGACGAAGAAACCGTGAACAAAGCTTGCTGCATCCTCCTGGACCTTTGAATTGCTCTTGAAGCCCTGCTGCTGTGCTGAAAGTCCTTTTTCTAATCGACAAGAGAAGCTCCGGAAGGGACGACTTCTTCCCTTGGGTTAGTGGGACCAACTAACCCCGAGAAGAACTCCACTGGACCATTTTCCCCGACTGGCTGTACCTTTTTGCTGCTGCAGGAACCGAGTGCCAGGGGTCGACAAATCTGTAGTCGAGTGCAATGTCTGGGATCCAACCAAAAGCTCCTGGAGTCTCCCCAGGACCCTACAGAAGCAGGCCGACCAGAGCTTGAATCCCCTCACCAGAGTGCAGATCTCAAGGAGTGAAGGAAGCACAACCGGCATCCAAGATCCACAGTGGTGCTGTTTACCGAGCGCTGAAACCGCAAAGTGAAGCTGAACCGAATAGAGCCCGTAGCTGCCGCCAACCTCCGAATTGCTGTACAGGAGTCCTCCATACGTCCTCCCTCTTGTCCCCACGACTGAGGTACAGGGAGGGGTAGCCTGGTGTCTTATCTTTTTCCTCTTTATATATACTTTGCCTTTTAGAACCATGCTCCCCTTTAACAAAAAAGAAGGCTACTGCCCTTATATTGTTTCTGCCCACGACTGTCCAGGAACACAGGATCTGCATCACTGCAACCAGACAGAAGCCAGCTGGACCACTCTTCTTCTACCCAAAGATACTGTTCTGACTTGGGGTACTTACCTCATTGTCTGTAGCTTTGCTTTTCTCAGTTGAGACTTGCAGTAGCTTCTTTTGTAGAGTTGATTTCTGCTCTAACCTTACGTTTAACAGCTTGTGACTCTACAGTGATTTTTATTCAACATACTCTGTAACTTTCTGCAATACTTTTGCTATCTAAGAAGTGCCTTTGATATATACTGTCCCTCATAGGTGATGCATTGGTTTTAAACTAATATTGCTGGGAAAGGTTTTTATCTAGACTTCATTGGGAGATTTGAAAGCGCTCACATGCTCCGAGAACCTGTTTAACCTTTTTCCTTCCTCTAACCTTTCCTTTCGACAGCGTCAGAATTTACCAAGTATACAAGTGATATATCAATGCCATTATTGTCCTAGTTAGTGAAGTCACCTCATGGTGTAAGAAGTGTGTATGAAGCATCTCTAAAGAGAATCTATCTACTTGCTTTGTGGTGATTCTGAGAAAGTACTTTGAAGTGTATTTGATTGCTGCATGTATTGCTCTTTTTGAAGAATGCTTATTTAAAAATTATTGTTAAATAAATAATTATTTATAACAAAAACCTTATTTATAAGTGTTACTTGGCTACTTGTGTATTGGTGGATTTCATTGCTACAGCTCACATTTACCCCTCTTGAGACATGCCTGGCTGCTCAGTCACACTACCAAAATGTGTAGTACAGGCCTACACCAATAGGTGGGTTACCTAAGACCAAGCAGATAAGTGTTGTGTAGTCTCACACATTGTTACTAAATCAATTCTTACCTAACAGCAGGCCTGATACGATCTCTTGCAGTTAGGACAAGTGATCTTCCTACTTTCACTTTACTCTGGCGGTCTACGAGTAGGAGAATCTTATTAAAGAGGTGTAGCGGATAGTGGGCATTTCAATTTTGAGCATTTACCCAAAGGAGGAAGGTTAGATTACATTCTAATAATATCTCCCAACCTCCTTTTACATGGCCTACCCATGATGGGGGAGGGTTGGTTGCATAGTGAGTCAGGCCTAAGAAATGGCAGAGGTTGAGAGACCTTTGTTCCACCATTGAGGGCATCTGACTTTGGTCCCTTGGGACATAGAATGTCAGCCTTGCAGTCATGGATTTTGGCTAGTCAGGCGGTTATGTTGTGATGTTCAGGTCCCTTTCCTAGTCTGAATTCAGTTCAGAAATCAACAGTACAGAGGTGTGAAAAAGGTGTGAATTCCACAAAAAGTGAGGCAGAGATTTTATGGGCTTAGATAGCCATATGGAAAACGCAAGAGATTGCGTATTTCTGGCACTTTGCTTGGCTAGGTCCTAAAGAAAGGGAGCTGCCTATTTGACAGCTGTCAATCCCCCCCCCCCCTTGTTATCTGTTGTATGTTGGAGTAGGACAAGTAGTATGTTGCTGATTGTCTCAAAAGCTACTGTCGAGCCAAGCAGGAACCAGGACTAAGGGCATATGACTTGAGCCGAATTGTACTTCTGAAGTTGTTAATTTCATTTCTAGGAAAAGGCAGATTGCTTTTCATATTCTGAGTATTACTTTCTCAGCCTGTGGAATCGCCCTTTTAGGAATATGGGGCAACTAATGCAGTAATTTCCGAAAGGCGAAACTTCAGGATAGACATTAGTTTTACAGAGATCGACACTTTAGTAGACAGTCATGGTGCAAAGTGAAATCTAATCACAGCAGCTTTATGCCAGAAATGAAAAATTAGAAACCAGTAAATTCCATTGCAATGCAATGGGTCTTACTGGTGCTGGCTACAGTGTGCTGGTGCCACCACCCATTGAACAGCATGCTCAAAGATTGCCTTGATAAGTTTGAGGACACCTGAAGAAGAATGGGCAAGTGATTTGCATAAGATTGATGCCCAATAGTTACATCTTTGGAAAGATGAGTTTCACCAACTTGGCTGCAAATAAATTATACTGCGTGGATTCCTATATAAGTCTGTTTATCTGTGGAACTCTCATATAAGATTCCTCCTAGCCAGTGTATTGTTTAAGAGGGACTTCCATATAGCCAGATCCATAGTCTCTAGCAAATGTAGTAATTGTTCTGCCCTTTTTTTCTGAACAAAAAAGTCTGGTATATCTAAGTCGAGATGTGAAAAGTAAATTCTGTATTTAATATCTCGGTTAACAAATGCACAAGATCCAAATCTAAGAGAAGAAATGTGCTGTTCTTTGTGTTTGATGGCTCGCCTTCCATTGCATGTGCTTATCAAAATTCCCGTTTCCATTTTTATCAGTTCGGCAATGGATTTTTTCACTCTTCGGCCAAAATAAAACATGTAGTGATAGCTGTGAATAAAACGAACACATTGCATAACGATCTATATTTTCATTTCCCCCTGAAAAATATACGTCCTGTGAAATATTTTACCTTCAGTGCAAAAATTCTCATTCTCAGAGTATGTTCCTAGTTTTGGGCATGTGGCAAGTGACATCACCTACTAAAGGAAGCGCAGAAAATGGGCCGTAACGGCGCTCCATCCCCAGACCAAGGGGCTTGCCCACGACACTCAAAGATATTCTCTGAAGCCACGTTATCACACTGACTTGCAATCCACGATTCGACGAGCAGGCGGCTTTCAGAAGACTCTGCATCGCTGCCAAGTCTTCTAAAAGCGGTCTGCTCGTGGAAGCGTGGGTTGCTTGTCCGTGTTGTAACTCAGCTTCTGAACTGGATCCTCTGTGGAAGCCGAGTTATCACGCACACAAGCAACCCACGTTTCAAACAGATCATTTGAGTAGACTTGGCACGGGAAACTGAATGCGGAAACAACCAAAAACCTGCATACTTGTTGCAGCTGTTCAAACTGGTATATATGTCCTGCAATGTACAGACATTTTTGTCCTTAGGGTGACCAATCAAAACTGCAGAGCCCAACTTCCATT
Source organism: Ambystoma mexicanum (assembly GCF_040938575.1). Lineage (NCBI taxonomy): Eukaryota > Metazoa > Chordata > Amphibia > Caudata > Ambystomatidae > Ambystoma > Ambystoma mexicanum. Next base: position 157,916,943 of record NC_090933.1, read on the forward strand.
TTTCGCTCAAAAGGGTTTCTTACTGAATCATAAGACAATGTTTCAAGTTAAAAATTGTGGACATTCTTATGGTCGCATAATGCTGTTTGCTTTTATGTAAATCCACAGAAGTGGGTTCTATGGAGAGATACTGTATTGCGTGACATAGCCTGGGGCCATGCCCCTCGGCCCTTTCTCTGCGGCCCAGCCGTTCCAAGGATGAGAGGATTACCCCAGTATATTTTTTCATTTCCAGCACTGACTATATGGGATCTTGGGCAGTGATCATTTACCTTGAGATTCCATCCAAGCACTTTTTGAGGTGTTGGCTAAAAATTTGATAAGGTTTATGGACGTACAAGTAAATGGTAGCTGGAATAGAATTAGATGGTCCGAGAGAAATCTAGAGAAGGTACACCTCTTTGTGACCAGACTCCCCGATGCCCAATATGAACAATTAGCTGGGCTCACAGCAGAAGAAATTGAATCGTGGATCAAGGAAACTATGACCCAGATGATGGTGCACAAGGGAAGATATGTTATGCTTAACAAACCAGGGTACAGACCACATTACGACAAGGCCATACAAGAAGCAAAGAAGAGAATGAGGAAAGAGATTAGAGGAATAAAACAGCTTAACCAAGATCAACAGGTACATCTTAAAGCATGTCAAATAAAAAGTAGCTACAGAAAATAGGTTAAGAGCTGGAAATGCTGACTAAAGCACACAATGACAGTACCTCCTCAAAGCAATAACAATCAATGACTCAAAAAAGATGTGGAGCATGTTGACCGAATTCAACACTGAGAACGCTCTGTCAGTCATATGTGGTATTAGCAAGCAGGCTTGGACTGAATACATCAGCGACAACATTCTCTATGGAAAAGTGCATGGTGGTGGATAGCCTCGATATTGGGAGAAGCTTCAAGCTAGATTTCGATTTGGCAGAAATCGAAACCAAAATATGGAAACTCAGGGATTCCAGAGCCCCAGCCCCTAATGGCTTATCTAACGCAATTTTGAGGCAATCACCTGCATATTGGTCAAGGCTATTATTTGTTCTTTTTCAAAAAGTCTGCAGCGAAGGCAGAATACCGAGCCCATGGAGAATCTCAGTCTTGGTGCTCATCTACAAGAAAGGCGAGAGAACCTTGCATAAGAACTTCCGGCTCCTTGCCATGCTCGATGTAACCGGGAAGTTATTTGTATCTCTAATCCTGGATAGCCTGACGAAATGGGCTAATGAATTTAAGATCCTAAACGATTTCCAGATGGGCTTTAGGGTCAGCTCCGGGACCGCACATTGTCACTGGCTCATTGACAGGGTAATTAGAGAGACTAAAACTAAAGGAAACCTGTGCCTGCATATGGTCATGTTTGACTTTAGATCTGCCTTTGACACAATTGACAGAAATCGCCTATGGAAGAAATTGGAGAACGATCGGTGCCCTGCCAACCTTCTACATGCCACAAGGAGCCTACACGAGAATACTTTGGTACAGTGTTAGGGAGAATTCTCAGAAATGTGCCAATTCCCTTCTACCTTAGAGACCCCCAGCACTTTTTGCTGGACTTTAGGACTTTTAATTTCTAACCTGCAGAGAGTGAGAACCCTTCTCCCACTCTCTCATGTATTTTTCTGTGATTTGGACTCTGTGTTTCTGTTAGGGAGAATTCTCAGAAATGTGCCAATTCCCTTCTACCTTAGAGATCCCCAGCTCTTTTGCTGGACTGTAGGACTTTTAAGTTTCCAAGAGCAGTGAAGTGAAATTGACTTTACTTACAGTTTGTAACTTTCTAAACCCAGCACACACTGTTACCGTAGGGTGCTGGAGGGGTTACTTAGTATCCCCTTTGTCTAGTTTCTCATGTAACATTTTTTATGTTACCCTTTCTACAATTAATCGCTGGTGGCAGTGATTCACTTTTTACTACCATTGTGTGTTTTTACCGCGGGCTGCATTCGCAGCCACGGTAAGGCACCCATGAGTGCTGGACCCCAGAAGCAAGGAAAGACTGAAGTGGTATCCGAGAACCGCAGGGTTGCTATTTGCTGTCGGACGCGAGGAGCTGAAACGCTGAAGGACCACTGAATTGAAGTTTGCCCATTGCTGCCGCTGACTGTCCTATTGTAGAGCAGGAGTCCCCAGACGTCCTCCCTCTTGTCCCCACGACTGTGGCCCAGGAACAACAGGATCTGCTGAGCTGTACTGGAACCAATTCTCCTAACCAGAGGTACTGTAAAGTCTAAGAGAACTTACCTCTTATTGTGCAGCCATACTTGCTCTCAGTTGAGACCTGTCTTGGTTACCTTGCAGTGTTTCTAAAGCTTTGCCCCTCACAAGCCTCTCAGCTTGGCCCCCTTCCTGTGTTCTACTTTTCTACAAACATTTCTAAAAACATTGTGCAATACTTTTTATCTACCTCCAAAGAAGATCTTCAGCTCACCTTGACATTGTGCAATTAACATTGGCTGTCCTGGCTCCCTGAGAGACTCCTCTTTACTTCTTACTTTGGGCTTTGGCCTTTCCCCCAGAAAGGGTTAATTTGCTCTGCTTTTGAAGGTTCTTAAAAGTACTTACCTGTTTTTGAATTATTTGTTAACCTTTGTTTTATTCCTCTATTCTATCTTTTTCAACAAACTTAGTATTGCTCTAAATGTGCCAGTGATAAATCAATGCCCACAGTGTCCTAGCTATTTAAGTCACTTGAGGATGTAGGGAGTGTCTGTGTGACATCCCCAATGGGTATCATCTGATTTAGAGAAACTAAAAATGTGTTTTGAAGTATATTTAAGTGTTACATAGTTTTGCTCCCTTTCTGAAGAAGGCTTATATAACTGACTGTGAAATAAATTAATAATTGTTTTATTTGGATAACTGTGTGGTGAAACTCTGTGTCACAAAATTACTGCTCACATTGACCTCTCTTGAGATAAGCCTGGTTGCTCAGCCACACTACCAACCTGTGTAGTTCAGACTTATACCAAAGGTTGGGTCCCTATTGCCAGGAGGTCAAGGTTATTGTAGTGCACCCAAAGGGTATTGCATACAATCTTGCCTAACAATATTTAACACCACACAGAGACTGAAGTATTCATTGACGTTTTTAAATTAAAGCAATAGCTCCCTTTACAACCTAGGGCCAATTGTTAATTGATGGCAACTGTGCATCATTAACAGACCTTGCATAGATATACTTGCTTCTAGTTTAAACAATTCTGATTTTGTTTGCAAATTTACCTAAATGAAAATTGTAGGAATGAAATCTAACCAATAACATTCTCCTGGGAACCTTTGAAATTGAGATCAAATAATAGGACTTGATAGATGGGCTGTCAGGTGGACTTGAAAAATCGCTTTGCGAACGCAGCCCTCGGTAAAAACACACAATGGTAGTAAAAAGTAAACCACTGCCAGAAGCCATTAATTGTCGAAAGGGTAATATAGAAATGTTACATGAGAAACTAGACCAAGGGGATACTAAGTAATCCCTCCATCACCCTATGGTAAGATAGTGTGTGCTGGATCTAGAAAGTTACAAATTGTAATTAAAGTCAATTTCACTTCACTGCTCTTAGAAACAGTAGTTTCACCAAGAGAAGGTATTTAAACCTTTGGGAAATTTAAGAGACTTCCCAGTGCCACTGCACTGAAGGTGCTGTGTGACACAATGTAAAGATGATGCCTATGGAGTTTGTCAGACTCCAAAGTTAAAAGAAACACAGAGAATAAATCACATTAAAATTAAATGAGAGATACAAAGTCCTAAATGAGCTTGTGTCTCTAAGGTAGGAGGGACTTAAAACATTTTTGAGAATTCTCCCTAACAAATATCTTGTAACATTTTGGAGGTACAAATCTGTATATCTGTCTCTTCTTAAACAATTGTTTCTAAGTGTAATGTGGTAGGTAAAGTTGTAAGGCAAATTGCTTTTCTACCAGAAAAAAGTAATCAAGAGTAAAAAAATGGGATGCACAAGATATGAGAAAAATAAAGGTTTATTGTAACTGCCAGGGCAGGGAAGTATCTCAAAGACATTAAAAGAAGTCAGCCAGGATGACAGGTTATACAGCATTAACAGAAAGGAAAAAAACTGTTGTTGCAAACTTTGACTGTTCATTGCCTGATGTGATCAACAAAATAGGTACATCTATACATTTTGTGAATTCATTGGCCTATTTTAATCACGTTGTAAGGTGACTTCATTGCTGGTTAGCTCATTTACAGTGACATAATTTCTTCTCACGCTCTACGATTGGACATAAACATTAGATTTGTGTATCAGTCAGAACTATTTTTACCACTACTTTAACCATTTTGAACAATCATCTTTGTGAAATGTGACAGTGTGACAGATACAATATAACTCTTTAAAAAGCTTCCTATTTACCTCAGCGGTTGGCACTATCGAATTGCTCCCATCATTGCAAATTGCTTAGTATCAGTTCATTTTGCAACTCAATTGTTGGAAAAACTGCTTGCATGTCCTTCCTGTTCCCATAAGCTCATCTGATCTGTCTTTGACCTTATGCGCTGGGGCTTAGCTGCTCGCAGAAGTGTATTATATATAAAATAAGTGTGCATTATAAATTATCATGAGATTGTTTGTATTTGATTTTACCTTCATGTGATGTGAATTAGGCGTACACTATTATTCTGATTACTGGATCTCATGTGGTTCTAATGCAAGGGCAGTGGTAGTCGTGTGAATTATAGCTTTATGAAGGGTCCCTATCCTCTCTGCATTCGTACAGATGTAAGCCTCTGTGGATTGTGGGTCTTTGTACAATTAGTTCTTTAACACAGAGAACTCAGCCAGTGTCATTTATCCTACAGGGGCAGTGTTATGCTTGCATTGTTCTAGCTCTGTGACCATGCTTCGTCATTTCTTGCTGCTCGACTTCTGCCAGTTTATGACCTCAATTAAGTTGCATTTTGGCAGTTCTGCCTAGTGACAGAAATTGTTATAACTCTCTAGAACATGGCTGTGGGATCTCGGTAAACCTGAGGTATGCTGGCCAATCAGTTTACAGTGTCTTGTCCATAAACGCTTGGGCCTAATATCTTTCTTGTTGCGCTAGTATGACTTCACTACCATGAACTAAAACCTGGGAAAGCTTCCGTGCCCCATGCGTTGACCAATCATTGCGCAACATTCAACCTTCGACGTGTGTGTGTGTGTGTGTGTGTGTGTGTGTGTGTGTTTGTGTGTGTGTTTGTGTGTGTGTGTGTGTGTGTGTGTGTGTGTGTGTGTGTGTGTGTGTGTGTGTGTGTGTGTGTGTGTGTGTGTGTGTGTGTGTGTGTGTGTGTGTGTGTGTGTGTGTGTGTGTGTGTTTATCCTTCTGCAAGTGACTGTCTGATGTTCTGGGATGATGGGGAGGTTTTCGTACTTCGAGAGAAGCTAGCTAGAACTTGTGGCCTATCTGTATTGAATTCAGCTAATAAAGTTCAGTGGCAATCATTTATTCAACTTCATAAACACTAGTTTATATCCATCTTCAAGGTGTGTGTTATAGTATCACTAACGCATGGTTACCGGGGACTTGTTGGACGTATGCTGAAAACTCTTCACTACACAGGGCTGCTCTTTTGCTTTGCTACGTGCTGTTTCATAGGTACTTTCGCAGCTTGTATTTGCGTGCACATTTAGGATGCAGAATATATTCACCCTTATTTTCATATTCCCAATCAAAGTGATTTGGACTTTGAGTAGCATCTGCTCCTGTAGGCCAGAACTAGATGTGAAAATGTGTGAAGTGCCAATCCTGTTTTGACATACAGATGTAGTGATTTGTTTTAAGCTTTGACTTGGTTGTTTTATGGCAAAGTAAATTGGCCATCGATTGAGATTCACTGGCAAAAATTGGACAGTCTGGGCCCAGAACAGAAATGAAAGCACATGAACAAATCTTCATATTGGTTATATTAAATCACTTATTGAGAGACTACTTGTATCCTTTTTAGGATATGTCACCACCTACTAAAAATGGTAATAATACTCCATCAATTAGTATGGGTCGTCTATTAGACAGACTCCTTGATAAAAATGTCGAACTACCAACAAGGACATACATTCGGCATGTAAGTATGTGTAGGGAACCTAGCTATCAAGTAATGGAGGGCAGCACAAGTGGATGAGTCAGGCCGGCCACAATACGCAGGTTGGTAGGCAGACAGTTTGGGGTGGGTGAGGTTTTGTCTGAAGACCTAAAGATATAAATGAAGGGGATTTTTTGAGTGAGTGGCAGAAGGAGAGGTGAAAGATCCTCAACTACAAATGTGATTGCTGTGTCTCAGAGGTCCCAAACCTTCAGTCTCAGGGTAGACTAGGTGCCCTGGTTTATCCTATGTGAATATTCACGTACAAATGACAGCGAATATACTATTGGTGCCCGATTCCTATTTGTAGATGGAGCATGGGGTACACCACAAGGGTGCTCTCCAGAGCACACTGTTGGAAAAACCAGTACAGGGTACTGTAGACAGACCAGGTCATCCATGTGTGGGTGAATATGATACAAGTCCTAGGTGACATTAGTCATCTGCCCCGACTATAGCCAGGCACACAAGGAAACCAGCTCTGCATGGACAAGATGAATAACATGGATGTATAAGAGCATTTCCTATCTGAGTCATGTTGCTGGTTCCTGAATAAGAGTACTGTGAAAGGGTGTCTGGGACTTTGACTGGATATGTATCCCAAACCAAAGCCTTGCACTGAATGGGTGGCCACAAACATGTTGAAATGGATGCTTCTCTAAGATTCTGAGCTGTTTCCTCATAGGCTACACATCTCAGCTGAAAGAATGGGGTTTGGCAGATTGTGGTTCAATGTTGGGATGAGTCCTTTTAGGTGCAAAGAGAAGGCATCAAGTGAGGGACTCTGTAGAAGCTGTGCAAGATTTGCATCTCATGGTAGACCAGCCATGACAGTCGAGCTCTGCCAGTGCCTACAAATACAGGAGCATCTGAAGCCGGTCAAGTACGCTATGTTGGTGTCTTGTCCTTTTTGCCCAGGTGAAACCAATTGAGTGACCTTGTCTTATGACTCCCTAACCTATGAGAGCCTGCACAGAAACTAAAACACTGAGACACAGGAGCACCAGTTACTGAACAGTTCAGAACATCTCTAGTTACTACGCAAACTAATCACAACTGTGAACGATTGGATAGCTAATAAAGGTACATATATACACAAACGTAGCTGCTGAACCATAATTTCACCAGCCAGCCCCCGGAACAGCCGTTTCCTCTGGAATATCAGAATCCCTCAGATCTTCCTGCGTCCACCCAGTGTGGGTAAAGGGGAGACCAGGAGCGAAGCATGCCTTTTACAGGCAGCCGGGGGTCGGAACTCTGACACGCAGGGGCAGCTGATGACTTAACCTGCCACCTAACTTGAAGGTCTGTGAGTGCAAGAGCTTGGAGTCAGAGTCCTAGCGCTGAGGGACAAACCTGGAATGGAACGTGAACTGAATTCCAAAACACAATCTATGACAAAGTAAAAACTGCGCTAGTGTTGGATATGTGATCAGAAACGGGAGCCTTCAGTCAGCGGCGGACGAGAAGAAATGGGAAAGCCAATTCCTTATGAAACAGGCAGGCAGAATTCCGTCACTGAATGTCACCATTGTTCCGCAGCAGGGTGTTAACATAGCAGACCCTTGCAGAGGCAAAACTTGAACAGATTATCATTTCCCCCACCTGGAGATAAGGCGAGAAGAGAGGATTGACTCACTATTGCCTCATGAACCTTACTACCAAACTGTAAATGCCATGAGTACTCTACTAGCCGCTGTTCTCCAGTGCGAAGACTGCAGGTGACCGGTACTAAGAGGAAGAGAAGACAGAGCTGAATACACAGGAGTGAGAGGAGGCAATAATCATGATGGAGAATCAGGAGTGCAAGCAGAAGTAAGAGCCGAAGCAGGAGAAAGTTAAGAAGCTGGATTAAGAGCATGAGGAGAAGGAATAGAGCAGTAAGGATCAAACCCAAAAGGTCACTAGGGGGACTGAAGTTGTTAGGGGGCAGACTGGGATTAACAAAGAGGTTGCTGAAGAAGATCGGCGGCGCTACATGCCTCGAGTTCTGCTGAAGCGATTAAGGGGTGCTGTATCACCTAAAGGCTTGTTCGAACAAGTCACAAATACAGTGTCCCATAAGGTTAGAAGAGCGAGCAGGACACTATAACCCCAGACTGAGAAGCAACATTCCAGAAAAAGAGCAGGTTGAATTTTGAACTGGGATGGTGGAGAGCAGGTCCCCTGCATGCCCGTAAGACCCTGCAGTTGGTACCAGGTGGGGAACACTTCTACCAAGAATTACCCAGATGTTGGAGGTTGGACAAACCTACGACAGCCACAACTAAGGAAATCCCTGGGACAGATGAGTCATTGACCACTGGAGGATACCTCAGCATCCCAGAAGGTGACAAGACCAAGGCACATACACTGAACTATGACCAGGGTTGCGAGAGACCACCGTGACCACAAACAGTGTGCAGGGACACTATTACTATCTTGAACTGTGAGTGTCTTCCTTGGGCATTTTCCTGAAGGGGATCATTTGGGAACCTAATGAATCAATGGCCCTAAGCCCAAAGTCCTCAGGCCCTGACATAAAAAAGGGTCAGAGCCTGAGTATTTTCAGCTTAGGACCATTGATTCCTCTAGAGCAGAGAATGCACTGTAATGGTTAACCCATCCTGACACATGTTTAATTTGTAGAAAGCTCAATTCTTGTAGTTGTGCAAGGCAAACCTTAGATCCCTTGGGAGTTCTCCCAACTTCGCCCTGAGATCCTTGCCTTCTGCAAATTCAGGCTTCCATTCTGTCAGCAGACAAAACCTTGGCAGGGAGACTCTGGTGTGTAGGGAGCCTTTATAACTTTGCACAACAATATCTGTTTGTGCAGATGACTTTTGTTTTGTTATTCTCTTAGACGGGCAAACTCCGGTGTGTAAAGAACTATGCGAGAACAAAATAATTGTTCTGTTCTTCCCTCCTATTAGACACCCCACATCCTCGCTGAAGAAGTGAGACTTGGATGTTCGACCGTAGCTTTCCTAGGCAGGCTAATGGCAGCTGGAAAATGACTGCATGCTTTGTTTATCAGGTTTGGTGATCTGGGGACTCAAATGCAAGCCCTGGGAGGTTCCTCCTGACACAAACAGGCTTCTTACAAAGGTTTTTTGCTTACCTGCAATTCTTGAGTTAGACTCTTAGGGTATTGTGGCGAATACAGGCAATTCGTCCCCTCTCCCCAAGGATGAGCCAACACCCTTTGGGGCTAGGGAGGTGAGCCTGCTAAGCTTAACACCCCTACGGGACAGGACAAGTGGGATTTGTTATCCTCCCTGATCACAAACAGCGACTAGATTTGTTGGCTATATGGGAATTTAACTGTGTGACAGTTTGCAACCACCTGTGTAAGTAACTACTGGTATGGTTTCTGATCTTCATTCACTGTCCTTACCTGGGAAAGGAGAACAGTGGGTAATCCAACCCCCTATCAGTGTGGGCGATAAAGAGCCAATCCGAAATAGACCGAAGGGAGAGAGAGACCCGCACAGATTGAGAAGCCCGGGAACCTCCTACCTGGAGGTGTGGCATGTTCGAGGGAGCATAAGCCAAGCAGGGCAGTCCTGACCACATAGGAATCCACAGAGTGCTCACTCTGCCTGTTGGACAAAGGGACGGGAGCACCCGGCCCAGAAGAAGATGGAAGAGCAATTGCGACTGATAGCAGTGTAGGGAGAAGCCAAAGAAGCAGCACCGTGTCTGGCCAACTCTCTGACTGGCTTGAGCACCGCCTGGAAATCCAAGGTACGCGGTGGCCCCGGGGGACCGGACAGAGGGAGTGGCGAGGCCCAACGAGACCCCAAGCTGGGGTGAGAGAAGCAATACCCCAAGGCGGGCTGAGCGACCCAAGACCCCAAGGCAGGGTGACTGACCAGAAACTTCAAGGTGGGGCAAGAGAAGCAAAACCGCAAGGTGGGTTGAGAAGCAAAACCCGAAGGCACGATGAGAGAAGTGAAACCCCAAGGTGAGGTGAGAGAAACCATACCTGAAGGCGAGGTGAAAGAAGCAAGGCCGCAAGGCGGGTTGAGAGGTGAACCCCCATGGCAGAGCGAGAACTGAGACCCCAACACCGGTTGAGGAGAACAATGCCCCAAAGTCAGGAGAGGAGTACAAGGCCCCAGAGCGGGGTAAGAGAAGCGAGATGCCAAGGTGGGGTGGTAGGATTGAGTCCCCAGGACGGGATCAAGACTAAATGGGAAAGAGTACCTGGAAGTTTCCTGGTGGGGAACACAAGGAAGACAGAGTGGGCATATGAGTTAGGATTCCCCAAGTTGGAAAGGAGACCAGAGACTGGCATAAAACCCTGGGAGGTAACGATAGACCAACTGTCTTAAGGGCTCCATATAGTTTCTTTAAAATCAGTGGCAGCAATGTATATGTTGATCCTCATGGTATGCTGTAGGTGATGGGATGTTGGTGTGATTAATTGGTGCTGATCTGATGTGCTGCAACATTTTAGCTGTGTCCCTATGGTGCAACCCAAAATCTTGCCAATAGGGTAATTCAATCAGATGTGTTTCCTGCATCGCAGGTAGAGTAGCATTTGCAATGTCAACATAAGTCAGAAATCTTGTATGCATATTTTTATGCAATAAAGTGTTATTTGCCCAATCATACATTATTTTATATTCAGAAAAACTGCATATGACATGCAAACATCAAAGTAGACTTGAGAGCTGCCCTGTTACCTTCCCATTGAGAAGTGTACATGTTCTGAGAGAATGCCATTAATGCATAATCGAGCATGTTTATTTACACATCACTTTAATGTTAAATATCCAACCCCAAATCCCATTTTCTTCTTTCAACGTCTGTCAGACTGACCGGAAAGCATGGCTGAATGCCCTTTCTGCATCCAGCAGAAATTAAGCTGAAATTCTTTTCCATATGTGATACCTGAGAGACCAGCATTGGTATTGGTATGTTAAGTGGTATCCCTTCTAGGAATGGAACAATGATCATTTGAGACACAGATGATCCATCTTCTAGTCCTGCGTTATGGCTCAGCAATCTGCTGTGTGGCCGGAATCTCCAAGACCCTTGCCTAGTCTCAAGTCTAACAGTCAGCAGTATAGAGTTGAAAAAGGTGGGAATTCTGTAATGAGCGTGTTTTGGGAGGTAAAAAAAGAGTACTGTCTTTTTGTTTTTGCGCTTAAGATAATACTGTGGTTGTAACTTTTAGGATTTATTTGGTTTATTTGCCCCACTGAATATTGTCAAGATTCTGTTTTATAATTTTGTAAGAGTGTCTGCCATTTTTGTATAGAGATTCTATGCCCTGGCCTGGTTTCCAATGGGTGATTATGCAAGCAAGGTGATATTAGTATCAAGTGTGATAAATGAACCATATAAAGGCACTCAGTATTTACTGTTGGTGTATTCGGCCCTCAATAAAAAAAGTTTTCAAAGAACCAGCGACTGCACGTAAGCCAGAGGTACATCATGTGGGACTATGCTCTGGTCATCAGAGAATCAGAACTGTCATAGTTTTAGGTTGGTAAAAAATAGAATTGTCTTGTTAGTGCCTTTTCTAAAATATGTAAATTTTTAACATAACAAATGTTGCATTTTGCTTCAAGTTCAAAATAACTGTAAGATGGTGGGTCAGTGTTAGTTTTCTATGATTAAATCACTGTTTCCTGGAAAAATCTAGCAGCCACAATGTGTTGTACAAAGTTTGGCAATTTTACAAATGGGGAAAATGTAAAGTTCTGCAAGCATGGACTTGGGGCTGGACTGGGAACAAAACGTGCCCTGGAAATGTTTTTCAAAGTGGCCCTATATTGACATATACTGGAAGCTTTGTAGCAAATTCTTTACTTCATCCCACTGTGAGGTAGGCATGGTTTCAGAAGGTAAACACAGACACAAATGAACAGTTTCGAAAACCCTTATTTAACTTTAAAAGGGTTGGAGACTTTCTAACTCGCCTTATCTCTATAATAGGAGTAGTCTTGACCATCAAATTAAACTAAAGAATGTCAAAGTCAATCTGTCAAAATAATAAAGGTGTCAGTGTCAAACCTAATCTTGCCCTCACCTAATTCTACAATGATAATGTGCACGGGTCGGGTTACGTCAAAACAAGTGTGAGTCAAATAATATCAGGATGGCAATGGAGTTGAATAACACTCCCTTCCACAAGCTTGAGTAATAAGAGTTTTAGGAGCTTGGGTGGCTAGTTCATACAGTTCAATGGGGCACCGTTCTTTCAGGCTTCCCTCGCCTGGCTCACAATTCACAGTTCAATAGCATTCAGTTCACTCTGGCTTCCCTCGCCAGGTTTGGTATACATTTCTCAAAACAGTTTTCTCTGGCTTCCCTTTGCCTAGTTCGGTATCAGCTCAAAATGTTTCACAATGGGGTTCCCTTCCCCAACAGTTCAATGCATTTTTCACTATAGGGTTCCCTTACCCAACAGTTTAACAATCCTTTTACGTGACAGAGACTTTCGCAAATGCACAGTTTTCGCTAGCCCTGTGCGGGACCACTCTGTTACTAAGGTAGTCTATACAGTTTGAGCTCCTCGCGTTATATTTTACTTGGTCATGCCCCTGGCTTTGTCTTTCACAATCTTCACTTGGTCGTGCACCGGCACAGTCTTTCACAATTCTCCCTGTAGGGCTCAGACCCTCTTCTTAATTCCACAGACGTAACAGTTCTTATTTCACTTTCGCTCGTGCTTTGATCCCTCTGTAATTCACAATCTCAAAAAGTCTCTTTGCTTGTGTAAACATATGCGCGGCCTTGCTGTTACTTTGTTTCTTATCCCTCTTTCAACAATAGAGAATTGAAGCTTACACCTTCATCGCGTCTCTCGCCGTACGCGTGTCCTCACTTTGCAACATTGTATTTCACTCATGCCTTTCACAAACCGGGCTCCCTTCTGCTTTGAACTCACTGGCTGTGTTTCTCTTTATCGCTTGCTGCGTGTCGGGGTCAGAGTCTCCTCCGCTGCCCCTCAGACACTCCCGGGCCTTCTCGCACACCAAGGGGAACGAGCACCTGTGCCAGGATTTCTCTTTGGAGTTTGTTTCCGAAAGCAACCCCCTTCTGGCTCCTTGGAGACACAGCTCCATCGCCACACTTTCTGTAGCCTTTTCACCTCTCAGGCACTCAGCGTCTCGGTGCTTCATTCTCCACTGACCGCTTTCGGGGTACCTAGGCGACCCAAATTCATGACCCAGTTTGGCCTCCAACTCGTGTTCCTTCTTGGGCTCCAACTCGCTCTCTGTGTGATTCTATGCTCCACCTCTTATACTCTGGGTAGCCATCAATGTGTTTCAGGTGCGTGTGATTATGACTGAGTGCCTCATAACTGGGACAGGACCATTGCATGTTACTAGAGGTCATCTTCCTAATCTGTCTTCCTCTTCCTCGTCTCAGTATTTGGGCTGACACAGAAAAGAGGGGAATTGTGGGAGTTGTAGTATCCCATAAAGGTAGAGGGAATATGGGGTAAACAATTATTGGGAAATGGGGGATACCATGTCTCAACTTCCGTTGTTTCTTCCCCACTCCCCAAGAATCCCCTACCCAGGTGATCCTCCCTCGCTTGCCCACCCCCAGAGTCTGGATCCAATAGCGATGACCCTTCCCTGGACACCTGAATAAGGGATTCCCGGGGATTGAGTAGTGAAAGACCCTCGGGTTTTTCACACCATTTATTAGAGGCCCATACTGTAGAGGCCCACCGGAAAATCTTTAGAGTTCCCTGTGGCCAGGCAACCACTGCATGGACTTCAAATCTGATATGCCTATAGCACTCGGCATGACAAAGCACACTCACCAGTTTAAGTGAGCCCTGTTGAATTCTTTACCGCTTTGTAAATATTTGTTGTCGTTATGTCAAAAAGGAAGGGTTTGTGCAAAAAAAAAATGAAATTCTCTGCCCTGTTCTAGGTAGATCATTGTCCAGGATTAGAAGGCAGGGTAAACTCCCCTGTTCCTGAGCTGAAAGAAGGTGGTTCTTCATCTTGACTGAAGACTATCTGATTTTCAGAACCTGCATGCGGAAAATATGAAAAGCGGACAAGTCATTACTGATGCCGGACTTCCCTATGCAGTCACCTCATCCCTTCTTTTATTCTATCTTTTGTGCCTGGGGAAGTTAGTCCCGTTTGTTGCATGTTTATAAGAAATTGTAAAACCTAAATCTTTAAGGAAGTATTCAGTCTGTTTCCCATTTCATTGTTTAACAACAATGCAGGTGGCCAGAGGATTCAAGACTTGTCCTGTCCCTGTGCGCTAACTTTTCTGGGTTGCTTTCTACCTCGCTGGTGCCCATCTCCTCGTCCTGAATCAAAGGGGTCCCTCAAAGAGGGACCCCCCCTCCTTCACCACATGACACTCTACATGCTATTGTTTTGAACGGGGTTAAAAGGGAGGCCATCTCTTTTGCCCTCTGTCACATCTCATTTTCCCAGCTCATTTTCAGGCTAACCTCGGCCTCCTCCTCTCCTTCCCTCATCTCTGACTGACTGTCCGCCATCCAGGAATGGTGTGCCGCCAATGACCTCTGCCTTAATGCCAGTAAGACTGAGATTCTACTCATCGGCACACCCACTCCCTCCTTCCCTGCAGCTCTCTGGCCGGCCTCTTTTGGCCCTCTTCCTACTCCCACCTGCAAGGCTAAAAACCTCGGGGTCATCTTCGACTCTGCTCTCTCCTTCTCCCCTCACATCTCTGACGTCTCTAAGAAGTCACACTACCAGCTGTACCTCCTTAGAGGTATTCTTCCTTTCCTCTCCTTCCCCCAGAAGCTCACTGTCTACAGATCCCTGGTCCTCTCTAGTCTGGACTATTGTAACAGCTAAATCTGCCTGCCTCTACTCTCCGCCCTCTGCAACTTATCCAGAACAGGACTGCGAGACTTGTCCTTCGCCTCAAGCCCAGGGATCGTATCTCTCCAAGACTGAAATCCCTGCACTGGCTCCCAGTGGCTGCGAGGATTAAGTTCAAAACCCTCTGCATTGTTCACAAGGCCTTCTGGGGCCGAAATATCTTCAACACTCTCATCCTAAATATCTTCCTTCTCGAGCTCTTCGCTCATCCGCCTCCAACTCGCACAGTGTCAGTCGCTTCTCCAAGCAACGAGTTGGTGGCAGATTACTCTCCTCGACTGGGGCTTCTCTCTGGAATAGCCTTCCTTCCTCCCTGAAACTCGAGGAGAACCATCTCTGGTTCCGGAAGCACCTCAAAACCTTCCTGTTTGCCTCTGCTTTCTCTCCCCCTCTCCCCTGCTGATTTCCTGACTGAAACTGCCCAGGTTACCTGGCCACCCTTTCTGATCGCTGGCACAGGCCCTGTCAATTGCCCACTGCACTGCCTCCCTGGAAACCCCTGCACCTGGGGACCGTTGTTCTGTAGCCCTACAGTCCCACTACTAGCACTTTGTCTGCACTTCCTCGCACTTGCCACCAGCTGGCCGTTATTTATTTTTATTATTTATTCCACTTTTTCCCATGTACTGCACTTTTCCCCTCTCCCTTCCCCCGCGCACTTTTCCTTTTCCACCCTTCCCATGCACTTGCGCGATCTGAATGACAATTGGCCTGGTAGGATCGTTGCCTGTCCTCCCTTTGTTCCCCCCGCCTCGTCGCACCTTCAAACACTTTGTATGGCGCGTTATAAATGCCATATCATATAATATCATATCATATATATTACTTTCCCCTCACCGATAGACGCATTGTGACAATCCATCAGATGTTGCCACTTCTCCCCGCAGGGGAGCCTCTTTCCATGAGGCCTGGCCGTTACCTGATGGTCCCAGTGGGAGGATCACATGGAGGGGGACTCCTCCCCACCGAAAGGAGAAGGACGAACATCTGTATAGAATTAGGCACAATATCCTCAACCTAATCTTTGCAATCCTTTTAGCATATTTTAGTCAATGTCTACTTGCTAGCACTTCCATATGCCATTGTGGCATTATAACATTTACTGACTCCAATACTGAGACGAAGTAGAATACCTGGGAGGCAGGTACTGACACAAAGAAGATGCATGGATGCAGGAAGAGCACTTAAGTGAACTCAGAGGAGCGTTCTAGTCTTTCAGGAAGAAACATACCTGCATGATGATAGGTTGTGGACTTTAAAAGCTGACGAAGGACTTCACACGATGTCAAGCCGTCACCGAAGCAACAAGTTTGTGGAAGCTGTTCGGCACAGGAGAGTCAAAGGGCTGGAGACCGGGACGCCATTGGAGGAGGAGATGCGTCTCTAGCAGGTCTGACAAGACCCTGCAAGAAGCTGACAAGGCAGTAGCACAGCCTATGGAGGAGGTGGCCTGCACGATCCATAACAGGTGCTGAAACTGCAAGGAGCCGTCGGAAGTCACTGAGGGGTGAGATAAGTCCAGTGCAGACCCCAGGAGAGACCGGAGCCTGACGGGTAGATCCCAAAAGATACAGGAGAGAGTGGGCTGACCGGTGGCGGCACGAGAGGGTCCTGGCAATGGAGTAACGGCACATGGGAAACGGGGGCAGGCACTGCTCCCCTAATTTGAAAGGAAGTAAGAGTGAACTTTGCATAACTGGAAATCTTCCTTGTGTCAGTGATAGTACCAAAACCCCTGACCACCAGAGAACGTTCAAGGGCCCCTATGTGAGGGTGTGTGACTTTTGCATCCAACAATGTCTTCCTCGTGTTGGTGGTAGCCCCAAGGCCACTGTCAGAAAAGGGTGTGGGATCCCAACAATGGAGAGCAAGATAGAGATACAAGTCCTCTTTCTCGTGGCAGGTACTTGGCAGGTTAGTGAACCAAGCGGGCCAATTCAAAGAAGAGGCGAAAGAGAAACTAAGGTCTGGGACCCAATACCAGAAACAGTTACGGGTCATGTTCCTCGTGGCACTACTTCACAGGGAAGTGAACCAAGTGGGCCAAGGCAAAGAAAAGGTGAAACCAGCATTGTGTGTTGTAGGTGTGAAGCCTGATGGAAAGAAGACCCGGGGAAGGGAGCCATTTCCCCTGGCTGTGATATACTGAGAGCAAGATACCAGGAGAAGGGAGTCAGGTTCTTGGTAGCTGGAAACAGCAGTCAAGCCCAAGAAGACCTGGGGAAGGAAGTCATTGAAGGAACAGATAACTCAGACCAGCAGTAAGGTCAAATAGGGACCTGGGGAAGGCAGTCATTTACCCAGACTAGCTGAAAACATATGTCAGGAAAAGGGAGCCATTTTCCTGACCCTCCAAGGGGGAGTACTAGAGTGTTGGGAACTCTCCTGTCAGGAGAAGGGAGCCATTCTCCCTGATAACATGCGACAAGGTTGTTGGGACGTTGCTAGCAAGGGATGTGAGCTATTCCCCCTGACAATGTGAGACACAAGACTGTTTGTGAACTGAATAGAACTGTTCCAATAAACCAGGAACCAGGAGAAGGGAGTCATTCTCCTGGGATCGGCGAGAAAGATACTACTTTAGTTTTAGTTTCTAGTGTAAGGGTCAGAAGCAAGGTTTTCATGACGCAGAACAGAGGACATTTTGAGTTGACGGACACCTAAGATCTTTTCATTGAGGCAGGGAACCCTCCCCCGAGATAGGGATAGGTAGGTTTTCTTTTCTTTTTTTTTCATTGAATAAAAGTCTTTGCCCACAAATATACCAGCTTTATGTCAGCCTCCTCCTTATGCACCCTTACATAATCTAAAGCCCACTTTGCCAAGCGAATGCCATACACTACAGGTTTGATTGTATCAATCAAAACCTAGAATGAGACCCACCTAATCTTCTAATACCCTTGCAGGCTGAACATTCAAACTTCAGAGCAAATAGAATTTGTCACAGTGAGTAATAGTGAGAAATAATCACAATTTAAGAAAATACCAAACATTTCTTTCCTTCTGTTCTTAAGAGTGTACGTTGGAGAGGTAATGAGTGATGCCACTTTGGCTGGGGCAATGTTTGCTGCTTTATTTCATTTCAGGCCACTTTTACATGGGCCTTGCGTAACACAGCATGACAATCCCATGCTTACAAAATGTATTGCCCCCTCATCTTTGACGTCCCCATGGCGGATGCACAAATACCCCGATTTCTTGATAGGTGGCAATGTTTGCAGGTCACCTTTAAACCTATATGCCTTATCCAGAAAAAAAGCACAACACACTTCATGGCCTACCTTGTAGGAAAACGTGAGACTTTTATTAGCAATCGTCCATCACATGTCAAAGCAAAGTGCTACCTCAAGAGCCAAAAAACGGATGCTTCCTAATAGCCTTTCCCAGGTCATCGAAGAATGCCCCTCCATCTCCTCCCCATCTGCTACGACCAGCTTCCTGCCAAGGATTTCTAGTCATCCATGCATCCAGATTCTTGAATAAGACCTTTACCAAAGTGCAGAAGGTCTCCATCCCCTCAATAACTGGCTAATGTATTGACAATCTCGGCTTCTACATAATGTGTTTTTTTTGACGAATTTGGGTATATCGGCCATCTCCTTGCTTTCTGACATTATATTAATTAATTAATGTAATGCGTACATTCCACATGTTAAAACAGAGGCTGCATCGCTTTCCATTTCCGATTTTGCCATTCTTGCCCTTTGTTAATCTCAATGCTCGAACTGCCTCTGGTGCCTAATCCTGTGAGTGAGCGAGTGCTTAGCAACGCCACATGCATCCATCCATACGTAAGGCAAGATTTAAAAAATAAAAATGTAATGGCCTTTATTGGCTGTTGTGAGGCTATGCACTGGCCCTTTAAGAGCTGGAGCTGTGTAGCAGGAAGTGACGAGAGGAAATAGGAAGGGGAGGTCCGAGAGTATCCAAGGGAGAGAGGAGAGAATAAAGATTGCATACGTCCTTTATTCTAGAGTTGTTGTGCATGCTCCAGCCATAGCTAACTGGGGCAAGGTGAAACTGCCTGCCGCGTGAGAGCCATGGCTCTGACGTTCCACTAGCTGTGTCCGCGGCGGCCAGTTGCCGATGATGGGACCATCTGCAGGAGCCCTTCAGTGATCCGACAGAGGGGCGCAAAGCCCCACACCCTTGCTCTTACCACACCCGACAGCTGTGCAAGTGCCATCCTGCCTCCTACTTCCCCTGCCACACCTCTGGCAAGTCTTACGCTAGGGACCTACTCACGTATATCCTGCCTCCTACATCCACTTCCAAGACCCGGTTTACCTGTACCATCTCCTGGCAAATCCTGCTCACGACATTACTAAGCACTACTACCCTTCCTGGTGAGTCCTGCCTCCAATCCTTCCTGAGATATCCTTCTTCCAGCATCTCCCAGCGAGTACTGCACATGGCAACTACTGGTTATCTCTGCCTGCAATGTTCCCTTTTGGTGGTGAGCATATCCTCAGGCCTCACCACTGTTTACGCCAGTTATTATTTGCTAATGAGTGTCCTGACAGGGCGGTGCCATGGAAGATACAGTAGCAGAGCTGGAAGTCGATCCAGCCTCTGGTACAAGAGCTGCATTTCTCAGAGAGCACATGCCTTTTCAACTGCAGCTATAGCATAATAAGGGCCCCCGATGGGTAGAGTGGCTGGAGGAGTTCAGACTTCGTAAGGGATGTGGATGATGACAAGACCCCAGCGACCACTGACATTTTCAACAATTTAGCAGGAAAAAAGATAAAAGCAGTTATAAAAACAATTCTGAGGCTGAAAATAAATACTATGATACCCTCATTGAAGCACTCAATAAGAAACTAAGCATACAGCCAAACAGAGACTAGTGTTACCAATTTCCACATTAAACTATTGACGAATTTGTTGTAAGACTTGCCAGTTTGTGAACTTCTCAGATGAGGAAGGTATCCTCTTAAGAATAGAAGGCTGCACCTCACCCATCTTCCGAAAGCAACTCCTGAAAAAGCCCCACCCCTCAACGATATCATTAAGCTGGTGACAGTATACGGAAAGGTAGATGTACAGACTGCTTCCATAAAATCTAGAAAGAAAAACGAGAAACAAGACTCGGTGGCGGCGCTAGTCTTTCAAAGATCCTGACAAGCCTCCACAAAACCTCTCACCACACTACAAGCTCCCAACTGCCCATACAATCCACGGTTCCGCCCGCCTCTCAGGTCATCAAGAATTTGCTACAGGTGTGGATTTTCATTCCTGCATACAGGGGTATGCCGCACAATCAATCAATTGTGGCAGAGAAGGTCATTTCCAGACTGTTTTCGGAGAGGGTAGGCAGTTGCCCGTCACAAGACGTTTGAACACGACCACATGTAGGCCCATGTCCAATGTGCCCCAAAACACTTCATTCAGAACACCTCCCATCCACGCCCCAAAGTCCACTGAGATGTGTCCGGGTAATGGAAGATTCCGCAATTATTATGTGACACATCACACAGCTTATATCTGGAATACACAGACAAGCCAAAGGAATTGTACCTGGAGTACACAGACATATATGTCAACTTAATGCATGGCGATCTGAAAGTCGAAGATGCACAGAAGGTTACACTTGACATGGGAGACGTCACCCATTTTTTTTCTCATCCATCGAGACAGATGCCTCAATCATATCATATGGGCGAAGAATTCCTCCAAACAGCAGAAGGAAGCATCTTATCCAGGTTCACAGCAGGAATATTTCAGTGGGGTGCAAGTACACCACTACCGTCCATTTGTCCATTTAAGCATACGTTAATACACAGGGGTTCGGTCGACCACCACGATCCACGTGCTGACAAGCTGCACAAGAGGGTGATGCGTACTGTAAGACTGTAGAAGGAAGACTCGTACACAGAGGTGATTTTGTTTTTGTTATAAACATTTATTAACCATTAAAAGAGTTGGAAAAACAACCCCGCTGTCCCTAGAACTAAGAGGGGTTTCCCTGACTCAAAGAAATCTAAGGAAAATGTTAGGAGGTCATAGTCACTGTCCTGTCCAAAAACCCTGCTTCTGACCCTAACACTAATAACTTAAATCTTATGTGCAAGCATGCTATATTCACAACTAAAGTGATGATGACAGTACTTGCCAAAGTTCCCAATGTATCAGTTGTCAATGAATAAAACAAAGGTTCCTTTTTCACAATGTGATATTCCAAGGAACAGATTAGCTCCTTTCTCCCCTGGATTCTTTCTTGTTCCACTTTACAAGCTAGGAACGTGGCTCCTCCTTATGTGTTTTCCTTTACTTTGCAATACAACACAAAAGAAAACGGAGTGTTAACTCTGTCTGGTCTCCTTTCCCCTGGACTTTCCAACCTTCCCAATGATGCACCACAAATGATCCCAGCTTTCATTTGAACACCTCTTCTCTGTTCAGAGGGTTTGTCTGGTTCACTCTCCTGCCAAACACACCCTAGGAAATTGTGACGGATAGTCTGTTATTCTCTTCCTTTTTATCTCCTTGGGTCCCAGCCCTGTGCTTTCTTGAATGAACTTCACCTTATTCTTAGACTTTGAAAATGGGTGCGGGTTCCAGATTTGCAATGTGGTTTCACAATAGCTTGGTTTACTCTCCTGCCAAGCACATATTTCTTTCTGGAGTGTCTTTTTCTCTCTGGGTCCCAGATCCTCTTATTCTGTGGCTCACATATGGGTGCGGGTCCCAGACTCGCAATAATGTCTCTTGCCCACTTGGTTTACTCTCCTGTCAAGCATACAATTGTCCTTTTCTCTCTCTGTTACTCTTGGGGTCCCAGACTCTCTTATCCTGTGCACCTCTCGGACTGCCCGCGTGTGTGGTTTGTGTCTTCTGAGTGATGTTGCTCCGCTGTGAGGCGCCGGTAGTGTTCGGGTGTTCTCACGAGTCGGCTGCGGCTCCACCAGTTACTCCTTCTTTCTCAGGCTGGGGTTTCTGTCTCCAGC
Source organism: Ambystoma mexicanum (assembly GCF_040938575.1). Lineage (NCBI taxonomy): Eukaryota > Metazoa > Chordata > Amphibia > Caudata > Ambystomatidae > Ambystoma > Ambystoma mexicanum. The sequence goes on from NC_090933.1 coordinate 157,938,800, forward strand.
CACGTATGGGTGTCTCCTCTCGTCGGCGGATGCTCAGTCGGTTGCTGATTCCTTCTCAGGCCGCTTGTTTGGTCTCCAGCAGCCCCCTGGACTTTGGGATGCCCAGAGGGTTTCTTGGGCAGGGGTCAGCATAGTTCCCTTGTCCTGGACTAACTTTGTGCTCCCATTCGCATACATGCACAGCATCTCGTGGTGCGTCTCCCAGGTTTTCTCCTCGGAGGATGTCTCTCCCAATGTTGGTTTCCCTCTGCTATTTTGTATTCCCTTTGATCAAACAAAGCCCGTGAGAGAGTAGACCATTCACTCTTCTTCACAGTACTTGCATTGGAACTATATGGAAAGCAAATTGTGTTCTCTGCGGCGTTTGTCAGGTCTAACATGCTAGGTTCTCCGGCATGGGGTCTGACATGGATTCACATGCTCATGAATATTCCCCGTCGTCAGGCTGGGAATCCTCGGTAAAGAAAAAATTCAGTTTCGTTTCTGAATTTTCCACGCCGCTCAAGGCGAAATTTCATCGAATCTCACTTCCTTGGGGAGTTCCGGAAGATCTTTTGAAGCCTACCCCGCGTGGTCGTGGCCCAGGACAAAGCAGACTTGACGCCTGTTGGATCCAAGCTGCTTAGGAACTGCCCAGGATGTGGACTACAGAACGTCTTCAAGGAGGATCAGCACTCCCGGTGCCTCTACTGCCTGCACTCCGACAAGTCGCACGTGGAGGAAGACTGTGCGTTCTGCAAGAACATCTCAGCCCAGACCATGAAGGACCGTCGTTCACGACTCGCTAACTGGCTAGAAGCGAAGAGCCCAGCAGCAGGTGAGAAGAAGTCTGAGCGGTCTTCGCAGACCTTTGAGGGAGTTCCGGCAACAGGGGCCCAACAAAAGTCAAAGCACAGCGAGTGCCGTTGGTTTGGGCTCCTCGGCTGCCAGGCTGGGCGCAACATCGCAGACGCCGTCAACCATGAGCCAACGCTCCGTCTCAACGAAGAGGAAGTCGGACAACCTGGGTAAGCTTCGGGAGAAGCACCGGTCGGCTCCGATGGAGAAAGCCAAGGGGGAGCAAGCCGGTGACCCTCCCGCCACGGTGAAGGCCTCAGACGCACCTAAGGTTGTGAAGGCCCAGATTCACCCAGCTAAGGCCTGGATTGAGGGAGTCGTGGCGGCCCTGTCGAAGCCCGTAGAGGCGCGCCCCCAGTGGAGACTACCTCCAGGCCTAGAGTTTCCCTGCCATCCCAGAGGGAATCGTCTTTCCAGCCTATGGAAAAGACCCCCATGAAGCCCCTGGCCGAGAAGGAGGGGGGCGGCATGCGATAGATCTAACAGACTCAGTTACCTCCCCTGAGGACGAGCTGTCTGGCCTCAAGTCAGTTCTCGACAAGAGGTTCGTCGAAGTCAGGACCTACGGGAAGGATCCCGACGAAGTGGATATGGAGAGCGACGGTGGAGCCGATGAAGAATGGCAGATCGACGAGGAACCGGACACAAAGCCGCTGCTGATGCTCCCGTCTCAACCGATGCCACTGCCGACGGACAGGTTGCAAGACATCTTGATGGCACTACACACCCTGTGCACCGGGATAAGGTCAAAGTTGCCCTTGCCTCCGGTGGACGATCCAGCTGCGCCTGGTCCTCTGGCCAAGTGGAGGCGAGTCCATCCTCCCCCACCCTTCCATCCTCACCTCTATCCCCTCCGCCGAGGGATGAGACGGGGACGGAGACGGCGACGACGGTGGCGACGACGGAACTGATCTCCCATTGCCCCCTCCCCGGGCTTCCCCTCCCGACAAAATTCACGCCATGATCACCAGGGCCTCAGAGCTTTTCCAGCTATGCCCCGAGGAGCAGAAGAGGGAGGGATTCCTTTACCAACGACGGGAGGCCAAGAGGAACACTGTACTCATTCCCGCTGTTAGACGACATCTGGGACGAAGGGCTGTTCCTTCTAAAGAACCCATCCACAGCCCCTGCGAAGAGAGACCGGTACAAGAAGTACTGGGTCCCAGACTCCACTCCTATGTGCCTCAGGGCACAGCCATCCCCGGACTCGGTGGTCTCCGCGGCTTCCAAGAAGAAATCGGCAGGGGCGACGGCATCATCTTCCACTTCCCTGCCGGACAGCGAGCGGAAGAAGCTAGACGCCATGGGACGTCGGGTCATCTCATCGGCAGCGCCAACCATCAAGGCGGCCAATGCTCTCGCTATCGTGGCCCGCTATGATAGGGAGCTGTGGTTCAAAATCGCTCCTCTCCTGGACTTCCTCCCAGACGACAAGAGGGCGCAAGCCTTTGAAATCCTGCAAGAGGGCGAGGTGGCTTCGGACCACGCCATCACGGTCGCCACGTACATCGCTGACACCGGATTTCACCAGATGGGCAACAGCGTTTGCCTTCGCCGGCGCGGGTAGCTCAGAGCCACCGACTTCTGTCAGGACGTGTAAACCAGGGTACTGGACATGCCCTTTGACGGGAACAAGCTGTTCAGCAAGGCAGTGGACGAGTCACTGCAGGCATCAAGGCGCACACCGAAAGGCCCATGCCTTGGGCCCTCCATCAGCGCGGCTGTCCTTTCGGACCTCCAGAGACAAGTCTCAAGGTGCCTCCAAAGGATTTGGCGGCAGCTCCTTGTCGTACCATCAGGCGGCCCGCTCTTCGTCGCAGGAAGCCTACATAGGCCGCAACAAGGCCAGTGGACATTGTCATCGTCACCAAGGGGCCCAAGGTGGCAAGGCCTCCGCGAAGCAAGACTGAACTGTCCGTAACGTCGGGCCCCCACCCGAGCACCCCGGTGGGAGGCCGGCTGGCGAACTTGATTGGCGTGTGGAAGTCCATCTCCACCGACCGTTGGGTGCTGGATGCCCTGGCCCACGGGCACACTCTGGAGTTCCAAAGGAAGTGTCCCTACTTTCCACCGATGGGCAGGAAAGAAAACCACAGCTGCTTCTGGTGGTACGAGCAATGCTGAAAAAGGGCGCGATAGAACTCGTCCCAAAGAGGCTCCAGGGCTCCAGAGTATACTCGCAGTACTTCCTCGTCCGAAAGAAGACTGGCGGCCCATCCTAGACCTCCGCCGCCTCAACAAATTCATAAAATTCCAGAATTTCCGGATGGTCACCCTTCAGCACGTGCTGGGATAACTGGAGGAAGGCGACTTGCTGTCTTTGCTGGACTTGGAGGATGCCTACTTCCACATCCCCATCCACAAAGGACATCGAAAGTTTCTACTCTTTGTGATCCAAAGGCGGCACTATCAGTTCAAGGAACTGCCCTTCGGTTTGAAGTCGGCGCCAAGGGTCTTCACCAAGTGCCTAGCACCGGTGGTGGCACAGCTGCGCCTGCAGGGATCCACGTCTACCCCTATCTGGACTATTGGCTCATCCAAGCGAAGTCAAGAGAACTCGCCGTCGACCACACAGCAAGGACTGTCTGCCTACTCACAGAACTGGGGTTCATGATAATCTTTGCAAAGTCCTGCTTGGTGCCATCACAGGATGCCCTGCCATCACAGGACGCCCTGCCATCACAGGACGCCCTATTCCGGGGAGCCAGACTCAACATGGTGGTGCGGCTGGCTTCACCGTCAGAGGAGATGATGAAAGCCATCCTGGGCAAGGTACAGTGGCTGTTGACCATGGAGGTTGCCAGGGTGAGGTCCATCAAGTCTCTGCTCGCCATGATGTCATCATGCATCTGCTTCGTGTGACTGTGCAGGTTGTGGATGCAGCCGCTGCAGCGACAGGAAGCTTCGAAGACCAGCTCTCCCTCAACAAGACTTTCCGTCAAGCGATCCGGTGGTGGGGCACCCGCGTGCTTCTCGCGGTGGGCATGGACTTCCAGACCTCAAGGCATCAGGAAACTGTGACGAAAGATGCCTCCCTGGAGGGATAGGGCGCGCACACCAGAGATTTCCACGCAAGAGGCCTTTGACTCCCAGAGGAGAGGTCTCTGCACATCAATGTCCAGGAGCTCTAGGCCGTGTTCCTGGACCTCAGGTCTTTCCTTCCGTCCCTCAAGGGCAAAGTGGTACGGGTCTTCACCGACAACACCACCACAATGTTCTACATCCGAAAGCAGGGGGGCACCAGATCCCCAGCTCTAACCAAGGAAGCGCAGGACCTGTGGCACTGAGCAGGCACCCATGGGATGTTCCTGGTACCCTTCCACCTGGCAGGAGTAAAGAACACAGTCGCCGACTCACTCAGCAGGGAGCTGCGCTCTTGCCACAAGTGGGAGCTTCGGCAGGATCAAGTAGATCTCCTATTCTGACGATGGGGCAATCCCCAGATCGCCCTGTTCGCGACGGCGACGAACACCAAGTGCCGGAGGTTCGCCAGTAGGTTTCCCCAGCTGGGGAACATGGGTGATGCATTCTCCTTCCCCTGGGACGGCCTGTTCCTCTATGCGAACCCACCATTGCCGTTGCTTCTGTGACTCATCAGTCACTCAGACGGTCCCGGTGCAGGATGATCCTCATTGCACCGGCGTGGCCGAGGCAGATGTTATTGTTCCTGGACCTTCTGGACATGTCAGCGTCCCCCATGCCCCTCCCCCCCCCCCCCCAGTCAAGCTGCCGACGGATGCAGATCTTCTCGCCAGGGAAGGAGGCGCGATCCTGCATCACGACCCAGGATCGCTGAACCTGCAGGCCTGGCTCCTGCAGCACTAGAGTTCGGAAGCTATGATATCCGGCGAACTGCAAGGAGGTACTTGCCAAGGCCAGGGCGTCCTCGACTATTAAGTGCTATGGACATAAATGGAAGAGGTTCTCTGTCTGGTGCCGTGCACAGAAGATCAACCCTCTACGGATTACGGCCCCTCAAGTGCTGCCATACTTGCTGTCGCTGGCCAAGGCGGGCTGGTACATGCCTCCATCAAAATTCATCTTGCGGCTATCTCCCGCTACACCAGAACTCCGGGGCAGTCGTCGTTGTGGTCTCACCGCCTGGTGAAGGAGTTCATGAAAGGACTGTTCCGCTCGTTCCCGCCGGTGAAGGCCCCGGCCCCGGCGTGGGAGCTCAATGTGGCGCTGACCAGGCTCATGGGCCCTCCATTCAAGTCTTTGCATTCAGCGCCACTGAAGTTCCTATCGTGGAAAACAGCGTTTTGTGTGGCCATCACCTCCGCACGACGAGTGGGAGAGATCCAGGCCCTCTCCTGTAAGCCTCCATATCTGACGTTCCACGAGACGAGATTAGTGCTGAGGATGCACCCTTCCTTCATGCCCAAAGTGCCGTCGGACTTCCATCTCAACTAGCCCTTGGCGTTACCTGTTTTCTTCCCGTCGCCTTCGTCGCCGGCTCAGAGGACTTTGCACTAGCTGGATGTAGCTAGAGCGCTGAAGTGCTACGTGGACCGCACAAAGAGTTTTTGGAAGACATCTCTGCTGTTTGTGAACTTTGTCGATGTGAACCAAGGGAAGGCCCTCTCAAAGGCTTCCATTTCAAGATGGCTCTCCGGCTGCATCATGCACTGTCACCGGTTGGCAAACCGACCGTTGCCCGGCCGTCCGAGCGCCCATTCAACCAGAGCGATCGCTGCTACTATGGCGTTCCTGTCTGGTGTGCCCCTGCTGGACATCTGCAGGGCTGCTACGTGGAGGTCGGCGCACACCTTCACGAAATTCTACTGCGTTGACCGGGATTCCAGGGAGGAGTCCAGAGTCGGCCAGGCAGTGCTGCGCAACCTGTTCGCTTGAGGGTGAGCCTGGTGAGGAGGTAAGAGATGCTTAATGTTGAGTTGCTGAAATGCTTAATGTTGAGCCTTGCCACCTCCCGTGGTTGTGCATGTGTGTACTACTATGTATTCTTGTATTCATGAGCATGTGAATCCATGCCAGACCCCGTACTGGAGAAGGAACAAGTTACTTACCTGTAACTGTTGTTCTCCAGCATGGGTCTGTCATGGATTCACATGCGAACCCTCCCTCCAACCCCTCTGTGGCTCTTCTCTTGGTCCTACTGCCACTTTACGTGCTACCAAATCTGAAGATGGCTGCCAGAGGGTTGCTTAAGTAGAGGGCAGTCATTGGCTGGGGGCAGTAGGACCCAGAGACCAGTGATTGGTTATTAGTAGAAAGACAGTTCAGAAACGAAACTGAAACTGATTTTTTTCTTTACCGAGGATTCCCAGCCTGACAACGGGGAATATTCATGAGCATGTGAATCCATGCCAGACCCATGCTGGAGAACTACAGTTACAGGTAAGTAACTTGTTCCTTGTTTAACTTTACAATAAAAGATATTGGCACTGTTTGGAGAGAGGGAAGGCGAGTTTGGCTTTAGAAAAGATGGAGGGTAAATCAATAAAGCTGAGGTATACCGTGTTCTAAGGGAATGGGCATCCCTAATCCCTAAGGGTCTTCCCCTCCAATGGGATCCTCCACCTGTGCACCACATGGGAAAGGTCTCCCCACAGGGGAGAAGCGACGACATCCATAGATTCATCACATTACTCAGCTACAGGAAGCAAAATAACTGGGTCTCATAGATGTCCACTATCAAAGATCTGAGGTAGTGCAACGCGTCTCATGCCCCACAGGAGAAACTCAGGCGGTATCCATGAAAGCGATCAACCCTATATCTAAACAAAAACTTTGAGTGGCATTCCCAGACTTGTTTCAAGGGCTAAGCAGGCTAAACTGAACAAGTGTAAAGATACACATCGATGAATCCATAATCCTTGTTCCTCAACACCCTAGGAGGGTGGGATTTCATCTCCAAAAGGCTGGGTCACAAGAACGTTGTTAACTACTGAAGGGGCGATATAATTGAGAAAGCCTCAGGACCTTTGCCCTGGAAATCTCCCCTGGTGGTTGCCCCCTAAGGATGGGGGAGTGGGCAGATTCACCTATGCATTGACATGAGTTGCCAACAGTGCGATCCAATGTGAAAGACACCTGGACCCAAACATAGAAGACATGATTATTCAGCTCAATAGGGTCAAAATTTGACTTAAATCAAGGATAGCATCAGATGGAGCAGCACCTGACATCAAGGTCCATAACTACATTCCTCATTCATGATGGACTGTTCTGCTACAAGCGCCTCAATTTTGGGATTTCCTCTGTGGCAGAAATCTTCCAGGAGGCAATCAGACAATTGCTTCTACCATTCAAGACTGCGCTCAGCTATAGTAATGACATCCTACTTGATGGCAAATACCAGGAAGAACAAGACCAGATCTTAATGGCTGTCTGCATGACACTTCATAAAGCGAGACTGACCTTGAATTTTGACAAATGTGATGTCAACAAAGGAGACCTTGGTTTCTATGGCACATCTTTTCGGACCAAGGAATGCGACTAGACCCTGAGAATGTTCGCACCATGAATGACCATGCTGCTCCCACCCAAGTTGCAGAGGTGCGTTCCTTCTCCAGCATAGCAGGGTACTGTGCCCTGTATCTGCCTAACTCTGCGACAACAATAGATACACTGCGCTGTCTGCTTAAGACACAACCAATTTGGTGTTTGACCAGATCAAGATGTCTCTAGCATGCCAGACAGCTAGCCTATTTCAACTAGTCATGGTATACCGAGATCGGGGATGCCTGTCCAGTGGGCCTGGGCGCTACCCTAGCTCAAAGTGACACTATATCCTCCATGCCGCGCCACATTGTTGCTTATGCTAGTAGAGCTTTGCCGTCCATGGAATGTGCGTACTTCCAAGCAGAGGAGGAGAGTTTAGCTGGTGTCTGAGCATTTCCACCATTTTGCCATTGGCCAAATGTTCACCCTGGTGACAGACCATCAGGCATTACTGTCGCTGTTTGGGTACCCTTGAACAAAGATGCCAATGTGCATTGAAAGGTGGGGTATCCGCTTGCAGGAGTAAGACTATGAAATCGCACACTACCTTGGTGGTGATCTACACCGGTGGACCACATATCACGCCATCTAGGACAGAGTACTCCAGGACCAAGTCAAGGAGACGCAGAATACATTCACTATGTAACTACTGTAAGGAAGGCATGGTATAAATAGTAAGAGACACAACTGACCACATTTCATGGGTGTTTTATTGAACTTGAACAAGGGTGTGGTAAACGCCTTTCTAAACCTAAATCTACAGATGGTAGCAAGCTACGAACATCAAATAATAATAATGTAGTCCTAGTGCTGTCCCATCAAAATAAAAGGGCCTATACCAAAAAATAACGATTACCAATCCTTACCGCTAAACATACAGTGAGGGGTAGTGTTCATGAAAAAGAAAGAAGTGTTCATAAAATGATATGTCAGGATATTCAGGCTGTTATCCCCCCCCTCATTTTCCCACGTTTTCAGCACGGGACAAGGCAGTTCCCTTGAGCAAAGCACACACTCTTGCTTCTTCGGCATGAGGACACAGTTCCATTACCAGCCACATGGCCTTCTGTAATGCAAGTCTCTTTGCTTTTCTAAAGTCTCTTGACTCAGAGGGCCTGATGTATAAGAACAAAATAAACACAAAGTTCCTCTTCTCTTTCAGGTGTCCAGTTCGAGTGTCTCACCCTGGTTCCCCTCAGTCAGGCTCAGATCCCTTTTTATATCACAATTAGTATTGTGAATCCCCCTTTTCTGGGCTCAGATCCCGATTTTCCAGTGTTTAGAGATTACTCTTTCTCAGGTGACTCACGGTTCACCACAGACCCTCCTCAGCCAGGCTGAGATCCTTTCTCTGTCACAATTAGTCTCCCTCAGCCGGGCTCGGACCAATTGTAGCACGCATTCAACTGTTGAAGACTTTTAAATGTGCACAGGATTTAGTATGACCTGTTGCAGGACCACTTCTATCTCAAAATTCCACTTTCAATATTTGCCAATTAATTGGATGCCTGACAGAGACCTTCGAGTGATCACCCACGTGGTGCTGGGCCACTCTGTCTATGGTATGTTATTTGGCCTCCCAAAGTTCAATCACTCCTGGTTTTGAATTATATTCACGTGTTTGTCACCTACATTTCACATGCTTTTCTCTTTAGATTTCTTCATACAATGTTGCCGCTTGCAACCTTGGTTCTACTATAGGCTGGTTTTGTATCAGTCTCTCCAACTCACCGGCTGTGCTGTCTTTACTGGCTGTGCTGTCTTTACTGGCAGTGCTTTGTTGTAGGAGCCACGGACAGTAACACAGCGGCAGCCGCTCCTCCCCGCCTTGGTATCAACGCAGAAGAGCCCCAGGTACCTCTGATGCAATGCAGGTTTGTTCAGCTTTAGTTCCCGGTCTTCAGTTTCTTACTTTCCAAGGTTCAAAAGTAACGATCTGTAAAGGTCAAGCACACTTCCTTCCTTGCAATCCTCTCTGGTCTCGCCGTCTTTCTCCTCATATTAAACTGCCATCTTGGAACAGCTGTTTCCTCGTGTGTTTTGCCTCGCTCAGTATGCTTTCGTGCTCCGCCTTTTATCCGTGTGGGGAAGTGTGATGGAAATCAGGTGTGTGTGTGTAATGATCAGTAATTGCCTGACGTTGCCTCACCATTGTATTGGGACATGCCAGGTATACGGTCACATGCCAGGTATACAGCTCTGGTGTTAGTCCATTTTTGCTCATAGTGAGCTGTCCGTGAGAAAGTGTTTGTGACGGAATGGGGGCCAGGGGAGGGTGGTTTGAGTTCCTAGGTATCCTACCTGGTAGGATGGGGAAAGGGTGTTAAAGGGAAGGAGATACCGTGTCTCACCTTCCAGTATCCCACTTCCGCTCCCCGAAGACTCCTCATCCAGGTGATCCTCCCGCACTGGTCCACCCCCAGGAACTGGATCCAAAAGTGAATGCCATCTCTTGGCCACCTGGATGACAGATCCCCGGTGACTAGCAGGTGAGACACCTTCAGGTTTCTCTCACCACAAACTCCTTTCTGCTGGGGCTCCCACTGAATGTGTTCACACAAGCGTCAGTTGAGGATACATCAATTGTCCTGGCTGTTCAACTGACCAACAACAAGTAGAGAAATTATCGCAGACTTCCACAGCGCCATACGTACGCCAACAAATCTGACATTATCAGCATAGCCAAGATACATACAGGGTTAACGGTAGCAGATAATGGTTGCTGCTAAGAGGGTGTCAGGTGGTGGTCCCGACATTACTGCAAAGGAGAGCGGTGTAAACGGCTCATAAAGGGCACTGAGGAGTTGGGAACAAGAAGAAGCAACTCAGACATGTATGGTTCCCGTTCATGGATCCACTGGTTGAGGAGACTATACGCCACTGTATCCTGTGCCTATGCACGTCCAGGCTTGACCCTCCCGTACCCCTGCAAGAAACAGTAATACCGGAGGGTCTGTGTCATAGGGTTGCCATGGATTTCTGTGGATTTATGGCAGGGGAGTTGCTAGGTCTGAAAAAGACCCGGGACTAAGCTGATGTCGGAACTGTTGGGACTGGGGGCTAGCTAGTCTTTTGGCTGTAGCTCCTGAGATTCTATCCGGGGCTACAACCAAAAGATCAGGGGCTATAGCCCCCTTAGCCCCCCCCTAGCAACGCCCCTGATTTATGTAATCGGGTGACTACCTGCTGGTGGTGATTGAGGAGTTGTCACAATTTCATGTAGTAAAATGGGTACACATAACAGCATCCGCTCATGTAGCAGTGGTCATTGATGAGGTGTTCAGTGAATAGGACATTCCGCACACGGTGAAGACGGACAATGGTCCACCATTCAATGGGATCAACTTAAGCAGGGGTGCACATCATATGGGGTTGGTGCCCCAGAAGATCATGCCTCTCTGGCAGCAAGCTAACAGAATGGTTCAGAGGTTCATGCAATTAAGAGAACAATCCAAAAAACACCAATTGACGGAATGTCAGTTCAACAGGCAATATGCAGGATGCTAAGGCATTCTAGAAACACTCTGCATGATGCCAGAGGCCAACATCGGCTGAACTGATGATCGCCTACCAAATGGAGACGTGTTTGTCCAGGCTAATTTCAGCCAGAGCAATGTGACGAGTCAGAAATGAGAAGCAGACACAAAGTTGTAATTTTCTCATTATCAGACATGTTTAATAAACAAAGATAGGTTGGATGAACACCTCCATATTCCTATCCTAAGTAGAGTTTCCCTAGGAAACTAACAATTAAAGATCAGTCTCTGGCAAGTCATTAAACTTGTAATCTGTCCTTGTGTCCAAACATTCTAATCTGGCCCTTACACTAGAAAGGAACAACTAAGGGTGCAAGGTAATGTCTCTGACCTACGGTTAACAAAAAGCATTCATAATCAAACAAAAATCCAACAGGAAAGTCTTTTCCAAAGAGAAACCTTTGGATCCAGAGGGTGATTCCATTCCCCAGGATTTTTAGGCAGAATGGCAAAAGTCTCTTTTAAACAACAATCTCCTCAGTGCTTTCGATTTGCTTCAGAAGGTTCTTGTGCAAACAATACATTCCATAAGATACAACTCTTTCTTGGTTTCTCTGTACTCAATTCACAAAAAGGGTCTTCTAACATTCAGCTCCTCTTTAGTTTCTTCGTACTGGAGTCATAACAATTCTTGTTCATGTGAGAAATTCCACAAAAGATATTATTTAATATACTTTGCCAGATTATTTTATGTGCTTCTCCAGAGTTCCTGGTGTACTCCCCTGCCAGGTATCTTGTTTAAAAAAGTTTTTGTTCAACTTCACAATGTCAAATGCTTGGTGCCTCTATCCACCAAGACCTCATTCATGTGTTCCCTAGATTCCCTTGTATATACTTCTCTGCCAGGTATTTTGCAACATGGGTACATTTCCTTTTAAAACTGCTATGCTCCCATGTCAGGCATCGTTTGGTGGGTTTTTCAGATCCCCTGGTACACTCTCCTGCCAGGTATCTTGCCACAATTTCTTATGACTTTCTATGCCTCTGGTGGATTGCCTAGTGTGGTAGCCAAGGTTGGCCCCTTCCCAAGGGTCACATCGGCATCAGCCTCAGCTTGCAGCAAATAAGGAGATTAGACAAACTGATGGGTAAACTAAGCGTCTTGTATTGGAAAATAAACAGCATACTGAGAAATTATCAGCAGAGAAGCCAGAAAATACAGAAGGAGTGGGGGGTAGTCAGCACTCGGAGCTCTCAAGGGACAGCCCTTAGAGTGTAGGTTATATAGCATATCATAAGCAATCACTATGTATTATAGCATTTTCACAATCGCTGGAGGTACTTGGCATGAAATTGCAGACATTTGGCAATAGCTGTCATCTCACTTGTGCCCTTGTGACAAAGCCTTGTGTGTACATTGTGTTGTAGTATGGATAAGCGGCATTCACAGAAACCCTACTGTTATCTATCATATATGGTGCTAATGCTATACTGGTAGGAGAGCAAACGGAAGAGAAGGTCTGACGTGTCCCTTAGCCTTGTTACAGGGTTTTGGTCTAATCGCCTCCAGCCGGGATGTGGACGTGTCAGAGGGGCTGAGTACAGAGGGGTGGCGTCGGGCAGAGGCAAAGTGGAGGATCTGATGCCTAAATGTATGAGAGAGCATAATGCAGAATACCATAGCATAACAATCCTGCCACATCAATGGTATACTCCCCTGCCAGGAATCCTATTCTGGGGTCCTGTAGATCCCCTGGTATACTTCTCTGCCAGGTATCTCCTCAACCCCTAAATGTCAACTGACTTGTGTACTCCTTTCACCAGGACCTCTTATCAATTTCACCGTCCTTCAAGTATGCCACAGTTATATTACTTCACTGTGTTTCTATTTGCTTGCATAATGTAATACTTTTTCCAACTTTCCCCACATTACGTTTCAGACAAAGGGACTTTATTAAATTTTGTCGCTGTCGTTATCTTATAGGTATTTATTTGTTTAGGATAAGACTTGCTCCAACTTTCCCCATATTCACATCTCATACATAGGGACTTGTTCAAGTTTTGTCTTTGTACTTTATCTGGTCGTTATTCAAATGTTCCTAATTCATTCACTTGTTTACATGCCTGTCGCTACACCCCGAGGTCCACAATGGCTCTGGGTAGAATTGTCTGTGCTTTGCAGTGTTCCCTACCCGTTGCGTGTCGCTGCGATGAAGCTTCCTTCCTGGGGTGGCCTCCAGCGTACTGCAGACCTTCTTCCAGCATTCATTTCAGCTCGGTGCTCACCCTCTGGCTTGCTCCCAATACTTTGACGGCCCTCCAAAGGTGCCTGCTGCGTCTCTTTCCTTCTCGACACACTGGTATGCAATTCCCGCGTTTGCAAGCTGCTGCATGGACGTGCCTGTTCTCTTGACTTCCTCAGGCACAGTCCTCTCCCGTTCTGCTTTCATTTTGACTGCAGTTGCCATTTTTAAATGTCTTGTGCATTTATGATTCAACCAAACAACTAATCTGCAATTTCAGTTTTGGGTTTCTTTCAATCTACATCAACTCCTTCCTCATCTACGTACTTGAGGCTTTATGGCAGTTGAAGTCCATACAGTTTATGGAATTTCTAAAATAATGTTGTTTAAGAGTCTTACTTAGAAAAACATCAGAAATAAGAGATGTTTTGTGTGCGTTGGAGGCATGATTGGGATTTTGACTAAAATGACAGTATGCCATCAGAGGTTTGGGCGTTGTAGGGTTTTCTTTAGGAGAAGGGGAGGAACACTGCGTCCCTTCCATCAGAGTCACCACCTCTCCCTGGCAGTCGCCTCCCCCCACATGATCCTCCCTCATATCACCACCCCCAGGGTCAGGATCAGGTAGCGGCTAACGTCCTTTGGCCATGTGAGAGGAGGTCTTGCCAGGGAATCAGTGATGGCCACAAGATTCAACACAGGAGAGAGATGAAGTTCGAAGAAGGGATGCCTAGGTCAAGCAACAGGCAAGAGAGCAGACGGACCAGAGGAGGGGAGCTACACCAAAGGGTTTCTGCTAAATGGAAGAAGTACTAGTGACAACGGGTGCGAAAGAAGACAAACGTGAACTATTTGGCGACGCAGTTTCAAGTAATAACAGTCAAAGGAACAATGGTTACCGTACAGAACGAGGGTCAGGTGATAACAAGGAACGCCTCACATATCAACTACTTGTTGAGTGAAGCTGACGAGGAGATAAGTGAGGAAGAGGGAGCAGATGCAGGCTTCAGCAAACATGAGCAGCAGTCAGCTGCGGCTCGGGGGCTAGTGAGTCCAGGAGATATTTGATCAGAAGAAATGACAAGCCGAATACATGGAGCCCTCAAAAAATGATTAAAAGGCTGCATCGGCTAGTAGAAGAAATATGAGCTGGACCAAAAGATATGTGAGGGGGTGATGTTGTGAGGCTACGCATTGGCTCTTAAAGAGCTGGAGCTGGGGCAGGAGGAAGTGATGAGAGGAAAATGGAAGGGGAGGTCATAGAGTATGTAAGTGAGAGAGAATAAAGTGTACATATATCCTCCATCCAGAGTTGTTGTGTATGCTCCAGCTATAGCTTGATAACTAGGCTGGCCCATTCATCAGACCTCGGATGGCGCCCCAGTGGCCCATAGCAGTTGAAGAATTGCCAGTTGTGCTGCCTCCAAATTTACCATTGTGTTCCATTCTGCTGGTTTTTCTAACTGCGGGTTGAGATTTCAGCGTATGGAAAATGACTGACAGAATTAGTTTTAAGTGCGCATCTGCTGATACACATCACAAACTCACGGGCAATACAACATGATGCAAATTGTCATATGACAGGCCTTTCTTAAACTTGTGGCTAATGACCAGAAAAATCAATCAGGAGTTAGCCAGTTACCCTAGGCTTAACCTCTAGAGTATCCCTGTAAATGTAGCATAATGTGTTCACATTTTATCAGGGTGAACCAGGACTTTAAGTGGTGTGACGATTCATGGTAGCTTGTTACTTCTCCCCAGAGGGGGGGGCTTCTCTATAAGGCTAGAGAGGTGAGGTTGCTACTCAATAGTCCCCCTAGAGGTTGTGAAAAGCAGGACCTGACAGGGAGAGACTCCCCGGTGAGGATAAGGCCTCCCGTTCCTTGAAGGAACTCCCTGACACCTTTTCCCTTGGGGCCTCAAACCCTTGTCAGAAATTCCTGAAAACAATACTGTCTATTATGGCAAGGCTTCAAGAACCAAAGAGGCCTACAGAATGATAACAGACTGCCTCGATGTAGTACTGAGAAGAGTTGGCCCCAATGAGCCATAAAAATAATTTCAAACATTGATCATTGTACTGTGAAGAGTTGTCCTCGAGAAGGCATAAAGATCGATCGTCTCAACAACTGATCACAGTACTGAGAAGTGTTGGCCTCAAGGAGGCCTAAAGATAACATTCACAAGTACAAAGAAGGACTTGGTCTTTACCCTGGGGAGGATCCAGCCCCAGTGTTAGGCAAGATTGTGGGCAGTACCCTTTGGGAGACTACACCAATCTTTCCTCCTGGCAATGGGTAACCCAACCTTTGGTATAAGCCTGTACTACACATGTTGGTAGTGTGGCTGAGCAGCCAGGCTAATCTCAAGAGGGGTCAATGTGAGCAGTAGTGTTTTTACACAGCGATCTACAGTAACAAGTATTCAAATAAACTCTTACACTCAACTGGAACCCCTCTGCACTGCGGGACTGTCTCTGTATCCCTACAGCCCCCCCCCCTTTTCCAGCACTTGTTCTGCACTTACCTTGCACTTGCCACCAGCTGGCCCTATTTATTTATTACTTTACGCCACCTACCTTGTACTGCACTTCCCCCCCTCCCCTTCCCCTTGCACTTTTCCCCCTCCCCCACCCCTGCACTTGCGCAATCTGAATGACACCTGGCCTAGTAGGATCGTTGTCTGTCTCCCCTTGTTCCTCCCCTCCCTGCCTCGTCGCGCCTTGAAACACCTGTGTATAGGCGCGTTACAAATGCCATATCATATCTTCTTGATTAAACAATTATTAATTTATTTAAGTCAGTTGAATAAGCCTTCTTCAGAAGCGAGCAATGTATATGTAAACAAAAATACACTTCAAAATACGCACTCTTAGTTTCTCTAAATCAGCAAGTACCCATTTGGGATGGCACACAGATTCTTCCTACACCCTGAGGTGACTTAAATAGCTAGGACAATGTGGACATTAATATATCACTGGTACATTAGAGCAATACTGAGTTTGGTGTCAAAGAAAAGGGATGAAGAATAGAACAGAGGTTAAACACATATTCTGAAGCAGTGAAATACTTTTGAAGCCCCCAATGTAAAGTAAATTAACCCTTTCCTGGGGGAAAGGTAAAGCACAAAGCCAGAGGTAAGAAGAATCTTTCAGGGAGCCAGGCTAGCTAATGTTGTTTGAGCAAAAGTCTAGGTGAGCTGAAGCACTTCTTGCAGGTAAGTAAAAGTCTTGCACAATGTTTTAGAAGTCTTTATAGAAAAAGTAGAATCACTGTAGGGCCACAAGCTGGGAGGCTTGTGAGGGGCAAAGCTGCAAGCAACTCTGCAAAAGCAACCAAGACAAGTCTCAACTGAGAACTAGCAAGGCTACACAACAAGAGGTAAGAAATTGGTTCCAGCTGGCTTCTGTTACTTTGTACGTCTGCAAATCCGTTTTTTTCTGTGCTTCAGTCGTGGGGACGACGCCTGGGGACTCCTGCACTATGAATTGAAGGTCAGCGGCAGCAATGGGCAAACTTCAGATCAGCAGCACTTTGTGGTTTCAGCTCCTCACGACTCTTGCAAATGGTCCCACCGCGGTTCTCGGATACCACTATGGACTTTCCTCGCATCTAGGGTCCAGCACTCTGTTGAGGTGGCTCAGGCTTCGTCAGTCCTGTTTCAAGGGAGTCTGGAGGATCTTCCTGGAGATTGGGTCTGACTTAAAGACACTCACTCGATTCTGGTGTTCCTCTCCCTGGCACTTCGGTATCTGCAGCAGCAATGGAAGTACAGCCAGCTCGGCGAGGATTTCCAGATGAGCTTGTCTTGGGGTTGATTGGTCCCACCAACCCAAGGGGAGAAATCATCCTTTTCAGGTCTTCTCCAGTCGAGGCGAATTCGGAGCATTAGCACTGGAGCAGGGCTTCACCAGGCAAACCAACGGTCCTGGAGTTGCAGCAGGCATCTCTTCCAAGTTCTTCTTCGGATTCCTTTGTCCAGTGGTCGACTCTGCCTTCCAAGCAAAAAGCCTCACCTTTTATACAAGTTTCTCCCATTCATTCGAAGCCTAGCTGTCACTCACACAGCAGGGTGGCTGTCCTCCAAGGACAAAAATGATGAAAAAAGACCACCAGGGCCATTTTGATGAAATGGGCACCCTTGGGTGCTGTACTGCAGCTGCAATTGCAGCCCGCGGTAAAAATACACAATGGTAGTAAAAAGAAAACCACTGCCACCAGCCATTAATTGTAGAAAGGGTAACATAAAAAAAGAAACTAGACAGGGATACTAAGTAACCCCTCCAGCACCTTATTGTAAGATAGTGTGTGCTGGGTCTAGAAAGTTACAAAATGTAAGTAAAGTTAATTTCACTTCACTGCTCTTGGAAACAGTAGTTTAACCAAGAGAAGGTATTTAAACCTTTGGGAAATCTAAGAGACTTCCCTGTGCCACTGCACTGAAGGTGCTGTGTCTCACAATGTACAGATGATACCTATGGAGTTTGTCAGACTCCAAAGTCAAAAGAAACTCAGAGTCCAAATCGCAGAAAAACACATGAGAGAGTGGGGAAAAAGGTCTCACTCTCTCCAGGTTAGAAATTAAAAGTCCTTAAATTCAGCAAAAGGAGCTGGGGGGTCTCTTAAGGTAGAAGGGAATTAGCACATTTCTTAGAATTCTCCCCGGCACCTAGGAAATAAAGCTTGAGAAAGGCCTAGAAACAAGGGAGAACAGTTGGCGTGAAGCCACCCCAGCCCGAGAAGTTCCAACCTGGGAACGTGAAGCTGCAAGGACAGTGATACCCAGTGGTGGGGACGTCGAGGATTGATCAGCGAACACGATGTTGGAAGCCAAGCACCTGAACAACCGAAGAGACCGAGAGAGACCAGCAGTGGCGTGACCTTGATGAGGTAGGCCACGTGGTCCTGCAACTGTGTCAGAGCCTTGTGGTCCAAGTCTCTGCAGACCTACCAGGATGAGGCTGGGAGCGGAGGGAAGAAAGAGCAGGAGATGCTGATGTTTTTCAAGTCAGCCGAACACCCCAGGAAAGACCAGCTATGCAGTCCTGATATACTACAGGTATTGGGAACAGCAGGAGACGGGTTAGGGGCTTGGGGCAGCTCCACATTCCAGAGAAGTTTTGGAGTAAACTTCCTTGTTACAGTAGTGACACCCAGAGAATCACGAGTACAGAGAAGCTTGGGAGTAAACTCCCTCTTCACAGTAATGACACCCAGTCAACAGAAACTCAGGAATAATTTCCCTTGTCGCAGTGGTATCCAGAGAACCAAAAGTCCAGAGAATCTCTGGAGTAATTTCCTCATCATAGTAGTGATATCCCAGGATTCAAGAATCTGGAGTGCATCTGGAGGAATCGCCCTCGTCACAGTGATAATCCAAATCGAATTAAAGAGGAGATTAGACAACAAGAGCTATGTAGGTAATCTTCAGGAGATTGTAAGACTGGGAAGAATTACTGGAATTGTAAAGCAAGCTTTCAAAAGCCCTTGGGATGAAGTAAAGAGACTTTAGAGGACTATTGCTAAAGAATATTCCAATACAGTCCTCTATGCTATGACGGGTAGGTCAGTAGCAGGGAGTCTCCTGACCAAGCTGTCTTTGTTGAATTGGAAGCTAAAGCAAAGGAGTACTGGAGAACAGATAGACCGAGCCATTCTCCTGGTATTATATGCAATTCGATGCTGAACCCTTTTTATAGATTAGTGGTAGGGTCAGAGTAGGCTTTGGACACAGGACGGATATTTTTAGTTTGTGTAAACATCCTGACAATGAGCTGCCGAGCTGTTATTGGATTAGGCTGGGGCAACTCTTCAGAGACCGGGAGAGGCAGGTTCTTTGCTTCAAATCGTAAAAAAGCTTTGTTGAAGCATGCCACCCCTTTGTTTGACGCCTTACTCCACCTCACCACAGTGGGCCGGGGCTAGCTATGGCTGAGCCCTGGCAGTCTCCTGAAACTTTGATTTAGCAGGGCGCTGCCGGGGCTCCCTCGACTCCCACCACCCCCACAAGCAACCCAACAGCATAGAAAGCCACTTTTTTGTTGTTATTGTCCAGTGCTCGTTATTCGAACCCGAGCCCTGCTTGCACTGTGCTATTTCGAAGATGCTGGATTCCTTTTGTTTCATTCAATAGACTGCTTGACACATACAACCTGTTTGTGTCAAATAGTCTATTGAAAGAAAAAAAAAGAAATTGAGCACCTTTGAAATGGCGCAGTGTGATGCGACACTGGCAGCCAGTCAGCAGGGTTTTGAATTCCCAGCACGGGACAATAAAAAAAAAAAGCAACCCGACAGCGAGAAAAGGCACTTATTTTATGTGTATTGTTCCGTGCTGGGGGGACACTTCAGTCCACGCCCCATCGTTACAGCCGCCCCACTCCCCCCCGTAAATTCACCCTCCCCACGTAAAGCACTGGAATGAACCTTATATGAATAATGCTAAGCTCGGTATCTATTTAAGAATAAATAGCAATGACTGTATGGACTGTTGTAATGCTTAATGGAGCTATATTTAACCCTTGCTATGGTGTTTTTTTTGCATATAATTCTTTTCTTTTCTTCTCTCCTGTAGACCAAAGAAGACACAGAACAGTCTGAAAAAATTGCAGCTTTGGAGCAGGCAAGCTCTACAATTATCAGGTCCCAGCAGGTACAAGTGACATTGCCTCTCCCTAGTTGGCAGGAACGTTCAGTGTTTAATTTCTCTCTTGCGTTATTCTTTTGTCCGGCTATGTTCCCATGTTAAGCTAAGGCAAAGAGGTAAGTATACGGCTGTCTGTTTTTGTTTAGGGTGAATAACAGAGGAATAATGCAGGCTGTTTTACAGCATTGTTTTGCCTGTAATCCTTTCTTTCTTTTAAATGTTCCTGTGATTTTGATATTTAGGCGACGCCTGAAAGGCAAGCAGAGATGTTTGTTGAAAAATAATGTTGGTGCTTATTTATCAAGCCACGAGGGTACATTACACATCCAATTGATGGTTCTCTTGTATAACCTTTTCTTTAGGTTGGATGCACTTGCAGATCCTAAAACCACATATACACACACATATATTGTTTTTTGCCACGTACCTGTTCCGCTTTGGACTGCACTTCCCTCATGGTTTTGTGATTTTAAATGATCATTATCTATGCTGATATCTGAACTCTTATTGGTTTTTCTATTAGCCGTGGGGCATAGAGAAGAGGCTGCAGGATGGAAAGTCGGCTGGCTCTCTGGTCACTTCCCATCAAATCATTATCCAGAAAACTATCCCGTCTTCCCCAGAGGTTATTTTTGATTAATTTGACATGCACTACGACAGCTGCTGAACTAAAGGCGTAACTTCTCTTGCAATTCTAATGTTCTCTTAAATGCTTCAGCTTGTATGTACCATTAAACCGGCAGGCATCATGTTGTGCATAGATATGTTGCAAATGCATATGGCGTAAATCCTGGCCTAATTGTTCGGGTTTACTTAAATTGCCATGCTGTTGTTGGTACTTAGTGCATGGCCTAACTCTGTATCAAAAGATTAAGATTGCCTAGATGGGAACTCTGACTTAAAACAAAACAGGTCTGTAATCTCAAAACCAGGAGCAGGTACCTTCTGGGCTATAATCTATAAATCAACAACCTGATCGGACTTTCATTCGTTTTTCTCTTTTGCATAGTTTATTTTATTTGCAGTTTCTAACCTAGAGCCATCCTGGTCACGCATGGCAAATGGAGAGCGTTCCAATTGGAAATAGGCAGAGAAAAATGAAAGCCTTTACAATACAAGCCGAATGTTAGATGCAACAAATAAAAGAAAAATAAGATAGTGGTTTGAGTGGATTCGAACCATCACAGCATAACCTCAATCACAATGGCACTGAGAGCAAAATACAGTCTCAAACCCGTCATAAGTCAGAATTGTAGCAAACAAATGTCTTCAGCGCCTTGTGGAACTGGAAGAAGAGGGGCAAGACAGAGGGAGCTGGGAAGCAAAATCCAGGAGCGAGGGCCAGCGGCAGGGAATAATTGGCTGGAGGTCCGGACCCTTTTATCTAAAGGACACTCCAACCTGCATATTAAATGCGTGCCTCCAACAATAAGCTATTTTCCCTGCAAAAAGTGTGGTTGTTGAGTACTAACAGCCTTGAAGAGAATCTCCAGTGGTAACCAATACAGTCTGCGTAGTATTACTAACCGAACGAGGAGCAGAGTTACACTCCTTTTTCAAGGGCAACAAATAAGATGTGCATAGGCCTAGGAGGAGGGCATGACCCACAGTCTGTTTGGTGGCGTCAGCGTATCTATCGATTAGTTGAAAATCATTGAACTTGTATTTTAACAGTGCACCAGTTTGCATGTCCCTTTATCCTCTGCCAGTTACCCCTGGGGCAAAAGTGCTATGCTCATGCAAATAAACAAGAAACTCTCACACGGCACCCAATGAGCTCCTGTTAGGATGTCTGATCACCCTTCATACAGGCGATAGTGCCAGCATAGTTCCTTCTCCAGTAACTCTGGTGCAATGCTCTGTTAGTAGCCATGCACAGCATTACCATTTCAATGTAATTGTGGATTGCAGGGTGCAATATGTTGTTGTAACAGGATAGAAGGTTGTGGGTTACTACACTGTATGCAATTCTTTTTGTCATAAGAACCAACTTTACTGCCAGATCATTGCAATCCAAATGACAGCAGCAACGAATTTACCAGACATACAGGGTATCTTTGTTAGGAAAGTTATATGGAGAAAGGTGGTCGTGATTGTCGTCTTAAAATTAAAATATAGAGTTTGACCCCTTGAAGCTTGGATCCTTGGTTGCGCGGAATCCGAAATGGATGTTGTTCTTGAACAATATGAAGTCTGTTGAGAAGATTACCAAAGTTATGGTGATTTGTTAAAACCTGTTTAAAAGGCAACGGTTTTGGGACTAGAGGCAGAGTCTACCACTAGGAGAAACACCCACAAAGAAACCATGAACAAAGCTTGCTGTATCCTCCTAGACCTTTGAATTGCACGGTGAAGCCCCGCTGCTGTACTGAAACTCCTTTTTCTAATCGACAAGAGAAGGGATTACTTCTTCCCTTGAGTTAGTGGGACCAACTAGCCCCGAGAGGAACTCCACTGGACCATCTTCCCCGACTGACTGTACTTCTTGGCTGCTGCAGGAACCGAGTGCCAGGGGTCGAGAAATCCTTAGTCAAGTGCAACATCTGAAATCCGTCCAGAAGCTCAGGAGTGTCCTAAGGACCCTCCAGAAGCAGGACGATCCAAGCTCGAGTCCCCTCAGCAGAGTGCTGGACCCAAGGAGTGAAGGAATCACAACTGCTATCTGAGATCTGCAGTGTTGCTGTTTACCCAGCGTTGAAACCGCTAAGTGCTGCTGAACTGAAAAGAGCCTGTAGCTGCTGCCGACCTCCAAATTGCTAGCACAGGAGCCCTCCAGACGATCTCCCTCTTGTCTCCACGACTGAGGCTCAGGAACGCAGGGTCTGTGCACCGCTGCAACAGGACAGAATCCAGCTGGACCACTCTTCTTCAAACCAAAAGTACCGTTGAGACATGGGGTACTTACCTGATTGCCTCCTTAGTTGTGCTCTTCTCAGTTGAGACTTGCACTACCTTGCTTTTTAGAGTTGGTTTGAACTCTTGCTTTTCACATGCCTAACAGATTGTGACCCTACAAGTGATTTCTACAAACTCTCTGACTTTGTGCCAGACTTTTATTATCTAAGAAGTGCCTCAGCTTCATAGACTGTGCTCCAATTGACTTTGGCTGTCCATTGGCTTTGATATTTGTGTCCCTCATAGGTCATATATTATGATAGGTTATTTATAATGGCTTAATACCCAGAGGTTTCTAAGCGAAGACCCGGTGATGGAACCTGTGTTGCTCCGTGTCGTCCTGCTTCCAAGGCAGGCACTTTGCCGCTGAGCTAACCTCCCGAGACCACATAGGTGGTAACTTGTTTTGGACTTTTAATGCTGGGAAAGGCTTGTCTAAACTTCATTGGAAGATTTAAGTATATTCACATGCCCTGAGAACCTGATTAACCTTTTTCCTTCCTTTAACCTTTCCTTTCTGCAACCTCAGAATCTGCCAAGTGTTACTAGTGATATACAAATGCAATTACTGTCCTTTCGAATGAAGTCACCTCCGAGTGTAGGAAGTGTGTAAAAAGCATATCTAAAGAGTATCCACTCAACTTGTGCTGATCCTGAAAAGTGTTTTAAAATATATTTGATTGTTACATAAATTGTCATTTTTAAAGAATGCTTATTTAAAAATGGATGTTAACTAACTATTTATAACAGAAACTTTGAGTATAAGTGTTACTTGGTTACTTGTAAATACGAATTTCATTGCTACAGCTCACATTTACCCCTCTTGAGATATGCCTGGCTGCTCAGTCACACTACTAACTTGTGTAGTACAGACCTATACCAAAAGGTGGGTTACCTAATACCAAGCAGATCTGTGTTATGTAGTTTCACACAGTGTGACTACTCCAATTCCTACGTAACATGGTTGTTTGTGGTGGTGTTGCTGGTCTTGTGCTGTTTTCAATTGTGTAGGTTTTTGTGCTGGCCACATACTAGTGCTAGATGAGTAGCTAGATTTCTATCTGTTTCTTTGTGTTCAGGTGATCTTCCTCTGCATGCAGATGTTTGGGCAGAGAGCGCCAGAGTTTGGTTGAGGATAAGAAGTAATATTCGCTATGCTGTTTCCAGCTAAAGCTTGGCATAATTACTAATGCACCATTGCTGGATTGTAGTGCTGCTCAAGCTGACTCAATTCTTCTTGATAACTTTGTAATAAAATTATCTTTCTCTGATACCAGTATTAAACATTTTATGTGGCTTGCACTAAGAGGCTTAGCATTCCTTCAGGAGCATTTTCGGCTCATAGGAAAGCACCTTGCGTACAGTTTAGGAACCTTTCCTAAAATACTTTTTTTCAAATTGTAGATGCCACTAAGCCATCTGATACACCCTTTTACATCATTCATGCAAATATTTACAAACAATTTCTTTCCAGCAGTAGCATAAAATATGCAGAACATTTCCAACTTCCCGTTAACTACTGAGCAGATGACCGCCTGATTGGTGGACAAAGTTGTAACGTCCCTCCACTGTAAATGTTGACTCTGGATTCTTTCCATCAGGGGAGCCCTGGCCATTCCCAGATAACTTGCTGGAAAACTGTTGTATAAGTAACTTACTACAAATGGTTTTAGAGAGTTATCATGAGTTTGAAATTTAACATGCACGTTTATGGCTTGGGAAGATCAATGGAGGCTCTTAACTGTTTGTTTAAAACACTCAGCAACACTATGTACACTATAGGGTGTTGATAAGACCACAAAAGGATTCCAGCAAACACCGGACCACCCTAAGAGCTAAAGTCCTTCCTGATAGATTGTACTCAGTCTGTTTGTTCCTAGAGTCCCAGCACACCAACCGGGCTGGTAACTCTGTATCTTAAATGTTTTTTGTTTACACTCCTGAAGGTAAATTATGCTGATCATACTCAAATGCCCTTGATGGAAGTCTGCAACATTGGACTGTTTACAGACTGCCTCCTCAACATACTACGTAGGTGGGTGAGGCACAGCCAGCTCAACTGATTTACCAGCAATACACAGATTCTGATAGGCGAGACCTGCCTCTGCACTCACTTTCAGTACAAACAGCAATTTGAACTTGTCCATAACCACAAGTGATGGCAAGCAACCTTGGGATTATGATTGAAAAGGCCCTTTACCTCACAACATGGATTGCCCAGATTGTACAATCCAGCTCATTTGAACTGACGGTCACACAAAGACTTTTTTCTTTGTTCATCTAACTCCCATAGGTTCCATTTAGTCTTACTCTGGTCTTAACTCAGATTAGGCAAATGGTCTGTAAGGAGGGCTACCAAAATATAGTGTCAAAATACCGTGATTACAGAATACAGCTGCCCAGATGCTGACCAATATATACAGTAGTAGGGTATGGCTCCCCACCCACCCCATCTTCAAACTTAATCGCTACCAATTTCTGATTGAGTCAATTTACGGGCTTACATAATGTCCAGACAGCATTTTCTGAAAAATTGACTTCGATTTCTGAGGGATTATTTAAACCGATAAATACCCTCCTGTAATGTGTTTATCTGATTTTTGTTCTGTTTGTAACAACCGCATTTAAGCAAGCCAATATATGGGGATGAGTTGCCTGACTCCAAGCACTGAGATCATGAAACTCCAGTACTAAAATGTTGAAGTCTATTGAGGAGGACTGGAAATTGGATTAATTGAAACCTGCTTTTTCTGTCCATACACTTCCAACCCCGCAGGCATTAAACTACTTGTTAGGCATATGTTGAGCTCTACAAAATGTAAAGTGCATAACCTACAGCCCAAGTGACATCCCTAGGAGTGGTTTCCAGAATACTATGCTCCACAGAAAAATTGTATAGTTGGGATGCTTGGAGAAAAAGTACCATTTAGCGAGTGCACAGTTAGATATATCGTTTTTTTGATTTGCATATATGTGATGGAAAAATAATTGTACATGACAAAATTAAACCATGTCAGACCCGACAAGACCTGGTCTTTGCTTTTAAGTCAGAATTCCCTGCTGTAGAATTCTATAGTTCGTCTTCACTAGATGTAACTAGTCAGATATTCTAACATAGCTTTTATTTTGAATATAGGGTTCTGAGGATTGGGTTATTGTAGACAAAATGCCTACTAAGGTAGTTGATGATGAAACAAAAAACATTCTGACATACAAAGTGACGACAGTGAGCAGTAAAACTGGTGATCTGCCACGTGAAGTGATGACATCCAGGGAAATTAAGAGCAACGATACCATCCGAAGTGAAATACGTTCACTAGAAGAAGAGACCAAGCAGCACATGTTCACTTTAGGGAAGTCATACGATGCTGTATCCGGGAAAATAGTGACTGTTGGAAGTAAATCTAAGGAGGAAGAAAAAGCAACTCTGTCCCCGTCTCATGAAATGTTCCAAAGAGCTGAAAAAGAAGTGTCTGAAATAGTCAAGATTATTCCAGTGATTGGCCAATATGAAGTTTCCGAAGAGAAGGCCAGAAGACTCTCAGAAGGACAGAGCACCAAGAGAAGACTCTCAGAATCTTTGTCAACCATAAAAGAACTGGATTCCCTTCAGCCAAGCCCAGAAGAGGAAGTCCAGAAGAAGGGGCAGAAGATGGTTCAGGATGTGCCTCGTATAGTGGGAGAAGGCATTGTAAAAGCTGCAAAAGCTGTAGAACATGTGGCTCCTGAAACTGTGACAATAGGCGCACCCATTTGGAAAGATAAGAAGCTATCAGAGTGGCGATATTCCAGAGAACCACCGTATACCATTGCTACTGCTCATTATGTATCTGAGTCATCGACATCAAGAATCGTGGTAACAAGTGGCTTGACTTCATGTGCCACAGCTTTAAGGCCAAGCATGACTATTCACCAAATCCTCGCTTCACTGTGCCTTTCAGTTAATCCTCCGCTTCCCTCTTTGCTCACGACCAACCTGGCTTTTAACAGTTCATTAATTTTTTTATTAAGGTTAAGTTAGCAGTTCAAAGCAAGCACCCACGCAACAAGTTTGTACAATTTCTGCACCAGCGTGCAAAACAATATTTTGCTAAAATGCAACAGAACCCCAGTTGTAACACTTATGGGCCCTATTCAACACATTTATATTAGTAGGCAAGAGTAGTCAATATGGTTGCAGTTCAGTGACCATCAATGCTATGATCAGGTTAGAGTGCCAGTATATCCATTTTGCACCTAATCTTTTAGCTCATCCCTAATTTTCATCTGGCTAGTTTGAATGGGAATGTAATTTAGCCATTGGTTGTCATGAATTCATGTTCATGTCATCAGTGCAATAAAGGGCATAGAATTGGGACAGCTTGTAGGACAGTAAATCAGCGTTACTTCAATATGCTCCTTTATAAAGAACGCAACATGCGTTATTGGCAACTCCTCATTGAATGGAGGCAAAACTGGAGGAGAAGGGAATGTTCCAATCTGCAAATAACAATTAGTTTGCTTGCGCACTTGCAAAAAAGCCCTCATCGATTAGAAATGTGTAATGTCTACATTTGATCCAAATTCTTTGGTGGTCTTTTTGTCATCTGTAGAGATGTTTTAGTAATTCGTTGTTGAATAGGGCCCATTGCTTTCCAAGTGCACTCCTACACCCCAGCCTATTTGTTTTCCTCTCTTCCTTTCCTGTCTCTAAATTTCCTTTCACATTTTTCTACCGTCCCCTGCATCGCAGTGTGTAGTTTTGTCAACTAATATAGATGTTTTTATTCTCGTCAGTTTGTCTCTTTCTGTCTGTGACTCTGCATTTCTCTGTCTGTGTAGAAAAAAGAAACCTCTGGCGAAACCCCAGTGGAGGGTTCTGATGTCTACAGAGTAATAGAATCGTCAAGGAAACCCATTGAATTTTTAGGCGGGATCACTTCTACGTCACCTAGCCGTGGTGCCGCGACTTCACCTAGCAGGGCGCAGGTGGTCATTTACTTCTGTATATTTGCTCCATCATTTAATCCCGGTTTTGCCTCTAAATATGCCTGGGCCTGTCTAGTCCTGTGCGGATGTTGTTAGTTGTTAGAAGATTTGTAAGCGTCATTGTCTGCAAGAATGCTTGTACATGTAGCTTGTACATGTAGGAAATATCCCCTAACTTAGACTTTGGATACTGAAAGGCAGAAGCACTTAACTACCACAGGAGCTCTGGTTATCTCTGCACCCTGCAGCAAAAATGTATTCATGTAAAAGGGAGAATGTTTGTAAACCTATCAATTCCTGAGAAGCCCAGGGCAGTTCAGGTCCCAGGTGTGTAGTGCAGAAAGGCCTGCATTCCCTGACTGTGTTTTAATGGTCTTCTTCATCAATAATTGATTTGGAGAAGGCCTTAGAGTAGAATTGGGTACAACCGACCAGGACAGGGCCATTAAGTAGATAATGTAGCTGCTAATGGCCCTATCCTGGTCGGTTGTACCCAATTATATTTGTATGTAGTGCTTGCTACTGCTGATTTTTCTTCAAAGTTCTTTAAATAACATTAACTGCTTTCCACCTTACTGGTACTCTGTTTTATGTGGAGTCAGCCTTTCCAAGACTCAAAGAGGGCACCTGCAGGTTACTTGCAGATCTCTGAAAATTCATCATTACCTAAGGGCCCAGTACTGTTCAGATTGTAGAACCGTGGATCTGTCAATTGCATGCATGTCCTCAAAAAAGAAACGTCAATTTCAGAAAATTAGGAACACATCAATTTTAAGTACTCCTTTATTATAAAAACTGTGGCCTAAAATATTGGCTTTTGTAGTGTAGACATGTTTACTATTCCAGTGTTACATTTCTTGCATGTGCCAAACTGTGGTTTAACACCTCATACAAGCTGCACCATAACATATGTATTGAATTATAGCGATGGTGCTTTAACCGCAAACACTTGTTTCCTAAATTCTACTACAGCCAACACATTGTGCTTGTATGTTTTCTCAGCCCTACACCATCCTCAAATCTGTTCCTGCCATTACCTTTTGCTCTCGCTTCACAACCCCCTGTCCCCCCAACCACCCCCCGAGGCATCCAGACCTGTTTATTGTACATGTTATATTGGTTAGGTTATTTCTATTCATAGACCAATTTTCAGACCACATTAGTCAGGATTTCCAAGGGACTCTCATATGCCTAAAACAAATTCTAATTTCACAGGTCTAATTTGGATGAAATAAACATTATGTACAAAGGCCATTTCTTCTCTGCTACATGAAATCTAGTTGGAGAAGTAGGCCGTTCTTTTCTATTAAAATTCTCTGTGGATCCACACTTTTCAATTCACCTGCAGTCTTCTCTGCAGGTTCAAACATTGACCCTTTTTCCTTCTATTCCCTAACAATAGTGCATTTCAAAATGTTTGCTTGAATTTGTCATTCAGACATGGTGCACATGCCATGGTACAAATGTGCACATTCCTTTCTCTCACTCTTCCCCACATAAAAGATCTTGGGGTTCCAACTGCTCCCTTTCATCTAAATTTTCAGTGCATGTTTTTTAGACAGAATGTGGTAGGTTGAATCGATTTAATAGTCTCCCACTTTCAGAAAAACAGAGCGCCACATCCGGTCTCTGGGTCAGAGGAAAAGGGAAGTTGGACCACGTCATTGAGTGTTGTCACTGGACAAAATATTATCAAATTCAAATGTCCACTTGAGCATGAATTGTTACCATGGCTGTGACACGATCGCACGCTGGCATGCCAATTGACTTAAGATATTAATGCGGTCAGGCATTACACTGTGAAGCATGTAGCAGCAGAGGCCAGATCCTCTTCTGATTGTGCAGTTTGAGTAAAGCCTAGTTCTGCTGAGTCATGGGCAGTAGAAAAGAGGATGAATCATCAAGAAGGGAGAAATACCATTTCACACTAAATGTGGCCATTTCTGTCTGCCATTCCTCTTAGCCCATCACATATAAATCATGTAGGTGCAATCTTTGAGTGCCCCTTGAGGGAGAAAAGTCATGCACAGACTCCACAGCCCTGTAATACTACTTAGTACCACTGATGCAATTACTGAATGCCAATGACTTTTGATATAGACACTACAGGCAGAATTCTTCTTTCTGTACTAGAGTCAAGATATGAGAATCCATTTAGCCTGGTGAGCTATGCCAAGCCTTCCTCGAGCCTAAGTTGCCTTTGTGCTACCAATGCTCTCATTGACATCCCTCTGATTGTGGGGTATGATGAACGGGATAGCATACACTGCTCATACGTTGGTTGAGGCCACAGATACTCTGATGTCAAATTATTGTTTTCCCCAATCGGTATGCTAGCATATGCCGTTCTGCGCTGAACGGATTAAAGCGTGTGCCTATCTCTCCTATGCCCATGGCATTCCTTCATCATTGAACTGTGAAAGCTCCTATGCTGGGGGATGTCACTGGGTACTTCACTGTTGCTCTGTCCTCTGAGCTCACAAACAAGCAACTCTGACCCAGCCACTTCGGCCTGTCCACTTTTAGGTACTGAATAAGTGATGGCCTGCAAGTTCTCAATTTGAAAGTGGCACTGAAGAAGGCAATCTATTAGCAATGTTGATTAAATGAATGACACCACATTTTAGTAAGCATTTATTTTGCAACCAAAAATCCCTCCTGTGATGACCAAGAATTGAAAACCTCTTTTAAGCATCAACGCTCTATGTATTACGCACCCTGTATGGCCATGGGCATTTCTGTAGCGTCCCCAACCCCACTCCATGGTCAGAGGTAAATAATTGAAGGAACATTTTTTTTCTGTAAAAGAAATGTGTAAAAGGTTAATAATTCCCCCATGAATTTAACATTTTGATTTAGTAATTGGGGGTGAATGATTTGTGTTTTCAAGATATGTATGTATATATTCTTTTGACTTTTGCCATTTCCTGACAGGTAATGGAGTCTAAAGGTGACTGGGAGTCGAGCCTCGGTGAAGTGAAGCAGGAAGTGTGGCAGCAAACGCCGGACAAGGCATCGAAGGTTACTTTTGACGCGGATCTGGTGGAGGAGAGTCGGGTGGTGAATGTGCATGCAAGCAGGGAGGCTGCTGGGCTGCCGGGCGTCGAGTTCGATGCTGCTTTGCAAGCTGTATCTGCTGCTGCTGCTTCTAGTGTAAAAGGGATGGAGGGCTCTGCTAGAACGGAGGAGGAACTTTCAGTAACCGAGCAGTTGCTGGCAAATGCACTAACCAATCAGCGAGAAACCGCTGCTTCTCTATCGCACATGCAAGAGGAGCCGCAGAGTGCACAAGACCAGGTTTCAGAGTCTGTGGATGGACAACCTCTTTTTGGGGTAACACGCTCTTCTTTTAGATTTTACTTCTCTGCCTCTACTGTAGGTCCTTGCTTTTACTTTTAACCTAGGTGAAAATATTCAAAGTTAGCCATATGCAGTTTGTTCCTCCTCTCCTGTGCCTGGCTGCATTTTGGGGCTTTGGGAGCTGGCTTCTCTCTGGGGCAAAATGGCACTTGAGCTGTAGTTTTTGTTATGCCTGTCTCTTTACTATGTCTGCAGTAAAAAACCCGCTCCAAAATGCTATCAATTCACTGTTGTCTAAGTATATATTTTTAAACAGCAATGCACGTCATGGATCCAGAATTAGAAGAGTAATTCAGTGTCCATTGTCCTTTCTGCATTTGTTAGGTTGTATAACCTTTTTCAGCTAATCTGCCCCAGGCGTGGACAGCCAAATTACCCTTTTTGGCACTATTCTACTTGGCTGTTTTAAAAATAAATCCCAAAGGACCCCTTAATGGACAACTGTGAATATATGTTTTAACAGCTGGTGCCCGCAAAATCGGAAAAGAAACGCCCTTTATTGTGTTTAACTTACGAGTCAAATGCTAGATAGTTATAGGGGGGAAATTAGTCTTCTTACTCTTGCAGCTGGACACATTATTATGGTTTACAGCATTCTAATTCTCAGATAACCCTCTTTGTTGCTTAAAAATGTGTGTGCTTTGAGCTTTGTAATTCATAAGCTTTATGTTTGTCTCTGCACATCTGTGTTAAAAGGGTAATGGACTCAAAGGTAGCTTGTAATGCTCCTATGTATGCTTACAAATTACATTTTTAATGAGCATGTGTTGTTTTGGCATTCAGTGAAGGAATTCTTAGCAGCAAATGATTGGGTCCTGTGGCAATGAGGGAAATTGAGTTCTTTGATTCCAAATCCTATCACTTGTTTTCTGAAAAACTGGACAAAGCAATATTTTGAGCTTCCATGTGCCCCTTGGCCATCCGCTTACAGGCGCTGTGTGTAAAATAAAAAAACAATAATGGGAGACTTGACAAGACAGTGCAGAAATTCCAGTACTGCAACAGACAAAGGTCAACAGAGCTTGGATGTTAATGTCCGTATAGGAGCACATCTATGCTTAGTCATAGATGTTTTGTTGCCTAATAGTCTAATAGGGGGTTAGACGTACGCACGCTGTAAAGGATGCCAGAAAGCTATGCCCTGGGTTTGTAGCCATTTTCCCTGGTTTTGCCATTTTACTGCAAGGGCAAGTCGTTTTTTGTAACTGGATCTGTCTCAAGGTGGACATATGTCTAAAATCGGTCTACAGAGAAAGTTTTATCTTTACACTTTTATTTCTAAGGTTCTTCATCCAATATAGATTAAGAACACATTTGGAACATATATAGGAATGCATACTCCCACCTGCACCCCACAGTGAGCCAGGTAAACCTATCCATTTCGGTTTCGGGACATGCGTGATGATTAGGGCATGAATAACCGAAGGAAAACCGGAAAGAAAGTCTTTAAAGGCAGGTTTTGGAGTTCAACTTCCTTGCTGGTGCTCGCCGTCCTTGGCGTAGATTGAGGTATATCAACCGTTAGTATATGGGAGTCTTCCTGGTATTCAATAAGAGTGTATCGCCACAAATGTTCAAGAGGTTCTCTGCGTCTTTACCCGGCATCGCTCTGTCTCAAAAACAGTTCTTTAGTGTCCTTGCTCCTAGCTTTCATTGGCTTGTCCATTGCCGGAAAGGTCCTGGTAGATTGGCACCATTTTGTGTACCAATTTCACAGCTGTGAAGATTTCAAAATATCATTTATATGTTTGTCTGTTAGAGGGAATTCCATTTCTGTGCTAATTCCCTTCAACCTTAGAGACCCCGAGCTATTTTGCTGGACTTTAGGACTTTTTACTTCCAACCCTGGAGAGAGTGAGCCCCTTTTCTCACTCTCTCATGTATTTTGATTGGATTATGTGTGTCCTTTGTTTTTGTAGTCTGACAAACTCCATAGGCATCTACTTTTTGTATGGTGACCAATGTTCCCTCTAAGCTGTGCGCATGTGTGCTTGCCCAGCTTTCTTCTGGGTGCCGCTCAGAAGAATTTTAGCAGTGCACAAAGACAATTCCCACCTATTCAGATAAGATTTCATAAGGCACAAGCCACAGCAGTTACCTAATATTTGCTTTCTCTCAAAATGAAACTAAATTATACTAACTATTCTTGATATTCTGGTATAAACTATTTACATTGCCCTATTATGCAAGTTGGACCTTAAAAACCTAAGCACTCTAAAAATAGAATACACCTACACAAGGTTAAAAATGAATATGAAAAAGTGGCTCCATGAACAGAAAATATAACTGAGATATGCTTGAGATATGAGTGGAGAGCAACCTTGCAATATCATTCACTTGGCCTGTAAGGGACAATTGGTATGGACTCTGCCTGGCATTGATCATATATAAATTAGGGGACCAATATTCAGATAACTAGAATGCTTTTCACACAATCTTCAACCTTTCAAAATGTTCAGAGTTCCATGGGGATAGACCTTAACAAATTATGTTAACTCGCTGATGTACAAAAATGGTTTCACTGAGCACTTGTCGAAACCTACTCAACAATTGAACGGTGCGGTACGTTGCAAACAATCTTCTATGCACTTCATAGTATTTGTGCACATGCAGATTTATGAAATGTTCGTAAACTGCACATAATATGATCAGGAGGCTTTAAATTGGATTTGCTTGCAAAGTATTGTGGGTATGCAAATATCTGAGTTTTACTTCTACAATCCCTCACTTTTTACAGAGCCCTGTCAACTAATATTGGAGGCTAGTACAAGAGCTTGGGAGGGGAACGGATGGAAGAGAACAGGAGAATACCCCTTCAGGCAGAACAACGAATCAGCAACTTTCAAACAACAAATCAGATGTTTTGGCAGAACAGTACCGTGAAGGAAATGTGTGTTTGCTAAAGGATAGGAAACTATAGTAATAGCCTAGGAAACAGCACGTTCTATTTCTTTCTATGCTCAGCTGCTGAGGACTTTCCAATATATTAATGGGTTTGCATTCATTGCTTCTAGCAACCCCATGAATCTTGTTCAACTGATAACAGTGAATTTCAAAAGAGGGTCCCTAGTTAAAGAAGAAGGTGCTCTATATGTTGTAACTAAGCATTGCTGGTATTGACTTAAAGGGAAAATATATGTGATTTTCTTCAACAGGGTGCCAGAAGAAACCTCAGTAAGGCTCTTGTTGAAGTAAGGCTCTTGTTGATTTTTGGCTAGGCTGTGGTGATCAATGGTGGGCAAAACTATAGGCTGTATTATGTGCCCTGTAATTTCACTTTCTATGTCAGAGTAACAATCAGGGCTCCGATACGATTTTACTCCATACTTGGAATCAAAAGACTTTTCATGCAGTAAGAAAGTAATTGGCTTTGCCAGTAGGGATATTTCATGCTTATTAAAATATGTTATTTCCCCTTAAAATTCCTCTTGAGATCAGGCAGTAATATTAGAGTTCCTTCTAATGACACTGCTCTGCTGGTCACTGATTCGAAAAGAGATCAGTGGAACTTTGTGGGTCAAAGCAGGGGGTAGATTCCTATATGTTCATGGTTTCCCGTTTTTGTTGACCACATTGCCCTGTTTTAGGGAGTAAAATAACATATGCCGCCTTGCTGTAAGGCTGGTTTTCAGTAAATGTCACAACTCACAGAACAACATAATGTGAATAGTAAGCAGAGGCCCATGAATTCTGATCATCATATTCTGTGGTTCAGTTATTCTGATGCAATTATCATCCTTACATAAATTATGAGAGGGATTTTCTCATGGCCCTTGAATTACTCCCTTAAAATGGCACATGAACTCATATTGGCATGTTTTCTGACACATTTCTTTCAGTTGCAATTATTCCATTTGCAAAAATGGCATAATGTCTGAATTTTTTGACAGCCACATCAGTGATTAGCGATACTTGTTTTTTGTAATAATACGTTTTATCCCAATGGCATTAAACACTTTATGCATTGTCTCTGAGCAGTGTTGACAAATGAATAGCCACACCTAAACCTATTGTTTATCCGGAGCATGCAAAGCTTTTTTGTGCATACACGTTTTTCTCTCTGCACATAGTACTTTTGGTAGGTTTTAACCTATATGTATGGAAAAGGAGTTGCAAGATGATCCTTTACACTGATTTTGTAAAGAATTGCGGTGGTTGGGAAGGGGACATTTCCTTCCAAACTCTTCGGAGATGGTATCTTACTAACTATGCATGCTCACAAAGTGGCCTTCATTGTTATTCACTTGAGCACATGGAATATAATGTGCGCACTAAGGCTAATAATTTCCGCACTTAGGGAAAAATAATTGGAGGTAACATTGATGGTGACACACAGCACCTTCAGTGCAGTGTCACAGAGAAATCCTTTAGATTTCTCTCAAGGTTTAAATACAATTTCTTGGGTGTATTACAGTTCCCAAGAATAGTAAAGTGAAATTGACTTTACTTACCTTTTCTCTTTGTAGGTCCAGCACACCCCATCTTATGTGGGGTGCTGTGGGGGTTACTTAGTAGCCCCTTTTCCTACTTACTCATGTAACATTTTTTATGTTCCCCTCACAACTTTAAATGGCTGGTGGCAGTAATTTCATTTTCCTACCATTGTGCTTTTCTACCGCAGGCTGTATCCTCAGCTGCAGTATAGCACCCATGGGTGACCATTGTGTCAGAATGGCACTGTTCTTCTTTTTTTGCCATTTCTTGTTTGTGAGGTCTTTCTTGGATTTTACTCTGCGCGCCAAATTAGGTTTGACCCCTTTGCTCATTTCACTTCCAGTACTGAACTCCGCCTCTGGCTCCAGTGTGTCTGCAAGGGCAGTTAGCGAGGGAGGCGCCCGAAACTCCTTCTCCTTAGTCTCCAGGGCAACCTGAATGCACCCAGTCCTGATTGGTTGGCTGTCCTTCCAAGACAGCCACCCTGCTGTGTGAGTGACGGCTAGGATGTGCATGAATGGGAGAAACCTACATAAAAGGCCCGGCTTCTTGGACTGAAGACAGAGTTGACCACTGGGAAGAACACCCCGACGAAGAACCCGTGAACAAAGCTTGCTGCATCCTCCTGGACCATTCAACTCCCCGGTGAAGCCCTGCTGCTGTGCTGAAACTACTTTTTCTGATTGACAAGAGAAGCTCTAGAAAGGACGACTTGTTCCCTTGGGTTAGTGGCACCAACTAACCCCAAGACAAACTTTGCTGGAAGACCTTCCCCAACTTGCTGTACTTCTTTGCTGCTGCTGGAACCGAGAACCAGGGGTCGAGAAATCCGTAGTCGAGTGCAAAGTCTGCAAGCCAGCCAAAAGCTCCAGGAGTGTCCCGAGGACCCTCCCGAAGCAGGACGACCCAAGCTCAAGTCTCCTCACCAGAGTGCTGGATTCAAGGAGTGAAGGAAGCCCAACCAGTGTCCAAGATCTGCGGTGCTGCTATTTACCGAGCGCTGAAACCGTGAAGTGCCGCTGATCCGAAGAACGCCAGTAGCTGCCGCCAACCTTTGAATTGCTGTGCAGGAGTCCTCCAGACGTCCTCCCTCTTGTCCCCATAACTGAGGCCCAGGAACACAGGATCTGCATCACTGCAACCAGACAGAAGCCAGCTGGATCCTCTTCTTCTTACCAAAGGCACTGCTCTAAATTCGGGGTACTGCAGTTTATGCTCTTCTCAGTTGAGACTTGCAGTAGCTGCTTTCTGGAGTTGATTTCAGCTCCAACTTTCACAAGTGTAACAGCTTGTGACCCTACAGTGATTTCTTTCTTCAACAAACACTCTAACTTTGTGCAAGACCTTTTGCTATTCAATTAACTTTGATTCTTACTGTTCCTCATAGGTGATGCATTGGTTTTTAACTAATATTGCTGGGGAAGGTTTTTATCTAGAATTCATTGGGAGATTTAAAGGTGCTCACATGCTCTGCGAACCAGTTTAACCTTTTTCCTTCCTTTTAACCTTTCCTTTCTACCAACCTCAGAATTGTAAAAGTGATATATAAATGCCAAAACTGTCCTAGTTAGTGAAGTCACCTCAGGGTGTAGGAAGTGTGTATGAAGCATCTCTAGAGAGTATCCACTTGCGTTGCCTTAATTCTGAGAAAGTATTTTGAAGTGCATTTGTATTGTTGCACATTGCCCTTTTTAAAGAGTGCTTATTTAAAACTGACTGTTAAATAATTATTTTACTAGAAAACCTTGAGTGTAAGTGTTATCTGGATACTTGTATTGGTGGATTTCAATGCTACAGCTCTACAGCTTACATTTACCCATCTTGAGATAAGTCTGGCTGCTAGTCACACTACCAACTTGTGTAGTACAGACCTATACCAATAGGTCGGTTACCTAATACAAAGAGGACAAGGGTTGTGTAGTCTCCCCTAGGGTTATTACATCAATTCTTGCCTAACAATGTCCAGTAAAACGTACAAGAAAAATGTGCATAACTGCATTTATTGTGTTTGTGGGCAGGGGCGTATAGCAGCGGAAAGATTTACATGTGTTTCTACAGCTGCGTCTGTGGCTCACTCAACTAATGCATCCACTACAGTGGTCTGTGTCTGGCCTCATAGTCAAAGGGTTGAATCCTGGCAGTTCAATAAAATGAGTGCCATTGAGTTGGCAAACAATAAACATCTTTTATCAGGACCCCAGTAGGACGAATTTGCACCTATAAATACACACACATGCTCAGTTTCACCACTATGGTACAGTTCAAAGCGATACTCTTGCTGCAAGTATCATATCACAGCAAATACACTTTGATGATCTGCAAATTTGGTGGTAGCCTTTGCACAGCTCATGCACCCAATAGTCAATTCTCCCACTTCATTAAAAACTTCAAATACAACAAAAACGATCATAGTGTTGCATAGATTATAGAAAAGTAAACGATTGTGAAACATGGAGTAGGAAACCACATTGGTGCAACATTGAACTGCATAGTCAAAGAAAAGAATAGAAAAGCTATTAATTTAGAATAGTAAATAGAATAAGTCAATACTAGAAGGTTCATTTAAGAACTTTCTAATTAGTAAGCCAATCTCCGGATCTCCCTGAGGCTGTGAACAAAGAAGGCTGTATAACACTAATAGAATTAATCCATATAAGCTTTAGACCACATGTGAATAAGTAATACGATATGTTATCAATAACAAAAAGAAGTAGTTTACTTAAAGTATTTTGGACCTACATCATGTAGATGTGATCTGACTTTTGGGCCATTGGAGGGTCCAGCCCTTTGTGGGAAGCACTGTACAGAAACTGCTTGAAAAATCTACGCTCCGTCTAGTTGGCATTTCTGTCACCATATTCCTCACCAATCTCCCAGCTCCATCAGGCCCATTTGTTTACCTCAATTGAGGAAAGGACAGTTATAAGAAAGGCATGGTATCAACAGTAAGACAGACACAAGTGACCACAGTTCAAGGGTGTTTATTGAACTTCAACAATGGTGTGATAAACGCCTATCTAACTCTAAATCTACAGATGTGAACAAACTACGACCATCAAGTAATAATAATGCAGTCCTATTGGAGTCTCGTCAAAGTAAAAGGGCTTATACTTCAAAAATAAAAACGTGCCAATCCTTACCGCTAAATACAAATATACAAATAATGTCGGGCAGAGTTCATGAAAAAGAAAGAAGTGTTCACAAAATTATATGTCCGGATGTTCAGGCTGTTGGCCTCCCTTCCCCAAGTTTTCAGCACGGGACAAGGTGGTTCACTCGAGCAAAGCACACACTCTTGCCTCTTCGACACAAAGTTACAGTTCCATTACCAGAGGTTCTGATGCACCAAAACAAAGCACAACGTTCCTTTCCTCTTATAGTATTCCATTCATGTGATTCGCCCTGGATGCCCCTCGGCCAGATTCATATCCCTTTTATGTCACGATTGTTACTGTGGATCAAATCCCCCTTTTCACAATGTTCAGAGAATATTCTTTCTCTGGTGACTCAAGGTTCACCCTGGATCCCCCTAAGTCGGGCTCAGATCCTTCCTCTTACACAATTAGTCTAGGGCTCAGACCAATTTCAGTTCGCATTAAACTATCGAAGACTTTCGAATGTGCACAGGGTTTAGCTTGACCCGTTGCAGGACCACTTCGATTTCAAATTTCCCTTCTCACAGTTGCCAACCAGTTGGATACCTAACAGAGACCTTTGAATGGGCACCCACGTGGCACCAGACCACTCTGTGTACAGTAGCTTTCTTGGCCTCCAAAGTTCAGTCACTCACCTAGTTTCAGTTATATTTGTGTCGCTCGTTAAATATTTTTCACACACCGTTCTCTTTAGATTTCTTCATACAATGTTGCCACTTGCAACCTTGGTTCTAACACAGGCTGGTCTGTTATCAGTCTCTCCGACTCACCGGCTGTGGTGTCTTTACTGGTGCTGCTTTGTTGTAGGAGCTAAGGACAGTGGTTATCGACGCAGGAGAGCCCAGGTTACCTCCGACACACAATGCAGGTTTCTTTAGCTTTAGTCCCTGGTCTTAGGTTTCTTATTTTCTAAGGTTCACAAAAGTAACGGTCTGAAAAGGTCAAGGGCTCTTTCCTCCTTGCAACCCTTTCTGGTCTCGCCGTCTTTCTCCTCGTATTAAACTGCCATCTTGGAACTGCTGCTTGCTCGTGTGCTTTGCCTTGCTCAGAGTGTGCTTTCGTGCTCCACCTTTTATCTGTGTGTGGAAGTGTGATGGAAGTCAGGTGTGCGTAACTATCAGTAATTGCCTGAGCTTGCATGACCATTTTATTGGGACATGTCAGGTATGCGGCTATGGTCTTAGTCCATTTTCGCTCTTGGTGAGCCATCCGTGAGAAAGTGTTTGTGTCGTGAAAGGGGTCATGGGGTTCAGTTCCTAAGTATCTTACCTGGTAGGATGGGGAAAAGGTGTTACTGGGAAGGGGATACCGCATCTCACCATACAGTGTTGCACTCACTCCCCGAAGACCTCTCATCCAAGTGATCCTTCTACATTGGCCCACCCCCAGGAACTGGATCCAAAAGCAGTGGCCCTGTCCTGGCCACCTGGATGACAGATCCCTGGGGACTAGCGTGTGAATCA
The DNA here is from genome assembly GCF_040938575.1 of Ambystoma mexicanum. Taxonomy (NCBI): domain Eukaryota; kingdom Metazoa; phylum Chordata; class Amphibia; order Caudata; family Ambystomatidae; genus Ambystoma; species Ambystoma mexicanum. The sequence continues at coordinate 157,978,741 of NC_090933.1, forward strand.
CCTTCCAGTGTCTTACACAGTGCTGCAGCTTGCAGCACCCTCCCATTGCACGTCTAAACCCCAGATGCCTCGTGCTTACTGCATGCATGGGCTTAAAATCACTATGGTGTTCCACATACATGCTTGGAAACCTGGCCCCGTGGGGCGTACCCTCACAATTATGTTCTCTCCCAGAGGTGCCCCCTCATACACAGATGTGGCCATAGATTCACTGAAGGATGAGGATACTGAGTAGAAAAATGGGAGGGAAATCAGGTATAAGCAGAAAAAGCGGGGTGGTTTTAAACCTGACGTAAATGAACTTTCAACAAAAGAGAGGCCACCTCGCTAGTTAGGTTATAGACACATAATTCGCTGGATATTGGTGGGATACTCACATCTGTGAGGGCAGTGCAAACCTAAAAAACAGAAGTCTTAGGAGAATTCAACCTGACTTCATCAGTAATTCTGTTTCAAAAGCAAATTTTAATATAAATAGTAATCATAGAAAAACACATAAAAACTAACATAGAAAAATAGCTAAAGTGACAGGTGCTTCATAGACAGTGCTTAGTATTCATCATTAAGGAGAAAACTGTATCTCTACTATGAGGTACTCTACTAACCTCAAGTGTACAGGTCAACATGTAAACAGTTCTTGAATACTTGTAACATTCATTCTTCGCTGAACATTAAACCTCACAGTATATACATATAGAAACCCTTGTTGAACAATGTCTCTAATTGTGATGCCTCAGTAACCATATATTTATAGTGCATCAAGGTTAATTGATACTCATTTAGATACTACTCAGTTGTATCTGTATAGACCCAACATGTTTCGTTCCTTCCAAGATTCAAACTAGTTGTAGGAACTTCTTCAGGGGGATAGTTGAGCCAAGGCCTACGAACGCCCTTGACCCAATTGGTGATGGTATTAGATGGACACTTGAAGACTTGATGTTGACATAACAGTGTGAGTTTGCGGATGGTTTATCCCTTTTGGGTGCATAATAGACGTGCCAAAACCACTTCGTTGGTGTTGAGTACCGAGAAGTGGATCCTGTGTGAACCTAATAGTAAAAACAACAAACCACAGGCTAATTAGTGTGGTTACTTTAACTCAAATACACCATTCAATAATTGGCTCAGTAAGGTGTATGTTGGAGCTTATCGTTTCTCAGTGTCGGTTAAGCATCTTCAGGATACTGCACTGTGCTAGTAAGTCGCAGTTCAAATTGGAACCCTGTAGACCTACAACAAAATGACAGGACACTCAGTCCCCTACGGTGTAGTGATAGGGCAAAGGAATTACAACAATCTCGGCCAATGGCCTTATTTTCAAATATTAACGAGTTGATGCAGGTGGTACTGGCTTTAAGAAAAAATGGCAAGACTTACTTGACTTGTGTCTCTAGTTTAAATATGTAATTTGTTGTGGTAGCAGTACTAGAGATGTTTCATGCGTGACATCAAGTGAGCAGGATTGTAGATCAAACTGAAAAATAGATGAATACTAGATTCAGTAATCAAAAGGTGGGGTGCTAAACGATTTAATTACATTCGTGCTTCTGTTCACGAGTGGTAAATCGTGATGAACAGAGCTAGAAAAAAAAGGGCTAAACGCAAGACTATTTGGCTACATGCGGATAGATGGTAAGTGTTGGAAATATACATCCCCAATGAGATAGTAATGTGGATGTAAGGGCAATCAAGTTGCCATGAGGTTAACCATTGCATGTGGATCATGAAGAATCAAGGTACAATCACAGGCGTGTAAAGTAGTGAGGGGAGAAGCAAAACGTATACCTGTTAATAGATGATCACAGCAAGTATTCGAGCGTTGGTACTGCTGGTGCTCCTCTCACCGCGAATGCTCGGAAGGACTGAGCTGTCAGAAGCTTATGAGGGGTGAGTTAACTCGGGTTCTATGTGCGCATGCGTGTGACTGAGGACGCTAGTTCCTACGCTCATGCGCACATGGAGGATATTCCAGTGCGCATGTGCAAAACTGTACAGATAACACTGCTCCCCTCCTATTGCTCGTTTCTACGGAGGATAGGTGGTCGAAAAGATAGAAGAACCTATCTCTGAAAGCTTTCACGATGTGCCGGCTTTCAAAACAAAAGAGAGATTAACATTGAAATAGTGCTCTCATCAGTTGGCGAGTTCATGGTAAGATCGTAGTAGATAATAGTAAAATCATATCGAATGTGGGTCCGTAATGGGAAAGGAGAAAGGCAGGGTTGTGCACATGCGCCAGGGTAGAAAAACTAGTCCTTCGCATCCTACGCACATAAGGTGTAGGGAAGAAAGAGCATTAAATTTCAGTGATGGCGCGGTGTGCTAACTAAAATTTTAAAAATGTTGTAGGGGAGTGGGGTGGATATGAATTAATTAATGAAGACATTCCAATCGATATTTTCATTTAAACCTTCAGAATAGCTTTTTGTCAAAAAGATCATTTTTTGTTCTTGTATGCTTAAGGTGCGTTTGTCTGCGTTAGAGTCTTGGGTTGATTCAATCTTCATAATTACAGTCCATTTGAGTTCTTCCGGTTTATGGCCTAGGCTCGTTAAGTGTCCCACTAAAGGTGCATTTGCTGTATTATTTCTAATACAGCTTTTGTGTTCTCCTATTCTGACTTTTATCTTTCTTTCTGTTTTTCCGATATAAAGTCTATCACAGGGGCACCAAATGGCATACACTACCATCATAGAGTTGCAATTGGTAAAGGCTCTTTGTTCCCATCTTTTGCGCAGGCCCAGGTCAATGTCTTTTGTCCTGCACGTTTGTGCACAGCACTGGCAGTGTCCACATGGACTATGGCCTTTAGTTCTGGGGAGGCCCCAACTTTCTGTTAGTGTCAGTTGTGTGTACCGGTTTGTTGTTACATCATTTTTAGTTGTTAGTTCTTTTACGTTCTTACTGGTGTCGATAAGGGGCATTCCCCTTTTTCCAGTATGTGCCAATTTCGTCTCACAATCTTAGATATTTCATTTGACAATGCTTATATGTGCTCACAAATACAAACTTATCATCATTAGTTCTTTTTTCTCTATATTCTAGGATTGCATCTCTGTTGTTGTTGGAGGCTCTTTTGTATGCATTTTTGACCACTTTTTTAGGATAACCTCTCTTTAGCAGATTCTGTTTCAAGTTTACAGCTTCTTCCACAAAATCCTTTTTCTCACTGCTGTTTCTCTTTATACGTAGAAACTGGCCAAACGGCAAATTTTGCCTCGTATGTTGAGGATGCAAGCTCGAGTATAATAGCATCAAATTTTTATCGCTCTTGTGAAATGGTTTAACCTGAAGTATTCGTTGTTCTTTGTTAATAAAAACAGTTAAATCCAAAAAATTAATGGCATCATAGCTTGCAGAATTTCAAAAAAGGATTTTGTGTATTCAGCCACACTTTAAAGGCTTCAAAATGTAACAGATCACCAATCCATATCATCAGGATGTCATCAATAAACCTTTTCCAAAGTTTGATGTATTTTCTGTACGGGTTACCATCAGTCAAGATCACGTGTGTCTCTATTGTTTCAACATACAAATTGGCCAGAGTCGGTGCTACAGCAGACCCCATGATGAGGATACTGTGCCTAAGGGTATCTACTGAGTGGGTTATAAACTGAATGACGGACAAACTGCTGAGTTGCTATGCACAAGATCATGGTGAGTTGCACAACAACAAAACATTGTAATCTCTCAGAACGAGATAAGAGGGCACGTCCTTTTGGTACTTTGGCATATCTGTTCATTTTCAGTTTATATGACAAAATCAGTTAACCTTCTGTACGAATGCCTTTCTCTACCACGGCCCTCATAACTCAGACTTTGCTTCTCCAGCACCCCATTTTTTATGAACAGCGTAAAAAGGATACATTTTTCTAGAATACTGCTGTCATCTGGCCTCCTTTCCCCCCCCTGTCACCTCTTCAATCGCTAATTGTTCCTTTCTTCTACACCTTGTTTGATCTTTGCTGCCACATGTCATTTGTCCCCCAGTTTTAACTTGTAATGTGTTCACTCTTGAACGTCCAGCCACTATTTCAGCCCAGCAAGCTTCCCACCCCCTGAAAGCTGTTTCTCCCGACTTCACTGATTGAGGTGATTTTTATTGTTAGTAGTTTTTGAGGACCAATATTTTGGTTATTTTCTGTTGCCTTTATGCCATCTGAAGACTGCCTTCCAAATGAGACTTTATCTTTTCTTTATTCAGTTTCTATGGACCGCAGATTTTCTAAAAACCCACAGGTTCTTTGTAGGTGTCACAATGTTCATACCATAGACCGATGGTATACGTTAGTGGGCACGATTCTAAAATGGTGCATGGACCAAGATAATTTGGTGAATTCTCCTCTATCCTGGTGCGTGGAATGATTTAAATTTTTCTAAACTCCAGTCCCAGTGTAGTGAAATATCATATTATAGTCCTTTCTTCATATTTGTCGGAGGATTAAACTGTACCCTGGCATAGTGTCTTTCATTTCAGATCATCTATGCCAAAGACGCAGAGTAAAAAGCGAGCCGACCGGTTTCAGTGGTGATAGGCAGTTAGTCCACTTTCATCAGGGCTAGTCAGACCAGCGTTGAGTGGTGTGCTTTCTGTACAAACTTTTAGTGCAGCATAAAGTAGCTGTGTTCAGGAGGACCCGCCTGGAGATAGTGAACAAAAGTGGGGAAAGGGAGAGACAAAACAAACTCCAGTTGGAAGTGTTTTAGGGAACTTGATGCGTCTTGTTTGTGAAATGCCATAAGGGCGGTATCATATCTTACCCTCATTAAGGTGTTCCCCCTTGTGTGGCAGACCTTGTCCCAAGAAGAATGACTTCTGTCTTCCTGCAGAGGTTATTCATGAAAGGTCGTATACCATGTAACCTTGAAAGAAAAACCACAGTGGGTCTTTTAGTCTAGGTTACTGGCTTGATGGGAACATGTATATCATGATTGTTGTACAACTTAAAAAACATGTCCAAAGGACATGTACTAGCTAGGTAATTGTACTCAGAGTTGGCCCAAAAAGAGTTCGACCCTGCATGTATACACAATACATCTGGACAAAAGAATTTTTGACAAAAGACTTTGTGTTTAACTAAGCCTCTAGCGGAGGTTATGGTTTACAAAAAGTGTATCCGTGAATAATGGCTGGACAGAAACGTTACATCCATGTTTATCTGAACACTAGAAGTAACGTGTTTGTGCAGAACGGTACGGCGATCAAAGGCGACAGACCTTAAAGTTTGGTTTCCTTCGTTTACTCGATCAATGAAAATGTACTCGGTGCAGGCAGCATCCCAGCTAAATTAGGGATCCTTTCGACAAAGCCTATTTGGATTATGCCCTACACTGTGTCGCGTGCGTGGGTATCACGTGGAACTGACTAACAATAGACATAGATGAGGGGATATGGCTATTTCCCACGCCATCTTGGTCCTTGTAGTCAGGTCTCCGAAATAGTTATAATGGAAAGGACATAACTTTGATTCTAGTCCGGGGCACCCAGGGAAAAGAATAAGGGTGATGACGAAGAATATAACAACAAATGTTTATAACAATAAGTCGTTCTATGGAGAGAGATAAAAACACTTATCATCTGCAAGAAAAAGGCTTCAGCCTCCCTCACCAGTGAATAAACGTACAGCTGAAATAGCACAGTGGTAGAATGGTTACCTCACATGTAGAAGACTCTTGTTCAATTACCCATTAGGAACTCTGGGTAAAATGACTCTAAATTAATGAAATAACATCTACAACACCACAAAGGAGCAGAGAAATCAAATAAGACCACCTTGCATGAAGCTCGAGGAACACAGAGTCACATCTACTTAAGAGGAGCAATCCAGATAAACTCGAGCAGAGCTCTTTATGGGGGAGGTAATGGGAACTACTAATTAATCCAACTGTTATTTGAACTGACCAATAGGGGCTGACCTACCCTGGGAGGATATGATGTAAACACTACTTCCACTAATGGTGAAGCCAGACAGTTCAGCCAATCAGTAGTCGGCTAAGGGGAGAAATGACTGACTAAAAGGAGAGCCAGTGCAGTTGCAAGTTGTCTCCCCTGGGGACTGGTTCCCTGTCTCGCTGGTTAAGGGAAAGCTGTGAGGAAGCAACCTGCAGCAGGGGAAGGAAGGATGCCTTGTGCCTGGTAGCTACATTGCTATGCCGAAGAGGGAAATCTGAGCGATCCCACCTAAACCCAGAAGGGGGAAAAGAGGACTGCACCCCTCTGATCCAGGAGGGGTGCAGAGGAGCTGGAAGAAAGGCAGACTATGCTCAATTTGGAACCCTCCACTGAAATCATTCACCACCCTGTGATGGCGTGCTTGCCCTTAAATCATTTGGAAATGTGGGTGCCCCTTGTTATCCACCACCATCCTCCTTCGCCCCTGGCACCAAAACCTGCCTGTGTCAATGCCTCTCACACTTTTCATCCCCTGTGCCTCTCCTAAGTGTAAGCCTTACTGCTCAGCCTTGTTACCAAGTGAGTATTTGGTTGTACTTACGTGTTGAACCATTGCAGGCCCACAAAGGTTGGCTTCCCAGAAACATACACCAGTGGTGGTTCAGAAAAACCTCCAAACATTCTGTCTAGTCAAACATGCATTGGTTCATGTTATTTTTACACAGTTGGCAAAGACCATGGGTGAAGAACACAATGCATTTAGAACTATAATTTCTGCCCACTGCTAGTTAGCATTGGTTAGCCTGCACTATGACACCCCAAATAGTGCTGTCAATCATTATCCAAGTGCAAAAGATGCCAGTGCCCCTATAAAAACGTACATATATCTGTTTTAACCATTCTATTGCAGTGATCTTTATGGTGATTTACAGTTTTTGTGAAGTTGATGCATGATGATGTGAGAAACATGAATGTGTCCCACCCGCTAGTCCCCGGGGATCTGTAATCTAGGTGGCCAGGACACGGCCATCGCTTTTGGATACAGTTCCTGGATGCGGTATGCCCTTCCCTGTAACACCTTTACCGGACTTGGATCCTATTACAAAGCAGCACCAGTGAACTCAACACAGCCGGTGAGTTGGGGAGACTGATACCAGACCGGTCTGTGTTGAAGTCAAGTCAAGGCAAGGTTGCAAGCAACAGCATTGTATGGTAAGCGCTGAAACGAACAATGTATGAAACGCATGTGATAACCAACGCAAGTAAAAATTGAACAACAGATGAATAATTGAACTTTGAAACCAAGATACGATATCCCTGACAGTGGTCCGGCACCGTGTGGGTGCTCATTCGAAAGTCTCTGTAGCGTAACCAACTGAATGTTGAGAAAGGTGAAAGATTGGCAAAGAACTGTACATTGAAGTGGTCCTGCGACAGAACAAGCACAATCCTGCGCACAATCGAAAGTCTTCGATGTTGATACTGTCAAGCAAGTTGATGACAAAATGGAGAAAATTGGTCCGAGCACGAACGAGGGAGATCAATTGAATAGGTTGATGACAAAATAGAGAAAGTTGGTCTGATCCCGAACAAGGGAGATCAGTTGAAAGCTTTTGGGATAAAAGCAAGTTTGTGTTAAAGTGAATTAAAAATGGTCGAACCCTGGCAGAGGGAGACTGATGAACATTGTGTTGAAACTGATCTGAGCCCGGCTGAGGGGGATCCGGGGTGAATCCTGAAACAGTCGAGAAATTGGATACATGGAAATCCGACAAGCATTGTATTAAAGCTGATCTGAACCCGGCTGAGGGGGATTCCGAGGCGGATAGTGAATCACCTGAGAAATTGAGTAAGTGTAAAAACCGAAGAGGAAAGGAACTTATTGTTGGTCAGATCAGGCCCTTTGAAAGGTGAGACTTTGGAAGGCAGAGAGACTTGGGCACAGAAGGCCCTAACGCTAATGTTTGAACTGCACCCTCGTGCTAAAGAAGCCAGAGACTGTGCTAAGCTTAAATGTACCACTTTATCCCGTGCTGAAAACGTGGGGAAGGGAGGCCAAACGCCCTGTACATCCTGACATATCATTTCTTAAACACTTTTTTTCTTTTATGTAACATTGTTTCCCACACTATTTGTATTTAGAGGTAAGGATTGACAATGGGTTTATTAGTATAGGCCCTTTTAATTTGACAAGACACCACTAGGACTGCATTATTATTATTTTTTGATGGTCATAGCTTGCTCCCATCTGTAGATTTAAGATTACATAGGTGTTTTTCATACCCTTATTGAAGTTCAATAAACACCCTTGAATTGTGGTCACTTGTCTGTCTTACTGTTGATTCCATGCCTTTCTTACAATAACCATCAGTACTATTGATGTTGCTATTATGCCCTTGCTGGGCAAATGCTCATGTGTATCTAATTTTCTGAATAGTTTTAAATGTTTTAAAAAAAGAAATCCCTGTGCTTGTCTCTTTGAGGGCATGTCTGATTACAGTCTTATTACCTCAACTGAAACTCCAAAAGAAAAATGTATTGTTGATAGACGCAACATCCCTTTCCATTACTGCCATCACCTTACTTTCACAACATGTAGGAACATTGCCACCCGGAGGATGCTTCTAGAATCTCTGGTCGAATCTATGTAATACTAAGCCCATGAATGCATGCTTTGCTCATTTGCTCCTTATGTATCATCTACTTCCCTATATCTTGGAAAGATGACTTACTAAGAGTATTAAGAATGCATGGAATTACTAGCGGTTGCATGTAGCCATTTTAATTAGAGGGTGTAGGGAGGAGCTTGAGGGATGTAGCACTCCAGGAAGTGAATGGGTGGGAGAAAATTACTGATTGGAACTTGAGTCCTCCAGGAGAATATATTTAAGCAGGGAGACTGCTATACTTACTCGGACCATTTGAATGTGCCATCCGTTTGAGGTTTTCATTTTTAAATGCTGTGTATAAATAAGTCTGAAGGAAATGGATAACCAGCAGACCTCTGTCTTCCTTTAAGGTTTACCCTGATTCTGTGCTCTTCGTGGCATTTTATCGTTATTTCAAGAGCTGTCTCTTCAAGCTTTTTCGGGTATGAGCAAGGCGAAAATGAGGCAGATGTTGGCAGGTGATTCAGGGTCAAAGGAAGCTTTCTTCTTGAGTGGAGCAGCAGTTCAGCTATAATATTTAGGACATCAGAGTACTAGACCAACATAGAAGGGTATTTCAAAGCGTTCGCATTAGCTGCAAGTTTGTGACATAGGCTGTTGGTGCACATGCTAGGTACGAAGGCAGCACAAGCCAGAGTGGTTTCAATGTTTCAGTAATTTGCATGATTCAAGTTCTGGACAGTGACAACTGTGTTCCCCTCCATCATTGCTACATAGGCCCAGCTTAGACATAAGCTACACAGCAAACTTTGAACCCGAGTGCAAGCATGGTTTTAAAAAAAAGTAGGAGGGCTACAAGAAGCCCAGATACTGTAGAGAGGCACTGCAAAAGAAATTGAAGATTCACCTCTGAGATACCAGATCCTTTCAATAATTGTTGAAGTTTTCAGTCGCCCATCTTGAAGACCTTCATGTGTTACCTCTAAGACATGGAAGTCTTCAATGGAACTCTTTGACAAATGCAGAATCTTTTGACTCTGCATTCCATCAATCTAATCATGCTGTGATACAGTGGTCCAGGCTCGGCTTCAACTTCAGTTACTTTACAGTGGAAATGAAGACAGGAAATTGTAAACCTTACCAAACCCATTCAAAAGACTATCCTCTCGCAAAGATGTCATCTACCATGCACGAAAGAGGGAATATAATAACGCAAACAGACGTGTATATTATTGGGAGAAAGATGGTAGGAAATTAGAACTTCAAGAGAGATATTATTGGTGGAACAGAAGTCGAAACTAGAAGTGCAAAATACCTTCGAAAGAATACTGTAGGGACTAAAGGTGAAGAGCGGCGACAGAGTGGCAGTCTGTGCAGGAGGCACTGATCTGTTCTGTTGAGTTGCAGTCTTTCGTCTGAGGCCGCCTGCTGGAGGAGAAGCTTTCACATAAAAACATTGGAGCCCCGCGGATCATCGCAGAGTGGCGACAGAGTGGCAGTCTGTGCGGTTGGTGCAAGCCGGGGGTTCTGGCTTAGTGAATGTTGTGGAGAGCGACCTGGGACCACTTTTGAGCGAGTGAATGCTGAACTGCTCTAACGTGGGTCATTCTCATACCGACTTTGAGTGTTGCACCTCGCCTTAACCAGCTGCTGCAGTTTTTAATTGTACTACTGCCAAATATATGGTGGATTTACGGAATGGGAAGAGGACGATGCCTCCGACTTCCGTGATTATCACAGACTAAGAAATCATGGCAGCAGTGAACTTGCCGCTGCCTCCTTCACCGCAGTATGAACAGGTCACTGGCACGGTTGCTGCCCCCGACTTCAGGAGCAAGGTGCCGAGACTTCCTCTCAAGTGAAAGTTACGGGTGGGAAGCAGATCACAGCAATAGATGCAAAAGGTTTAATAACCTCCTTTTCTCACCTGAAAGCTAAGCCAACCAAGCTGGCACACTTTAAATCTAGAATGCCGGAGGCGGAGACGGCGGGCTGTGTAACTCCTGCTTCACATGTTACTTTTTCAGTCCCATCCCCCTATTTGGAAGGTAACGAAGATTCAAGTTACTTTGATTTGCCTCCAAACGTGGGACAGCCCTATGGGCCTGATTTTGATTCCTCACTTTCTTCAATTGGTTCTGTGTCCACGTCTACTTTAGAGAACCTGGACCTTCCATTTACAAGGCAGACTGGAAACCTTCCCCCGTGGTCTCATTCTCTGGAAATCAACCAGGATTTATGCCTTCTGGTTTCCTTATTTGTGAGCCTTCAGAAGGAAATGAAATCTAACTCAGTGGTGCTTGAAACACTGTGTAAATTTGATAATATCAAATTACATGCGACAGCAAAAGAATTATTATTCTCGCAAGGCTTGAATACCATTAACAAGTGCCCTACATCAAAATCCGCATTGGCAGGAAGCAACCACATATTGGGAGCCCCAGAGTCCATACTGCAGGCTCCTGGTTGCTGTAGGAGAAAATGTGTCTTGTGTGTCCCCAGCTCTACCTTGTTTGAGCGGTATACCATCAGAGAGCGTCATTATATTGGAAGGTGGCACTCCCCCCCCCCCCCCCCCCCCCCCCCATCGCAGAAGATGGGCTCAATTGGTGGTTTTGGGCAAAAGAGTCAGAGCATTCAACCCACTGTGGAGCCTCTGAATTAACCTCATGACCTCACTGATACGGGGCGCAGTAATGAGGGTCGAGAGGGCACTTTACGGGGTGACCAAAGAAGGAAAAGTGCTCATTCTCAACCCTTATGCTGGAAGGCATGGAAACATCAGAGTGTACGGAAGAGAACGAAAAAACATTCTGCAGGGAACCTGAATTCACAGGCTTCGAGATTCTTTTTGTGATCACTGTTCCCTCACCTAGACCTTGGCAGAAGTGACTTGAGGACTAACATCTGCCACCCCCCCCCCCCTCCCCGGACGCGAAACTGCCTGCAAGTGGCAGTACTACAACATTGGCCTGCTCTGTTGGCAGTCCTGCAAGTACAGCTGCAAACACTGCTGGGGGTGAGAGGTTTACCCCTGGGATGTCGGGCCTCAGGCCATCCAAGTCCGACCTTTACAGTTACAGGGAAGCCAATCGTGTTGGATACTTAACTTTGACTCGGCTAGGGAACTCTTGCCGGACATTTCTCTAGTTGGGAAACCCTCCCCCCGCCCGCACCCCAAAGGGTCTCCCGCCCTCTGGTGGTTGCGAACAAAGTTTGGAGAGGAGGGGGACGTTGCCTGGGGGGGCCGGTGGCAACAAGTGTACGAAAAGGATATGAAATGAAAAATGGAAACGCTCTGAAGGGAAAGGGTTTGGGCAATGGTATCATATTTGAGTCAGTAATTCCTGAAAACATGTCTGCGAGTTTAAATCGTTCAAATATCCTGCGTTTCTTATCTGAGGTTCCAAGCTTGGAATGTATTTTTCACTTTCCAGTAAGAGACAGTGTGGTAAGATCAGTGGTCTATTTCAAATCTAAGTTGGTCGCAGATCTGGTTTTGCAAAAAAGAGAGTCAATTAGAAAATGTGGAGTTGATATAGTGGAGAATTTGGGTAACCAGTCTGGGGAATCCATTGCAATGAATTTAGCTCCCGATCACTAGCTCATGAGTAACATACAAGCCTTAAAATCTAAAATAAAGGCCTCTGAGGCCTGCGATGACTTGTCATAGCTGATTAGATCAATGCACCATTAACTAACCAATAAGTCCTACGTGGGGACTAATGGAGGTGAATTCGTTTATTTCCTCTCCTGGAATACGTTTTGACAGCCAGGTATTGGGACGGGAGTTCAAATCCTACTGCGTAGAATGTCTACAGGAGACTTGGTTGTGTACCACTCCTGTTATGGATGGCTTTGTGGTAACAGGGCAGGTGGCACGGCAGGGGTAGAGGGGGTGCCTTTTTGGGGGTCTTCTGACCATTGTGAAATCACCTGATAAACGCAGGGGGGTGCAGATAGATAGGGGGCTCGTTGGCATCCTCCTAACCCATGTGGTAGTGATTGGGATTCAGCCCTTTCACTTATTGATTGTTAACATATACTGGCACGAGAATGTCCTAAAGTTCACCTTATTTTTTGAACACTTGGTTAGTTGTGTAAGTGACTGGTGTTGTGGCTCGATTTTGGTCTGTGTATCCTGCAAGATGGGTTTGTCATTCTTTTCTGGGTTTTCGTTGCAACCTTTCATTGACCAAGGAAATTATGCATAGGAGGGGTTACATTGATAGGGATTGGCTGAGATGTCGGTTTTGCAAGAAATATGAAGTGTATGAAACCTTGAAACGTGCATTTATCGTTTGCCCAGCACGGAGTTCTCTGAGATCAAAATACCTACAAAAGTTCTTGACCCTTGAAATCACAGGAGATTCTGAGAGGATTTGGTCATCTTGTCTTTCTGGTTACTTAACCTCCACCATAATCGCTGTAGTTACTTTCCTAAGAGCACTCAGGTTGGGGAAGGATGAGTGGAAAAAGCAACTGTTATTCTCTTTTATTCACACTTTGTTAGGAAAAATGACCATATGAATGCGTACAGCTGAGTTGGTTGTAAAATGTGTTTTTTTTAAGTGGGGATGTATTTGAATTATTTGTGTGACTTTGTTCTTCCATTATCTTTGTTGTTGTTTTTTTAGATACTTTTTCTTTTTTATTTGTTTGTTTTTTATTTCCTGATGAGCAATTGTTCTTTTTTAAAATTCTTGTTTTGTCAAAGTTTGAGGAGAGGATTATTTTTGTATGGAGGAGAGACGACAGGAAGTTGGAATGATAATTGTTATTTGTATAGCAGAAGAGAGTTGGGAATTGGAAAACAGGCGACATCTAGAGATATCAGATCGGGTGGAAATCCTAGTGAAGGGGACCAATATAGACTTTGTGATAGAAGGCCAAGAAGAGAAAATCCAGTACATAGGGACGTTGGGAGTATAAAGGAAGGTGGGGTAACGAGATTGCACAACAGCACCCGGGTACAAGGACAGTATAGCACTAGACTGGTAAGGAGCCCAGGGTGAACGCTAAGAGGAGCAGAGAACAAAGGGGAAAGTAGGGACACACTTCTCCACCAAACCTCACCAGGACGCACTTCATCCTTATTAAAACACCAGCCTAGCAGGAAGTTGCGGGTCGCCTACAGAGTGCACCCCAGAAACTGCCATGGAGGCAGCAAACATGAGGCCCTGAAAGTCTGGCAGGCCAGGAACCGTGGACCTGCAGCTGGAGAAAGTTTACACTCTGAGCTAAGGGCTAGAGGAATAGCAAGCACCCCCCACAGGTCACACTGGGGGAGAAGCGGCATCCTCCTTGGGGATTGAATCCTTATTGGAGTTGACATGTTCTCTTTGATGAGACACAAGAACTTTGGAATACTTTGATTTGCACCAAACACTTGGCTGGAAGTTGCTTTCGGGAACTTCAAGAAACTAAATACTATTTTAATGGAGCCCTTTGCAGCAAGAAAGGAAGGCACTATTTTATTGAGACAGTCCCATTCCCCCAATTAACATCGCAACATCCATCGTTGCTTTAGCGTGTGCAATGATAGCGTAATACATCATCTTAAACAAACTAATTCAAATGGATTGTGTCCTCCCATGGATTCACCATCTGGGATATATACTTCCTGCTTTAGCAGACCTCTGAAACGTTTTCGACAGCAGGGGGTGCCATGCAGGAGTGGGGTTTCTTCACTTCATCCTCGAGGCTGCACGTGACATCTATGTCTGTATAAATGTTCTTGCACAGTGCCCCAGGACCTCGTTTTCTTTTTTCCACATGTTCACATATTATACATTTCTGGAAGCTTTTCTGTGAACCAAAACACAATAATAAAAAAAAACATGTTCAGCACACTTCAATCAACTTCCATCTACCTCACACCTCAGAGTTTATTCTGTAGTTTTCTTTTGAACTCCACTTTCTCTCAAGAATGTCGACTTGTACTATTTTTCCTACAATAGGGTTGGACTGCTTAAGATGGTCTTTCCAAGTGCTGGCGTGCCTTGTACAGTTTATAAGGCTATGTTCTATCATATGTTCCCCTCACTTTAGCGTATATCACAGTATTTTGTGGTGATAACTGTTCTGACCTGAAAAGTGCTAGCTGTCCCAATCGGGCACCAATGTTGTATGTGTATATGTATTTAGGCAGGTCTCCTAGACAGTCGATTACTACATGTGTGATTTGTACTGCATTTGCAAATCCTCTTGAATCCATGGGCACTCTTTACCTGAAAGCAAACATCACTACTCAGAAGCAAGGCATCTGAGATTGTTTTCAAGAAGAGCGTGCCTTTTGGTCCTTTCGGCTGACTTGCTTCTTAGGTCGTTTCCCAGCCCAGTCCTTCTTCCTACATGAGTTTTTTCACACAGTACAACAGACAAAATGTATGCTGCTAATTTCTAATACATCTCCCAATTCCAAGAATCGGGAGGATAGCTAAGGGCCAACGCGCTCGCCTTGGAAGCAAGGCGACGAGGAGCAACACAGGTTCGATCCCCGGGCCCTCGCTTAGAAACCTCCGGGTATTATGCGTGTTACAAATGACCAACCAAAATCAATGTCTTCCTGATTTGTAATCTAAGAGTAAGAATTGTACTTGCTTGAAATGGTAGCTTCTGTACTTCTTATTCACATCATCCTCTTTCATAACAACCTGACCTTCCATATCCACTTCTCCAGTCAGGGAAAGATAACATTCATGAGTCGCTGTGCGGGTTATTAAATCAACACTTTAGGGCAAAGAGTGTACGGACAAAGGACTTCTGTGTATGTGTTCATCTAAATAGCTTTTGCATACATTCTAGTAGCATTTACAAGTTGGCATTGCTCATAAACCTTTTCAACTTAAAACTAAGATTGCAAAAGTTCCTGCAAAACTTCAGTAAAATTCCCTATGCAAACTGCCCCAGTTCATATTGAACTTGCAACAATTCAAAAGGCTACCCAAGCAGTATTTGAGTCCATTACCCTCTTTTCTAGAATACTGTCATCTTACAAATAACTGTAAAATATGTAAATAAAAGTAACCTTTTGATTTGTTCCTATGGAAGCAGTCGCCAGTCGTGAAGGTTGCAACTGTCAGTTTTGGTGGCATGTCTCAAGCTGAGAAATTTGACATTTCGTCCAAGGAGGTGCCAGTAGTACACACAGAAACAAAAACCATTACATACGAGTCATCAGAGGTAAACCTATTTTAAAAAAGATCAGAAGAATGAAATTGTGTATTTTCGTGCAAACTGAACTTGTGATGCCTTCTCCCGGTCACCTTCTCTTTGTTGCTTCCCGCTAGAGCCCTGCTCTCTTTATAAATAGCAGTGTTTGGCTAGTACTTTCTATTAATTAAATTAGAGCTTAATGATTATTATTGTTGCTTTCTTATAAACATTAACACAACTTCTTAAATGTATAAGACTAAAACAATCGAGCTAGAGACCTTGGAGTTAGATGGATGTACCTAAGCCAATGTGTATCCTGTACAGGACTCGACAACTGGTGTGAGCACTTGGTTTGCCAGCTGCAAACATGTGTCGGATTGAATGGTCTTTCCACTCAGTTTTAGGAATGTGTCAGGTCCATAATGTTGCAAACGTGATGGTTGTCGAGAACAGTATATGTTGCACGCGAGAGATGTTCTGAAACTGGTAGTCCAAAAAGTAAACCGTGGTGGAGTGCTGTGCAGAGCATCTCACCAACCTGACTTGAATAAAAGGGAGTGCCAAACCGAACTGAAAAGAACATTATTATATGTTCACATTTTCATGAATTTGCATAAGTACACGTTATCTGAAGTATGGATCAGAACCAACCAGTAGCCACTGCCCTCCTTAGTTGAAGCATCACTGCCCACCCCTCCCACTCTACTATATCTCATTCCTGTCGGTCACCCATCTACCTCAAAGTGCATAAATAGAAATGTTGCAATTACTTGAACATGAGTGAACAGAACGCAGTTTTGGATGACCCAAACAAGTGAAGTTGTGTGGGTATGAAAAGACCATCAATATTGGCTATTAGTACCTTAATGAAACATGTGAATTCTGGAAAAATATCATTTTAAATTGCTGAGAACATTGGTATGTGGCAAGACTGTGTTCCTCGACTAGCTGACAAATAAAATCCTGTTAGGTTTGTAGGATACCTGCAATGAATATATGTGAGCTACTTATAGTGACAGTGAATATCTGTAGAGGTTTGCATACTGTTTAGTTTGTATGAAAACCTGATCAAATGTTGCCATTCAGTTGGTCATCAGCCTACCCTTGTTGTGCTGGTATGACTTTCAGTGTCGAACACCCCCTCGCTGCTAGAAACTGAACTGTGCTCTTTACTCACTCTCAGGTGGATCCGAACGCTGACAGTGACCCAGGGATCCTCATGAGTGCACAAACCATTACGTCAGAAACAACCAGCACCACAACTACGACGCATATCACCAAAGTAAGTTTTCATCTAATTTGGATGTTACTGGCAGTCAGGCTTTATCGTTAAATGTGCCAATGGTTGGGATTCATTGTTCAAATGGTGACTGCTTTCTCCTGGGTAACGAAATGGATGAACAAAGCACTGGAAAACAATAGTTAAAAACTGTTCCACGGTACAGTATGAAAAACGCATGTTTATAGAGTTTGGTTGGGGGAGGGATAATAGTTGGTGAAATGTCTTTCAGCTCTTTTACATTTTCAAATGGTATATATGTTTGGACTATTTAAAATGGTTAACAAAAAAACGGAATTGCGATTCCTTCTGTTCAGACAGCTACTGCCCAAAGGGCCCAGACAAAATCCTCCTCTCAGAAATGTCTGAAAATAGGGGACTTGAATTACTTGTGCAATGGATTCATCTCAGCGGCACTTCCTGTTACGCCATGTTACATACCGGTGAAGATTTCCTGTCAGGTTTTGTGAAAAGGGGCCAAAAGGAACAAGTGCACCAAAGCAGCAATGAATGACATCAAATACAAGTTTGCCCTTCTTTCTAAAGTATTGGTACTGGTTTCACACAATGACACACCAGGGAGAGACGGCACATGCAGGACCACCAAGTTAACATATTGGACTTCTTTTGTTCCAGGGACTATTTATTGCAAAAGGCATGATGATTAGTAGGCCATGGTGTTCGCAGATTTCCGAGATGCAGAAAACCTTGATTGATGCCTTGTCTGTTAGACCGCTTCCGGGAACAGGAACTCCACTAATGTGATTGCAGCAAGAGCAACAGTAGTCCATTATAATGACAGTTGTTGTGGAGGCCTTCTGGCCAGCTGCATGTCCACCGTGGTTGACGTAAATATCATCAGCACTCCAATCCTTCAGACAGGATTTTTTTTAAGAAAAACCTTTGGATCACTGCATCATCAAGATTGTGTAAGGTCTTGAAGGTGGGCACCCAAAAAGCACGTAATTTTGCAATAGACCAAAATAATAACACACCCCGTCAGGGAATGAGACCAAGAGATGAATTTCAAGGATAACAAACTTTATATAAAATAAAGTTAGCAAGCAAAGAACTCTGCCGCCTGAGAGCGCTCTGCCAAACAATACAGGGGCAGCACATTATAAGGGTAAAAAATATCAGCAACTACAACAACATGTGTAGGGTACATATCCGGGGTGCGAATTGGAGGAGCCATGTCGCACAGTTGCTTCTATAGGGGATGCCAGGATGCGATTGGCTGCTGCTGCTTAGTCAGTCCGGTGGCATGTGGGTCAGCTGGGCTCATTTCCGCGGCGAAGGTCAGTTCAAATATGATACATTCCTAACTGTCTAATACAGAGGACCTGATAATACGAGAATAATGGCGACCATAAATGTCTTCATGAATGGGGGTACTTAGGAAAAACCTGGGTTAATATATTGGCATTCCAACCTCTGCATTTGCGTCCTCTTTGAGACCTGGGCCCTGCACCAAGGTGCCTCCCCCTGGACGTCTGATCTACTATTTTATGTTGCCCCATACCTCATGATACTGACGGGCATGTTTTGAATAGGAGAGAATATACTACTATGCAGGATTAAGTCTATGGTAGGTGTTCTGGAATGGTCAGTACGAGGAGGTCAGATGGGTATCAGAATGAAAGAGAGTGGTGGGTTGGGGACTGGTGGTCCTTGGTCTGGCGGGGTGGGTGGTTGAAAGGGAACGGGCAGTTTTGTGGAGAGCGATGGACACTTGTGCTAAGGCTTGTTTCGATCTTGCGCTCTGCGCAAAAGCACATTCTGGCAAAGTGATGCTAGACATTTGCAACAATAAATGAATGGACTTCCGTGAGAACAAGGCATGCGCGGAGCTGGCGGGAAAGGGGGTGGCGGTGAGCTGGGCTCTCTGTGCGAGGCGCTGGAGATGGTAGAGCTGAGTTCTTCAGAGGAATGATTTTGGGGCCTATCAAAAGATGGCGTCTGCTCTAATAAAAAATTACGTCTATCAGCGGGGCTGTGGATTGTGTTATGTGGGTATATCTCTGTTATATCGTAAGGCACTGTGGCGTGAGGGAGGGAACTTCTCCCCCTGGGCGTATTCATTGTCTAATCACTGTGGGAATGGAGAGGGGAGTGGGATTGGACCACCTCCTCCCCAACAGTCTCATCAGGATTTCTTCATGTCACACCACAATCCTGTTTTCCCTCTGGTTTCTTTCAGGTCTCTCCATGACGTGGGATTCACTCAGGCTTCTTTCAGTTATGGATATTTCTTCTCCCTTATCCCGTCTCCTCTCATTCAGGGTCCATTTCAGGTACCCAGTATTCTGCCAGGGGTTCTTCAGGGAAACACCCTGCCTTCTGGCCGTCCTTCTGTCCCTGGGTCGTTTCTTCAGTGAAGTCTCATCTCTTTTAGTAGAGCCTGTGTCGTAAAGTCGCAGAACAACTGTGGTGCAGCTGATAGTAAATGTACTTCCACTTCCGCGTGTATCCAGGAAGCAGATGAAAGCACCTCTATTCCTCCTCCCAGTCTTCACCTTTCACTGACGTACTCCACCTTTTATAGTGTTGGGTCAGTGACTAATTCTTTCAGAAGGCTCAGGATGTGTTCTTCCTTGATGTGGGTTGTTTTAGCGGTCTGATTGGTTTGTTTCCTCATTATTCTTCATTTGAAATGTGGGTTTATTACTTCCAGTTGGGGCTGTGTCAGGTCTTAATTGATGACTAAATAGTTTAACGGTCAGCACCGAATCTTTAAAATGCCCATGGGCCCTCTGACCATTTTGGATCTTCAATTGGGCTGTACATGCCTATGCAGTGTTCAGCACCCATAATGGCGAGTGCAGCCCCCAGCTGGAACTACGCTGAGCACTCTGGCCCTGAAGGTGCAGTGCTTCTTTGCACTAATCATGTAGTAGTGTCTGTACACATTCTGCAATTCTGCATTACACAAACTCCACAGTTCCGCCCACCCCCTTTTCGTTATATAAGTTGGGGAAAGTCCAATAATCACATTTTATTTCATGACACCCGCTCCCTACATTCTGGGCTTTACTTGGTGGTTTAACATTAAACTTTGAGACACATTGACTGTCGTACTCCCTAGTTTTAGAGCTTGATTCCACTCAGGCATGCTGGAACTTGTAGTACGGGATTAACTTTTCAGAGGCATATTAATCCTTTTTGATAAAAAATAATACTGTGCGTCTATGTGCAGGGCGAGCACAGGGAGTCCCACTCAATTCCCCCCCTATGAGAGCAACATTGGGTAGCAGCCTGGAAAACCCTGTCCCCTGTGCTTGGAACTCTCGCATAAAAGGATGGGGAGTTTCTCTAACTCACCACAGGTGACATTGTTTAGATTTGAGATTTAACTACAGAAGCCAGCCACTTTAGTTTGGGCTTGGATGGAAGTTTTGAATTTATTTTGCTTGTCAAAACCCAAGTCATATAAAAGTAATCAAATGAGCTAATAAAAAGTGCATGAGACGCAAGAAAAACAAAAGTTGATAACATGCAACCTCGGCCGGGAACAATTCACAAATCATTCAACATTATGTCATTAAATGGCATTTCTGATAGTAAAGAGTGGGCTGATTTTCACACATTGTTACAATAAGCATGTAAATTCATATTCGCTGATTGGGCAGTCTTGGTTGTGCTGTAGGTGAATCTATACAATATCTAGCCCTGTTGGCCTATGCTAATGGCTTCCTCTTGACAATGATCTAATAATGGGGTCATCTAGTTTCTCACAGTCAGTAGCCAGGTTAAAATGTTGCCACATACAACTCGGTTGGTCGTTGGCTGTCGCCATCTTGAGTGCTCCTGGGTGGGCTGCTTCCACCTCAATTGACCTATCCCTTTGTGAGGTGTGAACAGTGTGGCAACAAAAAAGAATGCTTCACATCCTTTCTCATGGGGCCCAAAGGTTGGCACCAACTTAACTTTCTCGCCCTTCTGACTGTTCAACTGACAGTTAACATTGCGACTTATGTTGCCCTCCTAGACCCCTCTCCTTCCTTTCCCATGATGTGTCTGCATGACTTCATGGGGCGTGCTTCTTGCCCTCTTGCTTTGGGACTGTGTGTGTGTGTGTGTGTGTGTGTGTGTGTGTGTGTGTGTGTGTGTGTGTGTGTGTGTGTGTGTGTGTGTGTGTGTGTGTGTGTACTTATGAACGCATGTAATTTTATAGGTGTCAGATCGTTTTATGTATTCCTTATTATATTCCATATAATACTTGATGAACTCTTTGCTTTTATGATCATGAATACCTGTCTTTTCATTTACTTGGTTAGGGTGCTCATTTGCATGATCTCACTCCTACATAGATGTTTTCATACAAGGGGCAGTATGTCTTTCCCTGATCGACTTTGTCTTGTGCATCCTCCTTCCCATTGCCTCTTTTTCACCGGGCTTGTGGCCTTCGTCTTGTTAGTTTCTAAAGCAATGGGTAGGCAATTTTTTTTGTTATATATTTCACTAGTTCTATGCCTGGGAACTTGCTGCTTCTCCTACTCCTAGCCAATCCGTGTGGAGCTCTTACATATTACCCTCATGGGGTCTGCTCAGTGTTGCAACATTTGATTGAATCCCTGATTCCCATTCAAAGCCTTGGAGTGAGCTGCGCCTCTGTGTTCGGAACACACGCAGTGCAGCTTAACACCCTGTCCGAGGCCACTGACCTTGTATGTGTGTGTCTCTCTTATAATGAGCCGAACTGGGTGACTTTTACAGTGTGGAATAGTCCATGTATTTCTGAGCTCTATTAATTCTTAAAGGCCTATGGAGCTGCTTTTGTCTTGAGTCCTACTCTGTGTTATACTTCCAATAACTGTCAGATGTGCGTATATTGATGAGAGCTCAGCGCTGCTTGGAGTACGCACTTTGTCTTCTGTTCAGCTTACTCGTGGGTGATCAGGCCTAATACTCTATTGGACGCTTCCATTGCGTGTGTGTGTATGTGTGTGCTGTCTTCATTTCTTCATGGGAGATTCTCAGAAATGTATCTATCCCTGTTGGCTGCGCATAGGGCCTGTGTTTTGTGCATATTGGCTACATTTCTGGCCTTCTCTGTGGCTTCTATCTTGTGTTGTAAGGACTTTCTTAAAAAATACAAATGTTCTCTCGCGTTTTGGACATTGGACATTCATCACAACATGGAGAAGGCTGCAAAATTGATTTGTTGTGTTTTGGAGTGTTGCATTTTCATTGAGCCGATCATGATTCCTCTGTAATTATTTTGTTTGTATCTACTGTAGTGCAGGTTGAGAAATATTGTTTTGCCACATCATGGGCAAATGATGGCACTGGCCATGGCTTTTGTAAGCCATTTCAACATTTGATTTGGACTCTTCCCACTCCAGTTTTCTGCCCACTTTTATAAAAAATTGTGGACAGGTTTTTTTTTTAACTCTTCATTGGCTAGTGGGTGCTGAGATTACTCCGATATCCTGCAGGGGTAGGAGCCAATGTGTTCAGGGCCTGGGTGATCTCTGCATTTAGTGCACAAAGTGTGGAACTAGGGCAGCCTTCCCAGTCTAGAATTTGGAAAACGTTAAAGGTGACCATTTTCTATAGTTCTATTTGTAATACTTATCCAATAACCGCGTTATCCTTCCTTGAGGTAGTAGATGGATTTTTGTCAGTTTATTTTTACTAGGTACTGTAAAAGTCATCATGTCATTATAAATAAAACATACAAGGAATTCTGGTTTAGTCTGATTTGTTTACGCTGCCAACAGGGTGTTTAATCTCCCGCACACTGCAAGACAGCCTCTTTAAGTGTCATCTCCATGGGTAAGTGCCCAGTTTACAATTCCAATTAACTAACTCTTAATTTCCTTGGTCATGGCCTCTGCCTTCTCTTTCTCTGCCTTTTCCTTGGCCAGGGCTTCAACTGTCTCTTTTTCCATGGTTCCCTAGACCAGGATTTCAGCTTATCCTCTGTGCCTTTTCCTTGGTCCAAGTTTCAGCCCTTGCTCTCTTTGTTCTCTTTGGCCGTAGCTTTGACCTTTTCCTTCTCCACCTTCCGCTTACCCACAGCCTCTGTCTTCTCTGTGGAAACAGTGCACCGCGTACCTTCTCCTGTTGGGGTAAGCTGCCTCAATCACGTTCTTCTCTTTGGTGTTCTCCTCGTGTATGTCCTCCAATCTCTGGGTTTTCTTTCAATCCACCTTCCTCCACTCTCCAGGTCTTACATGCTGCTTCCACCTCACTCCGCTTCCGATCCCCTCCTCCACCCCATGGTCTTTGTCTTTCAACCCAACCGCTCTTCACCATGCCAATATAACTATTTGCCAGCTCTGGAATTCAAAACTCTATTTCGCTGCTGTCCTGGAAGCCAGATTTTACACAGGGCTGTGTCTGAATAGCATCTTCCTGAGTGGCTGGATAGGTCAGGTGTTCTGTCTGAGCATGCTTAGTGGAAGGGATGCTTCATAGTTCTGATTGTGCATGGAGGTCTTTAAACATGTCAGCCACAATTTTGGATGTATTTTCTGTGTGGAGTTACAAGCTGCTGTGATGGCACTGCTGTCTTCAGTCTCCCCATTTGGCTGCACATAGGCTTCGAGGGGACATGTATGGCTGTCCCCTTTACTTAGCTGATTAGTGTGCTATACATTTTTCTTGTTAGATTGTCACATTGAAAAAATGTGTCTCCTGTATACTGTGTTGTGGGTTTTTCTTCCATTGATTTAATTGGAGGTGTTGGCTACATGCGATTCTCTTTCTGCCAGGGTTTCAGCTGCAGAGAATACATGAGTTAATTATGTCTCCCTGTAGAGTGGAGAATAAGTGGAGCCCGATTTGTGTCAAGGTGTTGCAAGAGGCGAGTTGTGCTTTTCCCCGTCACTCTGGGTGTTAAAAGGTAGAAAGTTGCATGTCTCCCATAACTGTGCTCTTCAGGGTGAGGAAGTTAAATTCTGGTTAACCCTTTGACTTCCTTCCCTGGGATCGGTAGTTGAATGTCTTTATCAGACTTAGTCCTCACTGTGTGAGAGAGTGGAATTTTGGGGGATGTAGTCCTTATTTGGTTTGTTATTAAAAATATATATATTTCTGGGGCTTGTGGAACTGCTTAGATCACATGTTATGCATAGGCCGACATCTAGTGGTAGTGCCAGAGTATTACATTATTTGTTTTCAAAACTCAAAAAAGTGACGTCAACAGGGGGTGTCAGTAATCTTATCCCTAGTGTGACGCCCACTGTTGTGAGATGTCAAGCGACAGAAAGGTTTGCGGACACAGGTTTTAGGCTTCAATGTTCTTTATTAAACCAAAAAAAGGGGGTTGGAAAAACGCCTGATTTGCCCTATTTCTAAAGGCGATTATTGTCGAGCATTAAATCAAACAACTCAAACAATAACTGTCGTTGTCAGGATGTCAAAAATATATATTTACAAAATGCCTACTGTCCTGTGTCACAACCAAAGCAACAATCTAATCTAACACTCACACATAATATATCAAAACTGTTATTGGTAAGAAAAATGAAACAATAGTTGGCCGCCTTCCTAAAGCCGTGTGGGTTTCTTATACCCACTATTCTGCAAATAAAGTGTTTTGCCAGAGGGACACTCCCCTTCTCTGGTCTTCTCCAGGTCTTAGGGTTTTAAAGTTCAAAATGCCAGTGGGATACTCCTTCCCTGGTCTTCTCCAATTGGCATTAATTTAGACTTCAAGTCCCGTAATGCATTTTATTCTCTTGTAATGGGTATCTGTGCCTTTAAATACGTTCCTTTCAGCCCCAAGCATCATCTGGCTACTTTTGTTTCCATACACGATCATTTCTTTAATACTTTAAAGAGGTATACATTCTGCCTTTTGTTTAAGTGATGTCAATTTCACTTTTACCTTCAGCGTCACTTCATCCTGTATTCATACAGCCTTCGGTGTTCAATGATGTGAATTTCACTCCACAAACACACGGGGCTTGCATGGCATGCTTCCTCTTCTCAATTCAATCGCGCTGGATACATTCGTTTCTTGTTATTAGTTTAACAAAAGTGAATTTTACTGTGGATAAAGGGATTAAAAGCCTTTCAGATTGCAGGGCTCACGGCTCTTTGAAGATTTCTTCACAACGCGTGTTGCTGGAACAGCGCTGCAGGGGCTGTCCCTCTGCTCCTGTGCCTCGTGCCAAACGGATGCAGCACCACTTCTCCCAGCATTGGTTTCTGCTGGCTCGAGCTCGGGAAACGGTTACCTTCCGTTCTTATCAGTGATTTAAAAGTTTTCAGTCTTGGGTGCTGCATTCTCCTTCGTGCTTCTTTGCTTCTCTTGCCCCGTACTATATACAGGCTTGATTTTTTTTTTTGTCCGTTCTTCTTTTCTCTCTCCAACCACCACCGCTCCAATCTTCCTTCCACTTCCAACTACTATTGCTACTTTCACCTACACACAGCAATTGCTGCTACTACAACGGATTCTACAACTTCTACACCTACCATTTAGTGGTCCTTCTTTGGTTTTTATGAGGAATCTTGTGAGTGGTTAAAAAACAACTAGACTGCTGCTGACACTTTTGCCCTTCATCCTTGCAGGACTTCTTCATCCCAGTTACAGCAACATTTGAAGTGTGGAAAAATGGTGACCATTCCTTGGCCACAGCTGGATTTAATAACTGGGTCAGTGTTTCCTTGACGAAAAATCGGGGCGCAAGCCTTGGTTTCGTCACACTGTACGCATGGTCCTTCACGTGTCGAGGTCCCTCAGATCGTTTTTTTCCACCATCATAGTCTAGCGCAAGTTGCAGAGTTCCTTCTTTCGGGCTAACCCCTTTAATTATACAAGTATTATATAAGATTTTAAAAGTTAGATTTCTTTCTATCCTTTTAACGGCCGTACCACCGCAAGATCTTCGGCAACCACTTTCATGGACTGATTCATCATTGACAACGACAACTACTTAGACCGTCTCGACGGACTTGACTGCAGCCTAGTTAGACCTCAACGGGCCTTAGTCCTTCACATTAGGGAGAGAGGGGCGAGGTCATTACTTTGTTTCCTTTAGAGAATGCCTAGTTTCCTATTCTTCCTTTTCATCGCCGGACTGCCACCTTTCCGTATTATGGAAAACACTGCCTTTAAATGTTGCACTTACTGTAACAGGAAGTTTCCCTGGAAGGACTCACACAAGGTGTGTAACCTCTGTCTCCCATCGGCCCACCCTGAAAAACATTACAGGTTTTGCAAACTTTTTCTAGCCAAGACACTAAAGGACCGTAAGACTAAGCCCTGGGCCCATCACGCCATGCAGGCTGAAGCCACTATGGACGTGGAGGCAGCGTCAAGCGATGGCAGCGGCAGCGTCTTAAATGATGCAGAGGTCGATTGGGACCTGACGGTTTCCTGTGTGCAAGCCCCCGATCCATCAGGCAGGCTGGCAGTTCTGCTACGGAGATGACACCCAGCGGGTCAGGCACCCACACTGCACACCACACAAAGCATACACACCACGGCCGACAGTTGACCCCCTTGTTCACAGTTAAGCCACACGTGTTTTCGAGGTGAAAGTCCGAAGAAAAAAAAATCCCTGTCCTCTTGGCCATCGCGTTTGCCACATGACAGGCCCCCAAAACGGACATCGAAGTCAGCTTCCGAATCCGTGAATAAACCTAACAAACACTCGGGTACCGGCGAACGTGCGTCGAAAGACGCTTTTACAGGCCTTTCCAAGAACTCCAAAATGAGGGAGCTTATTAGGAAACATGTCCCAGACACTCTCCTTAAGTCTAAGGCATGGAAAAATTCGAAATCTTGTACGCCCCTACTTTCTAAATCCTCTATATCAAAATATAAGGAGCCCTCGCTCTCTAGAGACACCCTTTCAGGGGCCATGCAGCATAAACAGCCCTCTACATAAGAGAGCCTCTCTACTGCAGTTCCCACATGTTTTCCAAGTGGACCCCTGAAATATTTGACAAAATAATGTGAAGAATGTCATGCTTTGTAGACTTCTTTGATCGTCACCCTTATCAACTGTCCAACCTCCAAGGGCAGTCACAAGTGGGTCTGGGGGGAAGACAGCTCAAGACCAAACTGCTGCCAAAAAGCACGACTAGACACTGCCCAGCCAAGCACTTCACCAGACATTTCCCAGGATCTCTATTACATTAGGCTCTCTAGATCCTGGTTCATTATAACGGAGACTTACGTTACACGGACCAGCATTATGATGACAACAACAATGACCTCTACATCATACAATCTCCAGACCGCCATGACCAACCTATGGCTGACTCCCCTGTGGATAATCATCTACAATATAATGAGCTCCTCCTAAAGGCTGCTGGACATTTCAAGATCGATACACAATAGGCACCAGTGGACAAAGACTGTGTAGAAGACATCCTTGTGGATAAACAGTCTGCAGCACAGTTTATAGCACTCCTGCAGTCCATCCAGAGGCACATTCAGCCTCTCTAATCACCCCCCAACCTTATGAGTGCCGTTAACCCCTGTATTGAAAAAATGTTCAGGCCAGCACCCTCTGACCCCTTATACATCAGGGGTCAATAAAAGCCTGACTCTCGTTGTAACTACCACAAGAAAGGGATGGGCACGCCCTTAGCCTCTGCTGAAGTCCCTCCTAATAAGGAGAACAAATATATATATATATATACACTGGGCAGGAAAGTAGCTTCCTCGGCTGCATGCCAAGTAAGAATAACTAATAACACCAGTTGGCGAGTTACAACTGCCATAAATAGGAAGAGATCCTACAACAGATTGACTCTGTCTCAGAGCATTTTAAAACACAGCTCCTGTACTCAGTGGTTGAGGGTAAAGCAGGTGGCCAACAGTATCCTGAAAAATAATCTGGACGCATTAGATAATGCAGGCCTTATAATAGCAGAGGGTACTCTTATTAAGCGCCATGTATAGTTAAGACAATCCGGCTTTAAGCTGGAAACTCAAGCCACCCTTTTCAATATGCCAATCGAACCAAATGTCTTATTTGGGAAATCTGTCGAGGACACACTGAAAAGTGCTAAAGACGAGTATGACACACTTAAGTCCCTTGGACAGCTATCTAACAAACCATTTGTGCAGAGGCGCATTTAATACATGCCAATTTCGAGGCCAAAATTCTCAACGCTCCTCGAACTATAGTCAGGGTGGACAAACGTCATCTTGGGGTTCCTCGCAGGGACAGTCCTCCCAGCTGAATTTTCAAAGGGGACATAAAAGTCTAGGAGTAGAGGCAGAGCCTCCTTAACCAGAGGCTCCACCCTCCCAAAGCAATGACGACCCGCTCCAGTTGGAGGTCGCATTTGTCAATTTACCCACGCATGGGAGAGGATCACGTCAGACAAGTGGGTACTATCCACCCTGGCGGGGGGTTATTGTATAGAACTCATACAGAGACCATCCAACCACCAAGACCGAGACAAACAACGCAGGAAGAACAACACCTTCTGATAGAAGAGGTCAAAGCACTGCTGGAAAAGGACACTAGAAATTGTCCCAGCAAACTAGGTAAACAAGGGTATCTGTTCAGCGTACTTCCTTTTGCCAAAAAAAGACCTTACAATGCGCCCTGTCCTAGACCTGTGTCCTGTAAACTCATATGTCAAGCCACAAAAGTTCTGCATGACAAGGCTACAAGAAGTAATCCCACCTCTAAAACAAGGGGGACTGCATGGCAACATTGGATATGAAAGATGCATACTTTCATATTTCAATGTGCCTAGCGCACAGAAGATTCATGTGCTTCAAAATAGCAAATCAACACT
Organism: Ambystoma mexicanum; assembly: GCF_040938575.1. Classification (NCBI taxonomy): domain Eukaryota; kingdom Metazoa; phylum Chordata; class Amphibia; order Caudata; family Ambystomatidae; genus Ambystoma; species Ambystoma mexicanum. The sequence goes on from NC_090933.1 coordinate 158,007,404, forward strand.
ATCAGTTCAAGGTGCTCCCCTTCAGCATAGCCTCAGCTCCAAGGGTATTCACCAAGGTATTAACGGTAGTGGCAGCGCACTTATGTAGAGAATCAATTCCAGTGTACCCTTATCTGGACGACTGGCTGATAATGGTTTATAGTCCAAGTTTCGACAGTCACAATGTTGAAATACAACAGTTCCGACTCAAAAGCATCGGAATATTTTTTTTCGAATGCACGCTTTTTTTTGGGGGTGGGGGTAACCACTATTTTTACTATACGAAACCCAAAAACAAAACTTACATTAAAAAAAATGGATTCGAAATTTCTTTCAGTGCTTTTGTTTTGAAATTATTGTATTTCGAAACTATTTTTTCGAAACTTTGACGGGACACCGCTAATAACAGGGGAATCCCCTCCAATTTGCAAGCAGAATAACCAAAGAACTATCACCCTTCTGTTCCAATTGGGGTTTTCAATCAAGGGGAAAAATTCAAGCCTTGTCCCAAGACAAACCAAGCAGTTCCTGGGAGCTATCATTAAGACAACCGAGGGTCTAGTCTTCCCCTCAAAAGAAAGAGTTTTGAACATACTGCTGCAAATACCTCATTATCTTGCTGGTTGCCAAATAACCGTATGCAAAGCAATGCGCCTGCTCGGGATAATGGCTTCATGCATTTATCTAATTCCATACGCATGGTTGCGCATGCGCCCATCACAGGAGTGGTTAGCAAAACAATGTTCTCAGGCAAGGGGTCAGTGAGACGATCTAGTGGCTGTTTCGCTAACCCTACTACAAGCACTTTGCTGGTGGTCAAAGGAAAATCTGTTAAAGGGGAAAACCCTTTCACAATCCTCCAGTCTGTCAGGCTGAGAGGTCCTGTATCCGCGGAAGCTGCTGAACCCCCGACAATCCCCCTGAGATGTATTTCCCAGAACTAGTTTTAAATACAGCTCTGTAAACTACACCCCAAAGGGAAAGGGGGAATGGGACAACAAAACAACACCAGGCAGACTGCGTCAAGGCTAATCAGTGCTGAACCTGCAGAGGATAGAGAATAACATATACACTTCCTTAATTCACTTACTTAACCTTATGAATGGGAAGTCATTAATCCTTAACTAATAATTGAGAATCCTACCTGGTTCTTCTCTTGGAATTTCTTAGAGAAGCGGATAAGAAGCTGAAAATCTCTCTTACTTGCGATACTTGAAATTCCCAGCAACTTCTTACATTAGGCAAAACTGGAAATCTTAGTTCTTTGTTTGTCTTTTTTCCAACATGCACTGGTAGTTCAATTAGATTGTCTTTAAAATGTTCTTTCTTGTCATTTCAAAACTTTTCAAACTATTTATAATTATCTTGAGTCTTTGAATCCTTGAAGAAAGAGGAAACACATGCTAACTGCACACGCAGGTTATTTCCATTAAAATTATCGATGAACTTCACGTAGAAATCTTCCTGGTTGAAGAACACGCGCAAACGGATGAAGACGCGCGATCAAAATAATCCACACGCGCAAAAAATCCACACGCGCAATAATTCCCACGCGCAATAGTCCACACACGCAATAATGTTCTCCTGCGAGACACGCGAAATAAGAACACCCGCGCTATTGAGTTCAAACGCAACGAAGTGATTCTCACGCGCACAATCACTCGCGATGGAAAAAACACACGCGCACTCTCATGGCACGCGACGAACAGATTCTCGCGCTTTGTACCCCGCGCTAAAAATCACACGCGCTTTGTATTTCACACGCGCTTTGTACACCCGCGCTAAAAATCACACGCGCTTTGTATTTCACACGCGCTTTGTACACTCGCGCTAAAAATCACACGCGCTTTGTATTTCACACGCGCTTTGAATTTCACACGCGCTTTGTAGTTCTCACGCAGCGTATAGCTTTTCGCGCAAGGATCACCCGCGCAATAAAACACACGCGCGTTTAAAATGGCACGAGACCAACCTCTACTCGCGCTCGGAATACACACGCTAGAAAGCACGCGCTCACTTGAATACGCACGCGACAGTCAAAATCTCGCGCTAAGGAACACCGCACTGGAAACACAAGCGCACTCCGATAGTTCAATAGTTTTAGTAGAAACACTACTTTTAACGAATTTTCAAGGAGACTGTTATTGAGATGAACAGATTTACAGTAGAAATAAAGTCACTTATCTCCTGAGCGAATTCACAAAGATTTCCTGCTTTTCCTATCTTCAAAACGAATTCCTGCCAGCTGAAGACTTCTCCTGAACCCCCAAGAAAGTAGCCGCTCAACTGCTGAGATCTGAAGGATAAAATCCACCAGGCCTAATACTAAAGCAGGAGCAGCCACTGAACACGTCCTCTCAGATGGGGTTTTGATGATGAAAGGCACAGAGTGACAGTTTAGAATGTTCATTGTTGTTCAGCATTGTCTTCCAGCCAATCAGAGCTGTCACTGTGAGGCTCCATCTTGCCTTGGGTCAGAACCAGGATTCTGAATCAACAAGTTAAGGCCTAACCAACTATAATGGAAAACTTCCCACCCACACAAAGCTAATCTGAAAAGGATAATAATAAAAAGGAAACTTGAATAAGAGAAGGAAACCTGACAGTACCCCCCTCCTAATGCCCAGTCTCTGGGCCTATCTTGTGTGGGTTTTTAGCATGAAACTTAGCCACTAAACGGGGGGCATGTACATCAACCGAATCTTCCCAAGATCGTTCCTCCGGTCCATATCCCTCCCAATCAATCAAATACTGCAACCTTCCCCTCACTTTCCTAGAATCCAAAATTTGTTTAACCACAAATTCCTCAGATGAATCCTCCAAAATCACAGGGGAAGGTGGTGTTCTGAATCTAGTTCCTGAACAAACTGGTTTTAAAAGACCAACATGAAAAGTAGGATGTACCCTCAACTGCCTGGGCAATTTCAATCGTACCGCCACAGGGTTGATGATTTTCTCTACCTCAAAAGGGCCCACAAATCTTGGACTGAACTTATTCTTCCCCTTAATTTTCAGGTATCGGGTAGAAAGCCAAACTAAGTCTCCCACCTTATATTCAGGTCCAGTTTTTCTTCTCAAATCGGCATACCTCTTATATTTCAACTTATTTTCTCCCAGAACCTTTTTTGCTCTATCCAAGTTATTTTTCATTATCAACAAACGATCTTCCACTCTAGGATTCCCTGAATCTTCCTCCAACACCTCAAAACTCAGAAAACGAGGATGAAACCCACGACCCAACAAGAAAGGGGACATAGAAGTAGCATCTTTTCCACAATTGTTGTAAGAGAATTCTGCCAACCACACCAAATCCACCCATTCCTCTCTAGCTTGTAAATAACACCTTAAAAACTTCTCCAATTCTTGATTTACTCTCTCCACTTGTCCATTACTTTCCGGATGATACCCAGAAGTCAAACTAACTTCCACTCCAAGTTTCTTACAGAAGGCCCTCCAGAATTTTGAAATAAATTGAGATCCCCTGTCAGAGATAACTTGACTTGGGAGTCCATGTAGTCTAACTACACCTTGCAAAAAACTATGAGCCAGTTTTTCCGCGGTAACCTCTCCCTCTATTGGTAAAAAATGTGCTTCTTTAGTAAGAAGATCGACCACAACAAGAATGGTAGTACAACCCTTATCTTGAGGGAGATCAACTATGAAATCCATAGAAATTGTGTGCCAAGGACGAGGAGGAACAGGTAATGGCTCCAATAAACCATGCGGCTTCCCAACTTGACTTTTCTCTTGTGCACAGACTACACAAGTTTTAACAAAATTCAATGTGTCTTGACGAATTTTTTCCCACCAAAAATTCCTTCGAACCAGTTCCAGAGTTTTTCTGAACCCAGGATGTCCTGCTAAAATGGATTCATGACAATTTCTCAAAACCTTTTCTCTCAACTCATCAGTAGGTACATAAAGCTTGTTATCAAAAAAAGGAAGATTGTCTTTCAACTTTCTAGCTGGATCCAGTCTCACCCACTCCTCCATCTTCTGCAAGGACATATTTTGACGAACTTCATTCAAAAAATCAATTTCTTTAATGGTTCCAGCTAACAAAAAACGTTCTGGAGCAATTATAGGTTCTGGTTCTATAATCTCTTTGTCTTCACTTCCAGGAAATTGGCGAGATAACGCATCAGCTTTTTTGTTTTGACTTCCGGGTTTAAAAGTCACAATGAAATCATAATCTGCAAAGAACAAAGACCAACGAAGTTGGCGTGGAGACAAAGTTCTGGCAGATTTTAAAAACAATAAATTTCGATGATCAGTAAGGACCGTTACTGTATGTCTTGCTCCTTTAAGAAAATGTCTCCATTCTTCAAAAGCGGACTTTATTGCTAACAGTTCCCGATCAGCAATTGTGTAGTTCACTTCAGCAGCAGAAAACTTTCTAGAAAAGAATGCAACTGGATGTATTTGACCAGTAGTTTCATTCCTTTGAGAAAGCACCGCCCCCAACGCTAAATTTGAAGCGTCCGCCTCCAAAAAAAAAGGTTTAGAAAGATCTGGATGAATTAGAATTGGACTAGAAGTAAATCTTTGTTTTAACTCTTGAAAAGCCTTTTCTGCTTCAAGGTCCCAGTCAAATTTCACTCCTTTTTTCAAAAGCCTTGTTATAGGAGCAACCAGCCGAGAAAAACCTTCTATAAATCTCCTATAAAAATTGGCAAATCCTAAGAAACTTTGTATTTCCTTAACCTTAGTAGGAGGGGGCCATTCAAGAACGGCTTGCACTTTTTTAGGATTCATTTCTAAACCCTTAGGTGAAATTATAAAACCTAAAAACTCCACAGAATCAGTATGGAATTGACTTTTTTCCAATTTGGCAAACAAATGATTTTCTCGCAACTTTTGTAACACCAAGCGCACATGTTTCTGATGTTGATCTAGGTCAGAAGAGAAAATCAAAATATCATCGATATAAACGACAACAAAAATATCCAAGTATTCTCTAAAAACCTCATCAATGAAAAATTGGAAAGCCGCTGGAGCATTACATAGACCGAATGGCATAACCTGATATTCAAACAGCCCAAATCTGGTCTTAAATGCTGTCTTCCATTCGTCCCCTTCCTGCACACGTACAAGATGGTAAGCTCCTCTCAGATCTAATTTTGAGAAAATATTTGCTCCTTGTATTTGATTAAGCATTTCTGAGATGAGAGGAAGAGGATACCGGTTCTTAATAGTGACTTTGTTAACTGCTCGATAATCTATGCAAGTTCTAAGCGAGCCATCCGGTTTTGGTACAAAAAATAAAGGAGAGGCCGCAGGTGACTTAGAATGACGAATAAATCCTTTGGCCAAATTTTCTGACAAATATTCTTTTAAATAATCATTCTCTTTCTCAGTAAGAGCATATACCCTACTACTAGGCAAAATTGTTCCTGGCTCCAGTTCAATTTTACAATCAAAGGATCTATGGGGTGGTAATTCTCCTGCCACTTTCTCATCAAATACGTCCCAGAAATCTTTGTAACACTGGGGAAGTTGACCCACTACAGCTCCCACATCATGACCTCCAATTCCAGTCTCAGCCAGAAAACTAGACACGGAATTACTTTGTTTTACCTCTTCCTCTAAGAGACTTCCTGAAAAGCAATTCTCTTTACAAAAATCGGATTGCATGTCAATTGTCCTAGCACTCCAATCAATTAGGGGATTATGGAGAGTAAGCCAAGGCATGCCCAAGATAATCTTCAACAAAGGGGCATCAATTAACTCAAACGAAATTATCTCTTTGTGACCTCCTGATAACTCCAAAGTTAAAGAACCAGTTCTATGAGTAATAGGACCAGAAGATAAACATGTACCATCAACAGCCCTAGCCTGCTCTACAACCTCCTTCAGAATAATTGGAATTCCCAACGATTTGGCCAGACCCCAATCCATGAAATTCCCAGTCGCACCCGAGTCAATCATTACAGGACCATTTCCCTTACACTCCAAATCAAAAAATAAGGATACATTTATGGTTATATGAGGAACCGCTGTCTGCACCGTATTAGCGATCTGTTGTACCTTGACTGCTGAGGAAGAAGTCTTCTTGGGAGTGTAAGGACAGTTTCCTAAAAAGTGCCCACCTCTTCCACAGTATAAACACAGATTATTATCTCTCCTCCTAGTCTTTTCCTCCACTGTTAACGGGCCTCTGATTCTTGGAGATGAATTATTCCCTTTGGGTTTACTCTCTATTTTAGGTCTATCTACTCTAAGTATATACTTTACATCACTCTGACCATGACGTCTCTCTGCCTTCCTTTCACTCAAACGGAAGTCCAATTGAATAACCAAATCAATCAGACCTTCACAAGTAGGAGGGCGTTCTACTACTCCAGACAAAGCATCCTTTAACTCATCTCTAAGGCCCCGATAAAACAACGAGGCCTGTTTAACCTCGGGCCACTTGCTTTCTAACACAAGGGACTTAAATTGTGTTATATAAGCAATCAAGTCTCTATTACCTTGTTTTAATTCTAAAAGTTCACCATCTACTTCCAGAGATAACTGTCTTCTATCAAACATTTTTCGGAATATCTCTAAAAAACTGGTATAATTTTCTAAAACCGCACTCTTTTGACTCACCAACAACCCAGCCCAAGCAGATGCCTCCCCAGAAAGATATGACAACATAAATGTTATCTTAGAAGCATCCAATGGAAATAATTCTGGTCTACTCATAAAATGTAATTCACATTGTGTTAAGAACACCCTAAATCTCTTGGAATCCCCATGATAACGTTCTGGGGGCGCCAAAGGAACTGGCATAATTATACTCCTTACCCCTTCTGCCACTGAAGGCGCCCGTTGTATGTGTGGTAACTGATCTTCTCTTTCTAACTCAGGTGGAGAACCTGCGCCCCCTGAAACCTCATCCTCTCTCCTTTCTCCCCTCTGTTGAATTTGTGTAACTTTAACACTTAAGTCATCTACCTTTTGACTAAGTAAGGCATTTTCTTCCCGAGAAATGTTCAACTCCTCCCGTAACTCCCTAATCAAAGATCCTAACATCTCCATGGATTCGTCGGGGTTCATGACAGCTCGGGCGGACTAAATTATTGGCCTTTCATTCTGTCAGGCTGAGAGGTCCTGTATCCGCGGAAGCTGCTGAACCCCCGACAATCCCCCTGAGATGTATTTCCCAGAACTAGTTTTCAATACAGCTCTGTAAACTACACCCCAAAGGGAAAGGGGGAATGGGACAACAAAACAACACCAGGCAGACTGCGTCAAGGCTAATCAGTGCTGAACCTGCAGAGGATAGAGAATAACATATACACTTCCTTAATTCACTTACTTAACCTTATGAATGGGAAGTCATTAATCCTTAACTAATAATTGAGAATCCTACCTGGTTCTTCTCTTGGAATTTCTTAGAGAAGCGGATAAGAAGCTGAAAATCTCTCTTACTTGCGATACTTGAAATTCCCAGCAACTTCTTACATTAGGCAAAACTGGAAATCTTAGTTCTTTGTTTGTCTTTTTTCCAACATGCACTGGTAGTTCAATTAGATTGTCTTTAAAATGTTCTTTCTTGTCATTTCAAAACTTTTCAAACTATTTATAATTATCTTGAGTCTTTGAATCCTTGAAGAAAGAGGAAACACATGCTAACTGCACACGCAGGTTATTTCCATTAAAATTATCGATGAACTTCACGTAGAAATCTTCCTGGTTGAAGAACACGCGCAAACGGATGAAGACGCGCGATCAAAATAATCCACACGCGCAAAAAATCCACACGCGCAATAATTCCCACGCGCAATAGTCCACACGCGCAATAATGTTCTCCTGCGAGACACGCGAAATAAGAACACCCGCGCTATTGAGTTCAAACGCAACGAAGTGATTCTCACGCGCACAATCACTCGCGATGGAAAAAACACACGCGCACTCTCATGGCACGCGACGAACAGATTCTCGCGCTTTGTACCCCCGCGCTAAAAATCACACGCGCTTTGTATTTCACACGCGCTTTGTACACCCGCGCTAAAAATCACACGCGCTTTGTATTTCACACGCGCTTTGTATTTCACACGCGCTTTGTACACTCGCGCTAAAAATCACACGCGCTTTGAATTTCACACGCGCTTTGTAGTTCTCACGCAGCGTATAGCTTTTCGCGCAAGGATCACCCGCGCAATAAAACACACGCGCGTTTAAAATGGCACGAGACCAACCTCTACTCGCGCTCGGAATACACACGCTAGAAAGCACGCGCTCACTTGAATACGCACGCGACAGTCAAAATCTCGCGCTAAGGAACACCGCACTGGAAACACAAGCGCACTCCGATAGTTCAATAGTTTTAGTAGAAACACTACTTTTAACGAATTTTCAAGGAGACTGTTATTGAGATGAACAGATTTACAGTAGAAATAAAGTCACTTATCTCCTGAGCGAATTCACAAAGATTTCCTGCTTTTCCTATCTTCAAAACGAATTCCTGCCAGCTGAAGACTTCTCCTGAACCCCCAAGAAAGTAGCCGCTCAACTGCTGAGATCTGAAGGATAAAATCCACCAGGCCTAATACTAAAGCAGGAGCAGCCACTGAACACGTCCTCTCAGATGGGGTTTTGATGATGAAAGGCACAGAGTGACAGTTTAGAATGTTCATTGTTGTTCAGCATTGTCTTCCAGCCAATCAGAGCTGTCACTGTGAGGCTCCATCTTGCCTTGGGTCAGAACCAGGATTCTGAATCAACAAGTTAAGGCCTAACCAACTATAATGGAAAACTTCCCACCCACACAAAGCTAATCTGAAAAGGATAATAATAAAAAGGAAACTTGAATAAGAGAAGGAAACCTGACAGTCCAAGCGATACTTACAACAGATACCTCACTCTCTGGATGGGAAGCCCCTTACCTTCACCACACAGTGCATGGCCTGTGGACACAGATCACAGCCCAGAACCACATCAATCTTTTGGAACTACTAGCAGTACTCAACTGCATCTAATAGGTCAAACTGTGAAAGCCCTCACAGACAGCACCACGGCCATGTTTTACATAAGCACTGAAGCACACACTCTGCAAGTCTGTCCAGGCTGTCCCAAAAAATGTGGAAGTGGTCACTCAAGCGGAACATGTTCCTAGTGTCTCAACATGTTCCAGGGGAACTCGATGCTCTGGCAGAATCTCTAAGCAGAAATCCTCTACCCAAGGAACACGAGTGGCAACTCAACAGAGGAATTCTAGAAGAAGTCTTCTCCCTCCGGCCTTATCCTCCTTTAGACTTATTCACACAAACCTAAATGCACAATGCCCAGACTTAGCATCCAGGTTTCCCCAACCCAGATCCAAGGGGAACGCCCTGTGGATGAGCTGGTCAGGGAAATTTGCTTACGCTTTCCACCAACACCGCTCCTGAGCAGGATAATGCACAAGATGCACCAGGAACAAGCAACTCTAATCCTGGTTGCTCCTATGTGGGCAAGACAACCTTGGTTTCCACATCTGCCCAAACTGGCGATGTGCAAACCGATCAAACTCCCTTACCCCCACAACATGCTCTCCCAACACAGGGGGACAACATTCCACTCACATCCTTAGTCTGTGAACTTGGCAGCCTGGTTCCTGAAGTCATAAAGTTTGGACACTTGCAATTACCTCAAAAGTATATGGACATCCTCAAGGAGGCACGCAAACCTAACACTAGGCACTGCTACTTCAACAAATGGAAAATGTTTGTAATATAGTGCCGATCAAAAAATGCGAATCCTATTCATTGTACCCCATCACACATTCTTCACTACACGTTCCACTTACTAGACTCTGGCCTAGTATTTAACTCCATCAAGGTTCACCTAGCGGCTCTGTCCGCATACACCACTTCAGAGAACAAGGTGTCCTGGTGGAAAGTTCCTGTTGTTAAGGCTTTCATGGCGGGAGTAAAGAGAATGAACCCGTAGGCCCTTTAACCGAGGTAGCGTTCTATGGGATGGTTGGGGATGCAGATTTTACTCTTACACCAATAATGAGACCGATTCAGGAAGTTGGCAAAACATAACTGTTTTTTAATTACAGGAAGTACGTGTGTCAACTGATGTCCCACAGCATAAGTCTCAACGCATTTAATAAAAAAAACATTACTTTTATAGCAAAAACTCGTCATACTACGTGGCAAAATAAGAAAACCTACTTGAGGTTGTAATAGGCTTAAGAGGAACATCTAGGTATACTTTCTATGGGGGATGGGATTGTGATTGGACCTCTAAGGTCAGGTGAACAGCTATGCCCACCCCTAGTGCAAGTCATCTTCGCTGCCATGAAATGCACAACGTTTCATTAGCTTTCAAACTATAGGGCTCTTTACGTGGCCCTCTATAATTGGTTGGTACGCTTGTACCCTTCTGGAATATTCCACTCGCAAGCTGGTACCCCAGGTGCTGGAGGGTTGAACTTGACCATGCATCCCCACCCAAATAGCCTATCATCCACCATCACTTCTACTGTCTGCCATTCAAATTAGTCTTTGAACTCAGCCTTGCAAGTATCACTGCCCTTGAGAATAGAAGGGAATGTGAGCATGGTCTTATTGTCAGGTCTCAGTGTAGCTCGCCCAAAGTCTATTTTCATCTTGACCATGTGATGTGGGCTCCTTATTCCCATTTAACACTATTAAGTGAATAAAGCCTGGCACTTCTAGTGTTTTTCCATTACACCCCAACAGGAGCTTCTCTTGCTTCTCGCGTTCATTGTATCTTCCCGAATAGATAACCAGTTTCTTGGCTGCCCCAACCCTTGACACTGGGCCAGACAACCTCTCTCGAATCTTCCCTCGTTGCCAGCTGTTATCTTTTACTACGCCACACTTTCAGCCTTTCTGTTCATGGGTTCCCAGTTTGCTAAAATATGTTCTGGAACATCCAGATTCTGTACACATATATATAATGGCGGCACCACCTGCAGTGTATTCACTACGTATAGTCAGCCTTATGATTACTTTGTCTACTTGCGTTTCAGCATCTGTAAAATTATAAAATGACTTGCATTTTCTTCAGTGCTCTCGGCACGTGGAATCTTCATTCCGCACATGAAATGTTGTTCAATTCTTTACTTCGTCATCAGATTCTATAAGGTCTATATACTCTCTTAATTGCCATTTCTTCTGGGTGCGTTACTTCTTCTTCATGTGACGTAACCAGTCTTCTCTTCCATTAATCTTCACACTTCTTCCGGAACCTCCTTTAAAAGACTGTAATTTCTCTGCGGGTACATCATATAGGGTTTTCTCAATGGATACCTTGTTTCGAGGACTCTTCGCGATATCCAACACATAGGCAAAATGGGGGTGGGATTTCCGGTAGAGGCACTTGGCTCCTCCTCTACAAGACTTTACCCTCCCATTTCCAGCCTGCCTCCAGTTTGGGATCTTCATGTTGTACTCTTGAAGCTCATGCGTTCACCCTTCAAGCCTGTGCACAAATCCAGCCTCACATACAAGATAGCTTTCCTAGTAGCCATCACCTCAATAAGACTGGTTAGGGAGCTACAAGCATTTTCAGTGCAAGACCCTTTCTTTGTTATACACAAGGACAAGAACACTCCCTAGGTTTTCACCTAAATTCATATCCAAGTTCCATCTTAACCAATCCATTGAACTACCCGCTTACTTTCAAAATCCAGCCAACTCAGCTCAGAAAAACCTCCATACATTTGATGCAAGGAGGGCAGTGTTCTACTATGTAAACAAAACAAAACCTCTTAGAAAAACAGATCAACAGTTTGTCTCCATAGCACCTGGCAGGGAGGGTGATCACATTTCAAAGAACGCCATCTCCAGATGGATAGTGAAATGCATACAGCTCTGCTACTCCCTATCAAAGAAAACCCTACCTTTCACAACAAGAGGTAAATGAGCTACTTTGTCTTTTATTGCAAACATCCCTCTAGACGCCATTTGCAAAGCAGCTACATGGACTTCCATACATACTGTTACTCAGCATAAGTGCATTGACACACGTTCTCATGCAGATTGGCAGGTGGGACAAGTGGTGCTAAAACATCTATTTGCTGCCGTACCTTCTCACAACCACCTCCTTCTCCAGATACTGCTTGCTACTCTGTGCATAGCATGTGATCTAAGCAGATCCACAAGCCTCAGAATGGATACATTACTCACTGTAATCGTATTTCTGATGCTTATATCTGCTTAGATTCACATGCGCCCACACTTCCTCCTGTCTTGGAGTAGAAGGTGAATAGATGTTACCTGGCTTTATCGCTTCTTATCTGCTTTATTAGATCTGTACTCATGCTACCTCATGTCAGAAACAAAACAATATGAGGGACCTCGACGTGTGAAGGAACAAAGGTACAGTGAACGTCACACTAGGGATAGTATTACTGACACGCCCTGTCGACGTCCCTTTTCAAGTTTTGAAAACAAATCATGTAATACTCTGCGACTACCACTAGATGTCGGCCTATGCATAACATGTGAATCCAAGCAGATGCAAGCATCAGAAATTGGATTAAAGTGAATAATGTATTATATATATATATATAATCCTTACCAAACTTTGCAAAGAAGAGTATATGGCCCGGTCTGAATTATTTTGGCAAGTTTGGGGAGGTTTCGTCATGGGGGGGGGGGCAAAGTTACAAGGGGGTGTCCCAAATTTTCTTTTTTTTTCCATAGACGCAATGGAAAAAACTTTGCTCACGCCTACTACCCAAACCGCTGGACCACCAAAGAAGCCGTGGCTTGGTCCCGAAAGTGTGCCTGTGTAAATTTGGTGTATAATCAGTCCAGTCGTTTTTTTTTGTTCAAAAAAGAACCAAAAAGTAGGTAAAAGAAAATGAGTGCTATCTGGGTCCGGTCTGCAGACTCGTTTCCCTGTTCAGTTCGCGGACAGGCATCCGATTGGCCTAGAGGGTGCTGTGACGTCCGTGGACATCGAACGCTCCCACTGATTGGATGGTGAAAAGCGTGAAGTGTGTCAAGATTTTTGGAAACGCCCACATTCTTGGATTAGCAGACAGTCTCTGGGGTCCCTGGACATCGCAATAAAAACATATTAAAAAACACAACATTGCGCTTGTCAAACTTATCAAACTATCTCTGGGGAGCAGAGTGGTGATGAGGATGGGATGGGATATGGCCATAGGAGGCAAAGAATTGGTGTTTTTCGTCCCGGAAGTCCGTGAATGGTCCGGATGGTCGAGGGCAGTCCTTTGATGTTCGCGAACACTTCAGATGTTCGGGGACATTTGTGCCTATTTCTGCATTACAGGGTTGATGAAAAGCAGTTTTTGGATGGCTCATAACTTTGGCGCCACTTAATGAAACTGCATACATTCTTGGACTTTTTATTCTAGACTTGATCCTGAATGGTTTTGGAAAGTGTGGAGCTGTTTTGTCAAGAGGGAACAAATTTAGAGGGGCGGGGGGTTCAAAAATATTGTAACGGCTTATAAATGTGGTGCCATTTGACGAATCTGCACAAAGGTTTGAGAAATGATTTTAAATCTAGATGTAAATGTTTTTGTAAAGTTTGGTGGGATTTTCTCAAGAGGGGGCTAAATTAGAGGGGGGGTCTCAACATTTTTAGATGGCTTATAACTTTGTTGCTATTTTACCAATGTGGACAAAGGTTTTCAGAACGATTATAGACCCCACCTAGAATGTTTGTGAATGGATTTTGTCAAGTGGGGGCTAAGTTATGACGTGTATGTACATACATTTTGACACTTTAGAAAAAATAAAACATGGGCGGATTTCAGGCAAACCCGTGTAAGCAGCATTGGCAAGGACCTTAAAGCATGGTTTTGCAAATGTGCCTGTGTTTTATTTCGTTTCATGATGTAGGTACAAAAAACAGTTATATAACTTTGGTGACTGAGGTATAGCCTGTGGCCATGGGCAGTTGTCATGGCTCAGCGCCTCCCACGATGGTCTCTTTGGAAACGGTGGCGACTTGGCCCCAAAATAGCATTTTCAGCTACGGGAATGTCGGTTAGGACTACCAAGATGGTTGCTTCTGTTCTTAGACATCACAGTCCCTTATTTGTGTCGATGACTCAGGAGTACCGCGTCATCAGCTGGAGCCCATTCAAGGATTCCTGGCTTCCTGAAAGCAGCACACAGGCAAGACTCTGTGAGACTCAATGCTACGGTACTTACCCTAGCTTGTGTTTTTTCCTCCTCTCTGGCCGTCTGACCAATGCCGCTTATCTTTTCCTTACTCCTGATACTTCCACTTACCTTTCTGCCTCTTCCTCGCTGGAGCCTTGTTATCTGTGCTATTAGCTGCCACTGCCTTCATCTTCCTCGTTCCTGTTTCCCGCGAGCCACATACTCGGGACTTCACAGCTCTCTTCTAATTGGACGCTCCACTGGATACCTCCAGCTCTTCAACTGAGGTTTTCCCCTCTGGGTTTTTTATTCCTCCTTTAGGGGATTAGCTCCAGGTGTCACTCTTCCGTTGCATTCTGCCGGACAGCGTTGCATCCAGAGAGGACCGCCGCTTCCGGCGGGATGCCAGACTACAGCACAAAAACAAACAAGGCTCTCCTGGGAAGTCAACTTCACATAAACAGGTGAGCTCACGCCCTCACAGTTTGAGACGCCCAGAAACAGCTGTAGTCATGGAACCCATGCAGGAGCTTACTGCAGAAGTGCAGAGACCTTGAAAACAGAGAATGCCGCTCTGAAACGGATGGTTCTTACTCGGGATATGATGGCAGAAGAGAATCCACCGATAGGGGCCGCCTTAGAAAAATATGATGGATCCCCAAAAAAGTTACAAGTCTTCCTGGATTCTTACATGATCTAGTTCACCTTTCGGCCAAAACTGTACGCCACTGAAAGGGCCAAGGTTGGTTTTCTGATTTCCCACTTAACGGGAAATGCCCTTACCTGGGCCACCCCTTATGTAACCGGCACTAATCTTTTACTGCATAATTATACTGGTTTCGTGAACGCCTTCCGGAATATGTTTGATAGACCGGACATAGCCTTCAGTGCTCAAGAATTCTTATTGCACCTACAGCAGGGGTCTATGGACATTTTGTTCTATACAAGTAAATTCCAACAACTGGCCAAAGAAACAGGGTGGCAGGACAATACTTGTTATACGTTACTCCGAAGAGGCCTTGCTGATGACATCAAAGACGAGTTAGCACGAGTGGCTCGTCCAGTCGATTTTAACACCTTGGTCTCCCTGGCTCTACAAATCGACCATCGCCTCCAAGAACGTAGGTTGGAAAAACGAAAATCACGGCCTACTTCCTACAAACCTACACCTGTCCAAGTGGGAATCCATCCAGAAGTCTTCCCGAGCCTATGCAATTGGGATCTGCTAGGGGACTCTTAACACCAGAAGACGACGCAGAGCCAACGACAGATTGTGTATGTATTGCGGATCTCATTCACATCTGCTCAGGGATTGTCCACTGGTTCCACCCCTACGGTCGGGAAACGCCAGCTCCCGGTCCTAAACGGAGCCGTGATTCGGGAGGACACAGGCTCCAAACTTTCATCAAGCTCCTTGGGGTTTGGCGCTCCATCCCTGTTGGTCGTACAAGTTACCTTAACTCTGCCACAAGGGAATTCTCTGCAGGCTCTAGCCTTGGTGGATTACAGCACTGCTGGTCTCTTTATGGACACTACCTGGGCTAAACAAAATCAAATACCCACCTTTATGAAGACCATCCAACAACCTGTTGAAGGGATCGATGGTCGACCCCTGTCTTCGAGTCCTATCACTACACAAAATGAAGTCTTGAAGATGGAATTAGCCCACCAGACTAAGAAATAAATTTTGATCTCATAAAGGCTGCCCATTTTCCAATTGGATTGGGAATACCATGGCTTTACAAGCACAGCCCGTACATAAATTGGGAAGCTAGTACTTTATATTTGGGCTCAGAATATTGCACCACTCGTTGCTCCAAGACCCTGAATCCACCACTTAACCAGGAAAATCTCACTACTCAAGGTGCTTATTCAGTAGCTCATCTTCAGTACATACCAGCAGAGTACCAAGACTATCATGAAGTCATCGCTAAGTCCAATGAAAAACATCTCCTGCCTCATCGTCCTGAAGACTGTACGATTGACACCTTACCCAATTCTGTGATACCTTTTGGTCGAATGTTCATTCTGTCTGAATCAGAAAAGAAGGTGTTGCGGGAATATTTGGATGAATGTCTGGAGAACGGCTTAATACGGCCGTCCAAGTCTCCATGTGGTGCCTCCTTATTCTTTGTACCAAAAAAAGACACAACAGAATTAAGACCTTGTCTGGACTAAAGAGGGCTGAATCGTATGACTATAAAGGATAAATATCCACTTCCTTTGATTGCTGGCATATTGGAGGCTCTTTGAGGTGCAGCCGTGTTCACCAAACTGGATCTCTGTGGGGCCTATCACCTCATACGGATTCAAGAGGGCGTTGAGTGGAAAACCGCCTTTAGGACCCCATTTGGGCACTTTGAATATCTCATAATGACCTTTGGCATCATGAATGCCCCTGCGGTTTTCCAAAGATTTATGGACGTTTTCTGACATGTTACATCATTTTGTTATGATATACCTTGACGATATTCTCATCTATTCCTCTAATCTTGGAGACCATCGCCATCAAGTCCTTCAAAGGTTGAAGGAAAACCATCTTTTAGCCAAACCGTAAAAATCAGTGTTCATCAATCCTCCATCCATTATTTGGGTTTCCTCATTACTCCAGCAGGTGTAGCAATGGACCCACGAAAGGTACAGGCCATCCTCGAATGGTCTCCCCCACGAACGGTACACCAAATCCAGTGCTTCTTGGGTCTGGCAAATTTTTATAGAAAATTCATTCCAAACTTTTCACAGAAAGTCTTACCGTTGACTAGACTGCTCAAAAAGGAGTACCATTCTTATGGGATGAAGAGGCACAGGAGGCGTTCACCTCTCTCAAGACTACTTTTACATCTGCACCTATCCTTTGCCAACCAGACCCCAGTCGCAAATCCATTGTTGAGACTGATGCATCGTCCTATGCAATCGGTGCAGTCCTAAAACAAACACAGGATGATAAGGAGGAACATCTCATGGCATACTACTCCAGAACACTCAGTCCCAGCGAACTTCACTACTCAGTATCAGAGAAAGAACTATTGGCCATTAAACACGCCTGCTTCGAATGGAGACACCTTTTACTAGGTGCGAGTTGGCCGGTTATCATCAGGACTGACCATCGGAACCTTCAGTCATTGCAGAACTTTGAGTGTCGAAATTTCTTTGCTCAATATCAGTTTGTCTTGACCTATATCCCTGGGACTCGCAATGTCCTTACAGATTCCCTTTCCAGAAGATATCATCACCAGGAATATTCTTCAATGCCTTTCCAAACTGTTCTACAAGATAAAGTTTTGTGTTTTCCGTTGATACTTTCTTGGGCCAAGTACTCTGTGAAACTTCCACTTCCTCCGAGCTTGTCAACTTACCGCACCATAACCCTTGGGACCTCAGGCTTCATTGTGGCTATCTGTTTAAAGGAAAAATGTTATATCGTCCGTCTGAACCCCTTCAACAGCAAGCCTTGTACTTATGTTGTGATACTTTACCAGCAGGCCATAACAGGCTAGGCAACTTGGAAGACATTGATCAGACATTTCTGGTGGCTGAAGATGGAACAGGCCATATGCAATTATGTCAAAGCCTGCCCCGTTTGTGCCCAATCCAAGATTCTTAAAGGCATTTCCACCGGACTGCTCTTGCAACCGGAACCACCCTCCAAACCATGGGAAAAGATTGGGACTGACTTCATTGTCGACTTACCTCGTTCAAGAGGGCACACCACCATTATGCTAACTGTTGATTTGTTTACCCGTTTGGCTCACTTCACTCTGTTTCCTAAGATACCCACTGCCCCAGAGATGGCGTCTGCTTTTTTTTGGAGGTGTTCCGCTTACATGGCCTGCCCAAGGTTATCATATCTGACAGAGACTCGCAATACATCTCCAAGTTCTGGTCTGTGTTAAGCCAACACAGAGGCATGAAGAGGGCGCTTTCTTCTGGGTACCACCCCCAATCCAACAGGGTTATGGAACGTCTGAATCAGACTTTGGAGTTGCACCTCTGCTGCTTTTCCACCCAAGTACAAGAAGACTGGTCAACCTTGCTCCCGATCGCAGAATTCTGTTATAACCACACCTATCAATCTTCCCTGCGCCAAAGTCCTTTTCTATGTTCTTATGGATTTCATCCATCTGTCTTTCCTACGGTTTTACCTGCTTCTTCAACTGTACCCACTGTAGATAAATGGATATCTGACCTCCAAGAAGGACACAAACAGGCCTCTGACATGTTATCCTTCGTGCAGGAAAGGATCAAATATTACACTGACAAGAAACGTAAGAGTGGACCCCAATATGCAGAAGGAGATCAAGTCTGGTTGTCTTCTAAATATCTACCCAGACACCTGGCTCCTACCAAGCTGTCACCTAGGTATTTCGGACCATCCCGCATTCAGAAGATGATCAACCCTGTCGCTTTTCGCCTGTCCCTACCTTCATCTTGGAAAAGGATTCATCCCACCTGTGTCTCTTCTGAAAACTTTTTTTCCATCCTCCAACAGAACCTCTATGCCCCCGGCACCTGTACTAGTCGATGGAACACCTGAATACCTTGTGGAACAGATCTGCGATTCAAGGTATCGCAGAGGTTGTCTGCAATATCTCGTTCACTGGAAAGGCTATTCCATCAGAGAGAGAACATGGGAACCTGCTGCCAACATACATGCTACCAGTTTGCTAAAACGATTCCATTGCAAACCTGGGGGACCTCCTAGTTGGATGGGGGCATACTGTCACGGCTCAGCGCCTCCCATGGTGGTCTCTTTGGAAACGGTGGCGACTTGGCCCCAAAATAGCATGGTATAAGGGCATGACCCGGACAATCTGGCTACTGGCCATGACCGTGAGGGACAACAAATGTGGTTAAAGTGGCCATGTCGACCTGGGACCGGCCATGTGGTAAAGTTATTCGAAAGTGGGATAGGTTTGACAGGGAAAAATGTGCTTGTGGTAATATGGTAATTGGGTTCTGTCTTTGCCTTCTGCAGGCTGCCGTGGAAAGGGAAGAGGGGCTCTGTACGGAGCTTTGCCTTCCCTTTCCATGATGGCCATCTTGTAAAAGGATTTTCCTTCCTACGGCTTCCCGCTGTAAGAAGAAAAACGCATTTTTTTTAGCACCCTGGATTCCCGCTTTGGGAACCAGTGGTGCTAATGGCCTTTATTCCCCATCGCAGGGCCTGGAATGGAGGATAACGGTCCAGAGTCCTTGTTATTTATTTATTTATAACGCTCCGAAGCCTGCAGACATCAGGGCGCACACAGGCACACTTTGGTTGGGCCGATAACGTGGGCTGCTGGGCTATTATCCCCCATTCCATTCCAGTCCCTGGAACGGGGGATGAACACCACATTATTCCCATTTGCATAACACAAAATACTAATGGAAATGTTGGAAAAACTTATTGAGTCTATGTACTTTACTGAAGAATGTAAAGTAGATGGGGAGTCTATAAGATTTTTTTTTAGTTCTATTTTTTTAACTGTGGAAGGTGGTACCTAAAGGAACCTTTCTTTTGTTGTTTTAAAAAAAAAAGTTTGCAGGAGAGGTTAGAATGTAAGGTGGTAAGGGAAATGAGGGAAGAGACACCAAGCCCTAATATGGAGGGGCAGGTGGACAGGGGAAGATGTTGTGCGTGTTACTTCTAAGGTAGTGAGCAGTGTTTCCCATGCTCCTTGATTACAGCGTTAAAAGCACTTTGGAATTGCTTCGGCCTGCAGAGAGTGGTGTGTTGCAGTATATACAGAGGACTGTTGTCGTTGAAAGATATGGATCAAAAGCCTCTTTTATTGCTTGCAGGGTAGCGGGTGGGATTTTGTGTCCCACAGCAGTAGTTTTACAGTATTGGTTGAAGGAGATGATGTGGAGGAAGACAGCTTACTACTTGTAATTGCTAAGAAAGAAATCATTTTTCTGAGACCATTGCGGTGGTTGGATTTGGTGTGGCGGCGCATGGAGGTGGTCCCGTATAGTAATGTCCAGGTAGTCAGCGACGGAGTACAAAGTTGCACTCAGTGCATTTCACTTTTGTAGCTTTAGCCTTTGGTACATTCCCAACAGTGGTAAAGAACTGCCACACCCATGATTCCCTCTGGGTGCTAGAGGTGGGCACTTTCTCTACCTCATCTTCTTGGTTCTCTTCATTGTCTTTGAAAATACTGCACATTTTTGTTGTGTGGGTCCTCCAGCTGGTGGTGGTGGTGGCGGCTCTTGGGGAGGAGCGATGGCAATAGCTGATGCCATTTTTAAAGTAAATAGTAGTTTTGCTACTATTCTTCCAAGTATGTGCTTTGTACTAGATTGTTAATGGATAATGAGTAAGAATAGGTGTAGGAGCTGTGGAAGGGTACATTTTGAGCTTGAAAGTTCCTAGATCAGTAGAAAATGCAGTTCCAAACTGTCCTCAAAGCAAGGACCCGAACGTGAAGTGCAAACGTGTTAATGGACATGTCATCATGCCGCGTGCAAGCGCATGGTCACATGGCACTGTCTGGAAGGTTTGCGATGACGTCCACGGATGCAAAAACAGTGGAAACGGTTGCGAAAAATGTATAGAAGTGTTAGAAATGATGCGAGAAGGTGGGATTTGGCTGTGTTTTAAGGTGAAAAATGTTGCTATATTGGAGTAAGTATGGTATTAGTAAGTAGCAGGAATATAGCATGCACTGGTAAAAACCCATGGAATTCTCTGAGAAAACTTTGTTAAAGGGACGTTAGGGTTAAGTTGCACTACTAACCTATGAAATTTAATGAAAACACTTTGTTAAAGGGATATTATGGTTACAAGTAAAACCCCAAAACCTCAGAAATTTGACAGTTATGTTAAGCTAAGCAACCATAACTCGCGCCACCACCGGGCACTGCTAAGACTAACAACCAGGACATCAAAGATGACATCACAAATGACATCAGAGACCGTTGACCTTTGAAAAAGTTCTTGTCTGAGACGCACGACCTCTCGTATACAAAGTATTTCACAACAATGGAAATGTTCAGTCATACTTCTACGTCCGTTCCCTTTCCTCCATACTTATGGGACATCTCTCCGTCCTGTGGGACGGGACCGGAGCACTTTTGTAAAAAGCATCCACATTTTTTTCAAAAATGTGTCCCTCCTCTCTTTCCTGCGTGGGGTCCGGCACGCGGCTGTAACCCCGCCCACCTTGGCTCCACCCCGTGCATCGCCCATCAATCCTTTTTTCCCGCACGATCGGGGCCGGACGCACTTGCATCCTCAGAAGATTTTCTTCCCTTTTTTCCCTCTCTGTCTCTCGCTAGCGTTCGTTTACTAGTCTGTCTATGTCTTTTAAACTACATTTTCCAGACTGTTCATCGTGTCACCATCGCTTCGCGAGGGCGTATGCCCATCCTCTTTATTTAGAGTGTTTGGGTCCAGAACACCGTTGGGACTCCTGTTTTTACTGTGACTCCCTTTCGGTCCGGGCACTTCAACGTCGGTTGGAGCGGTGGGAGGAGGTGTTCAGACGGACTCCTCCTTCGCATTTTCAGGCGTTCATCGAATAGAAGAAAAAATGCCCGGTAAATTCTTTAATTTTCAGAGCACCCTGGCCGGAGGATACCTTCCCGGGTTCCTCTCGAGCCGGGAGGGGCGTTGTTCGCTCTGTTACCGGGGTTCGCCCTGAGGTGCCTGTCGGTTCCTCTCGAGCCGGGAGGGGCGTTCGCTCTGTTACCGGGGTTCGCCCTGAGGTGCCTGTCGGGCCTAATAATTCTACCGGAGTTTTCTCCGCGGGTCTCCGTAAGGGGCCTGTGAACACCAGAGTACGCTCCGAGGCCCCTCCTGTGGGGGCTGTTTGTAGACCCAGTTCTACTGAGTCGTGGGGTACCGGAGCTTGCTCTGAGGCTGCTCTTTCGGCTTCCCTCAAAAACAAAACCGGGGTACGCCCCGAGGTCTGGGCTTGAGGTTACTGACGGGATGTTCGAGGCCCGTGCCGATAAGGCTTCTACCGGGCCTAGGTCCGAGGTCCCTCGTACAGAGGCTAAGGAAACCAACAGTTCTGTTGAGGGGGCAAAGAAGAAAGTTTCTTCTTTTACCGGCAGTGCCGAGGCTCTTCCTTCGAAGGCTCAGTTGGCGGTTGGTATGTCGCAGAAACATTCCAGACCTCATAGTACCGGCTCTTTCGAGGTTCCTTACGTCAAGGCTAAAATTAAGACCCCTGATCCATCGACGGGGACCCCTGCCTCACTTCCTCATGTGCCGCAGTTCCCCTTCAGATGAGGACAAAATGGCGGCCGTTCCCGCCACGATCACAGCGGCCATTTTAGGTACTACGCCATCGGCCCCTGGTGTAGGGTTCCGTCCTTCGGGTGAACCCAAGGTCCCTTGTGCGCATCCTTACCGGCCGGTTTATGATTGGAACGCCCGGATGCCTCTCCCGCACAATGTTTCGTTGCCCGCGGGGGCGGCTCCCTTGATTTATGTGGATACGTCGGCGGAGGGGCCGTTGTGGCACCCTTCCCCGTTACGTCCCTGGATTTGTGCACCTCATGAGAGGCCTCCTCAGGTTCTGAAACAATCTCCTGAGGACGCTTTTTTCGGTAAATTTCAAGCGCTTATGCACACTGACCCCATGAGGCAATATTTCAAAGGGCTTTTCAAGGAGATATGTCCATCCACGCCGTCGGCTCCGCCCATTCCGACGGTGGTTCCGCCGGCGACTCCCTTGCCCGTGGTGCCTCCCCCTGCGCTTCCACCTGTGCCACCATTGTCCCCAGTGGACAAGGCAGTGCCTGACACAGTTCAGCAGGATCCTGACCTGTCAGATGACCCTCAAGGCGATCAGGACAACAAGGACCTGCCCCGCTCTATCAGAGCTTTCCATGACTGGACATGATGAGCTTCTTAGATGTCCGGGTGCCCGAGGCGGAGCAGGAGGGCATGCTTTCTGGGGCGTTCACCTTGTCTCCTTTGGAGCGTACCGACCTGTTCTTGCAGAAGGACGTTCTGGCCGAGGTCCGAAGAGTTTGGGAAAAGCCACACTCGGGACTTTTTGTCAATAAAAAGACGTGAGGTACAGGCTACATTCCTCAAAAGAAGTGGCCTTGTCGTCTTGTCCGCCTCCCTCCTCCACAGTGGTGGCTGCGGCTACGTTGCAATCCAGACCTGCAGCATCCTCCTCCGCGACGGCTACCCAGGTCTTGGGAAAGGAGGACAAACTCCTGGACTCTCTAGGGAGGAAAATCATTGCCAATTCGGCCTTGCAGCTCAGGCAGGCCATTGCAGAATTGATTTTGGCGGGAGCTAAAATGCGGATGTGGAGAGGTCTATCGGAGTTTGAGGAGCACATTCTGGTGGGGAAGCTGGAAGATTTCAGAGGAGGCCTTTCCGATGCCAGGGTCTTGGCCCAGGATCTCCTGGAGGCTGCGGCTCATCACGTAGACACCTCGGCTTGGGGTATGATGCATGGGGTTGATACCTCGCAGCAAGCATGGCTACATGTCACTAAGTTCTCGAAGGAGGTGCAAGACAAGGTTCTGGGCCTTCCATTTGATGGTAAGGAGCTTTTTCACTCTTCTACTGATGTATAACTCACCAAAACCAAAGACAGCACTCAGACGGCCAAATCACTGTCTGTTCTGGTCAAAGCTCCCTTCAAGGCTCAAAGGCCGTTGTCGCAAGATCGACCTTCCTCTGGTTTTAGGGGCTTCCTCAACCGCAAAAATCGCAGAGTGGATACTCCTGCAGCGAATAACCACCGTAGACAAAAGTGTACACGGTATTTCTCCCACTCCTCAGACTCCTCATCAGGTTCAGGTGGCACCGCCACCGATAAACCTGTCAAATGAGGGTTTTCCGCGCTCGCACGAGACCCCGGTGGGAGGACGCATTGCGTCTCGCGTGGCAGACCATCACAGAAGACAGATGGGTCTTGTTTGTCGCTCGAGTGGGCTTCCGCTTATCTTTACCCCCTACCTCACCCCGCAACACTCCTTTTCAGCTGTCGGGCTCACCCTCCCTCAAGGCCGAGGTTCAGGAACTTCTGCTCCTCAGAGCTGTGGAACCCGTTCCCCTTGGGGAGCCAGGGGAGGGCTTCTACTCCCGGCTGTTTACGGTGCCCAAACCCAACCAGGCTGGCCTGCGCACCATCCTAGACCTTTCCCAGTTCAATCTTTCCCTACCCCAAGAGAAATTCAAGATGATCACGCCCGGCCAGATTCGCTCCTCGTTGCAGGCGGGCGATTGGCTCAGCGTGGTGGATCTTCAGGATGCGTACATGCATATCCTGATTTGGAACCCACACAGGAGATACCTCCGTTTCTCTTTGGGAGAGGAGCACTTCCAGTTTAGAGTGCTTCCTTTTGCCCTCAGTTCTGCGCCACGTGTCTTCACAAAGATGATGTCAGTGATTGCGGCCTATCTTCGTCTCCAGGGTATACATGTGTATCCCCATTTGAACGACTGGCTCCTACGCAGCCCTTGTCCGTTGGCAGCAGCGTGCAACCTCCATTCTCTCCTTCAGCTCCTGTTCCATCTTGGGCTGTCGGTGAACTGGCAGAAATCCTGCATGACGGTCTCACAGGACCTGACTTTCCTGGATTTTCGTTGGGACACGATAGACTGCCGAGTGTATCTGACCGGGGACAGAATGGCGGATCTGTTGGCCACGTGTCAGATGTTTATGCAGTCGGAGAGCATGTCGGCCTGGTGGTTCCAGAGGCTTCTGGGCCTCATGGCCTCATGTACACTGGCTCTTCCTCTTGCTCGTCTCAAAATTAGATGGACCCAGATGGCTCTTCGGAGTTCCTGGCGTCAGGCTGTGCACCCGGATTCCAAACGGATAATGATTCCGGATTCCATGAGAGTGGACGTGGACTGGTGGTCATCTCTCAGCAACCTGTCAGTGGACGTGGGGTTCCAGGACCCAGCCCCCATGGTGATGATCATGACAGACTCCTCCCTTTTCGGGTGGGGCACGACGTTAGATCTTCAGGTCTCGGACCTCTGGTCACCTCAGGACAAGCTCCTGCGCATAAATCAATTGGAGCTTCTGGCGATTTTTCTGGCGCTCAAGGCGTTCAGACCTCTCACTGTCAACAAGGTGGTCCGCATAAGAACGGACAATGTGGTGTCAATGTACTACATAAATAAGCAAGGGGGAACGAAGTCTCCCCCTCTCGTGGATCTGTCCATCCAGATTTGGGAGTGGGCCGTGCTTCATGGGGTCTGGCTGCTTGCAGTGCACATCCCGGGCCGGCTGAATGTCACCGTGGATGCCCTCAGCCGGCGGACAGTGGTCAGCTACGAGTGGGAGTTGAAGGCGGAGATCATCTCATGGATTTTCTCGCTTTGGGGCACACCGGAGGTGGACCTCTTTGCCTCGGTGGTAAACAAGAAGCTTCCTCAGTACGCCTCCAGAGGGGGGCTGGGAGCCTCCTCTCTGGGGGACGCACTCGAGATCCCATGGCACAACATGAGAGCTTACGCCTTCCCGCCTCTTCCTCTGGTTCATCGAGCAATTTGGAAGTTGAAGAGCTCTGTCAACTGTTCACTTCTACTGATAGCTCCGTGGTGGCCGGCCAGGTTTTGGTTCTCAGAACTTCAACACCTGTCGGTGTGTCCGCCGATCAGGTTACCAGTAACTCCCGATCTTCTTCACCAAGGGGAACAGCAGATGTGGCACCCCTCCCCACAATCGCTCAGCTTGGCGGCATTGGGGCCTGAGTTCAAGTCTTTAGAGCATCTGAGTTTGTCTGCGGATAACATGCGCCTTATCCAGGCAGCCAGGAAACCCTCGACCAGATCTCAATACAAGAGTAAATGGCTCAGGTTCTGTCATTGGTGTTTGGAGAAAGAATTGGACCCGAGGGTGGCGACTATTGACACAGTGCTGTCCTTCGTCTCCTCCCTTGCAGAGTCAGGGGTTCATGTCTTGTCCTGCAGGACTTATCTCTCTGCGATCTCCGCCTACCTCTCTACAGACCGGTGTTCTTATTCGTTAACTAACCCGGTGGTGAAGAGACATTTTGCTGGTTTGACACGCATCTACCCTCCGGTTTGTAGTCTGCACCCGCCCTGGGACCTAAATGTAGTCCTGACGGCACTGTGCCATAAACCTTTAGAGCCAATGGCTATGGTTGACCTCAAGTACGTGTCCTGGAAAGTGTCCTTTCTGGTAGCCGTTACGTCAGCGAGCAGAGTGAGTGAGCTCCAGGCATTGTCAGTGGAGCATCCATTCTTGGTCTTTACCAAGGCAAGGTAGTCCTTCGGACGAACCCAGCTTTCCTACCAAAGGTAGTGACCGAATTCCATCTGAACCAGTCGATTTCCCTTCCGGTCTTTTTTCCGAACCCTGCCTCAGAGGCGGAAAGGGTTCTACACTGCCTGGATGTCCGAAGAGCTCTCAAGTTCTACCTGCACAGGACTGCCGAGCTTCGGAGCTCTTCCCAACTGTTTGTGACCTTCGGTAAACCCCAGGGCAGGCCGGCGTCTAAGGCATCCATTTCACCGTCCAAAAGCTGAAACCTTCTAAGGGTATCCATGCACATCAGGTGTGAGGCAAGTCAGCTGCG
The DNA here is from genome assembly GCF_040938575.1 of Ambystoma mexicanum. NCBI lineage: Eukaryota > Metazoa > Chordata > Amphibia > Caudata > Ambystomatidae > Ambystoma > Ambystoma mexicanum. The sequence goes on from NC_090933.1 coordinate 158,033,983, forward strand.
GTTGCTTTTCAGAAGTATGTTCCCTGGGAGTCCATCACTAGAGCGGCTATTTGGGCCTCCCCATCTGCTTTCTGTAAGCATTAGTGCCTCGATATGAGCTCTAGGGCTGAAGCTCAGTTGGGCCAGGATGTGCTGAAGAACCTGTTTCAGTAAGGGGTATTTCCATCCACCCATAATTCCTGTAAGGAGTGCTTGGGAATCTCCCATAAGTATGGAGGAAAGGGGACGGGACGTAGGAGTATTATCAGGTTACTCGCCGTAGTGACCACCTTACTCCTAGTCCATAGTCCCCTTTCCGCCATCCCGTCTAATAAGGTTCCTCTGTTATTGCTAATGGGTCTTGGACCCTGAGATAGAAAAGGACTGATGGGTGATACGCGCGGCAGAGCCAAGGTGGGCGGGGTTACGGCCGCGTGCCGGGCCCCGCGCAGGAAAAAAATGTGGATGCTTTTTACAAAAGTGCTCCGGTCCCGTCCCACAGGACGCAGAGATGTCCAATAAGTATGGAGGAAAGGGGACTATGGACAAGGAGTAAGGTGGTCACTACGGTGAGTAACCTGGTAATTCGCGCACTGGGTTTCTTATCTAATAGAAACTCATTGGTCTCTTTTGTAGTTTTCCCCACAGCTGCAAACTGCAGCTTCTACTGCCAGGGGTCGACACTCATATCTCTGCTTCTTGATACAGGGGAACAAGCACTTTGGATGCCGTCAGTCCGCACCATGGAGCCCCATCTCCTACGGCACGCTTCCTACAGCCACTTCTCTTTGCAGTTCCCAGCATCTCGGTGTGCTGCACACAACGAGCCGCCCCACAGCAGTTCCCTCGAGCGGCTTGTCTCTCCTCCAACAAGGTTCCCTGCTGATCACACAGGCCTCCCTGCTGCTTCTCCCTGTGGTGCTACTTCACTCTTATTTTATACGCTGTAACCCTTTAACAGGTGCAGTTGTGCTTCATTTAAGCTTGCCTGACCATGGTTAAGGGGGCATGCCTGACCTTCACAACACTTTGCAGGTATCTTCTTCGTCCCATTACTAAAGTGGTGGAACGATATAGTGTTCATCTTGTTGCCTCTTCCCATTTCTGTCAAGTGTTACATGAGGGGAAATGAGGGGGGTAGGGGGCTGGCTTACAATAACCCATAAATGTCGGGCAAAAGTTGGGTTCTTTTTTCCAATAGGAAAATGGGGATACCATGTCTAGCCTGGATGTAACCTGCTCTTTCTCACTCTTCTTCTGTGTCATCAAGACTTAGCAGTTTTCCTAACGGTATTCTGACCAAGGGAAATGGGGGAACAATAACCTACAAATGTTCCTGGGATTATGGGGTTCATTGTGCAATGGAAAGGGGAAATATTGTGTATCTTTCAGGATCGTCCTCTCCCCAGTCCCCAAAGACCCTCCCCCCAGGTGATCCTCCCTAGCTTTTCCCCCCAGGATTGTGATCCAAATCCGATGGCCCTTCTCTGGCCACCTGAGAAGGGAATCCAAGGGGAGTAGCTGTGAGGATGCCCTCCTCTTTCTCACACTACCCAAAGCGAAAAACGACGAAAGAGAAAGACATGCAGCTGAGATGTTCCTCCTCAGTGTGAAGAGATGACTTCTATTTTTGGGGGTTCTACGGCCACTTCTTATGGGAAGATGGACTTCTTCTGAAGTGACCAACAGCTGTTCATTGCATTTTTGTGCTCAAAGTTGGGTTGTGAGGTGGCAAGCAAACCAAATCCTGATCGATCATTCTTCATATAAACAGAATGCTATGGAAAGGCAGAGAAGGAGTTCATGTCAGGTGTCCAGGACCATTGCATGAGGGAATTGACTACTACTTCTGCTATACAAAGATAAGCGCCTTGAGAGACATGCGTCAGGCCGCAATATGGGCGTCCCTTCACACTATTTCAAAGCATTACATCATTAACCTAGATAGGGGAAGGGATGCCCACCTTGGTAGGTGGGGTTTACAAGCATTTTGGTTTAAAACTTTTAGCCCTCCTCACTTTTACTGCTGTGGGAGTATACGCAGTTGAGGAATGTGTGGGAGAATGCAATCCATTGAAGGAAAAATGACTTACCAGTAACGTTCATTCTAAGGATTCTTCTCCCACAGATTCATCATCAACCATCCACACTTCCCTGCTCTGTAAGCTTCTTCTGGGGGAGTTATAGCAAGAGTAAAAAAAAAAATATTTATCGCCTCACAAAATGTTTTCTTGATGTGGGAATGCATTCCCTCAGCTGCTGAGCACGGGCTGGGGTGAGGTGGAGAACTGACAGGAGGAATATAGGGTGTACTAAAAAATATGGCTGGCTGATGTTTATGTCCAGAGAGGAGAAGTTCTGGAACTGAGGTACACTAGAGCCGGAGAGATGTTATTGAGCCGCAATGCGTACCCCTGTCAGGTTTTCTTTAGAACAGCTGGCGCTGGAGGATATCTATCCAGATGAGGAATCTGTGTGAGATGAATCGCTATGCATAGGTACCTTATTGTTTGTCAAAACTATTACATTTTTCCCTCAAAGGGTCGTCCCAAAGCTGTCAGCACCAGCTAACACCTCGCAGCTCCAGCAGATTGATGTGTCACAGAAGCTCTACCTGTGACCAAAACCAGCTCTCCTGCAGATCCCGTAATGAGCACCCTAACCTTTAATGGCCGTCTCTGTAACCACCTGTACCTCAAGCAAGGACATCCAGAACAGTTCTTCTATGTTGAGATGGATTTCTGCAATCCGGCTGGGTGGACACACCCACGGAGGCCACCCCAGCCACGATGGATTTTCCCACATCAGTTTTGTACAATTTGTGTGCTCTCTTTCTTATATTCCATCCATTCTTTCTACCTCTCCCCCTTCTCCCGCTCACTTTTTGCCAGTTACCTAATTTGGGTTTGTACATGACATATGGAAGAGGAAAAAAGAAACTTCTAATTGTTTCACTGTTGGAAAGTCATTTTTCATGCCTCTTTCATTCAGTGTAGAGGCTTACTTTGTTTAATTAATTATGAATGCCAGAGATTTAGTGGCTTCCAATACCTAGTCAGATTCTCACCCGCAGTCCCGTTCTACCATTTTACCTCCATCTCATTAGTCTTTTGATCAATCTCTGCTTTCTAAATTGCCACTGATGGGATTTCCATACCTCAGTATTTGCATCATGCCGTAAGGAGAAAGTAAAACAATAGCTAATCCTCCCTATTCTGCCCACCTGCTTCCTATATTCCCAAAAGAAATTAATGTTCTACCCTCCTCCCAAAAGTTCAATATAGATTGCGTGATGAGGTCAATAATCAGGCCTTGTCCAGAGGGGAGCCCCTCTCAGCCAGTTGGGTGGCCTACCAGGAAGCCATCCAGAGCTAGTCATACCCCTGAGGTGGACAGTGGCAGCAGAGAGGGCCCCAATTACTGATCCCCGTGACAGATTGCTTTCCTGCTGACCTTTATCTCCAGCCTGGCCTCTATAGCATGATGCTTGCTAGTCTTTTTTCCCGTTTTTTTTTAAGAACGTCCGAGGAATGTGATACAACTGGGAGGCGAGCCCAACCAAGGCCCCACAGCCGCTCTGGGCAAGAACTAAAGACCGAGACACCCAAAAGCACCAGTAACCACCCAGGATGCCATATATCTGACGTCCTGCGACTGAAGCCCAAACGCTCAGCAAGAAAGCGAGGGTGAATCTGCAGAACTTATACAAATGCCACATAACTAGCAAGTCACCTCCACGCACCGGCGGGTGCGCCGTTATTCTTTACCGGGACACCCTAGACCATCAGGATCAAGTTAAGGAAGCTGGGACCCTCCAAGCCCAAAGGCTTACCTTCAGGGGCACAGGAAAACAGCCCCCACATACGTACATGGACACTGCCGTCATGGAAGCTCCTCAGCCGTAACATGCAGATGTAGTGGGCCATGCTTAATTGCAGTTGTATGCCTTTTCCTAGCACATACACAACTCCGGGGGAAAAGCCAGGAAACAATTGGCTAGGGAAAGGGGACCAATCCCCAGAAAAGAGGCAGGTGTTGGTTTACCAGGTGAGGTGAGTGGTGGAAGTGGAGGACTACTAAGAGCCCAGTAGGAGAAAGGAAGGAGTGGCAGATTTTGGAGGAGATCGTTGGAGAAGGTGAGGTATTGCTTTAGGAGTGAGAGTGGTTCTGTAAGTTGGGTGTGCATGGTTGTGTGGCTTGTGAATAGGGGTTAGTTTAAGGAGTGACTGTGAAGTGGCTAACACTGGGTGACAGAAGAGCGTTTATTTAGAAGTGGGAGGGGTGTAGTAGATGGAGGAGTGTAGTAAGGGGTGAGAAGTGTAGCAGTGAGAGTGGAGTAGTAAGAGTATCTGGAGGAGTTGGTACATCAAAGGAGGAGGTGAGGAGTAGGAGGTGTGAAACATGAGAGAGATGAAAAATTGGTGGCAGAGAAGAGGAATGGCAGTAAGAGTAGAGTTGAGTGGGCATGACAAATCTATCCTGAATAAACGAGCACGTGCAAGGCACTATCCAAACCCCCATTAGAACACTAATCTATTGCTAGAGTAGAGACAGTTAGGACATCCCTGAGGGAGTTTAGATAACCTGCTTATAGGGAGACCATCTATCGAAGAAGAGAATGTCGTAAACAGTAGGACTTCCCCTTCACTAGAACTAACCGGCAGTTGTGGACACCTGGCTTTAGGGAGCAGGTTCATGGGCAGAGAAAGAGGGACAGCCCCAGGCCCCTCAAATTCAAATAAAAATGTTTAAAATGTCCTCCAGGCGCAGTGTATTCTGTACCATCTATGCAAGTTGTCACAAATATTGTACACAAAGACTTTGACAGCTGTAAAGACAAACCTCTTTATTTCCCTTTATTTCTTAGCCTGATAACTTGGATACTTTTTTCCTGGGAGTAATAAAGCCTGAATAGTAAGCATTAATCGTGTTTTTTAATCTAGCAGGCATTTTCATATTGTGCATTACATAATATACTGTGCATTCCATGATTATGTGCTTTACATTTTCTCCCACTGGCACCGCATTTTTGCACATTGTCTTTATTGTTTGAAATCTGGGTATGCCTGAACCATCTGTAGCATAGCGACTTTTGACCTTGTATTAGACGTTGACGACTAAAGCATTCCTCCAATTCACTTTCTAGTCCTCACAAAGTTTAATTTCTAAATATCTTTTTCACCTTGATTAAGTTGAGAGCTCCACAGGAGGTTTGGTAAAATATCCAGCTAGCTGCATTGCACCCCATAGAGGGTTATTTTCTGATCTTTGCAATCTTGGTTCTATGTCATATCATCGACAACTGTTTTTTCGACTAGTGTTTTTCTGAAACATTTTTGCTGGAAAAAACTCATGAAATGATTTATTTTTTTATTTAGGTGGGTTTGTCACCCCCAAACCCACCACCTATTTTTTTATGTTTCCGAAAAACTCCTGTCGAAAAAAATACTGTCGATAATTGGACGTTGTACCGCAATCTTGAGCCTGTTCTTTTTATCCATGAGCTTGTACACCCAGCTCTTACCGTCATGGCTTTTTTTTAAAGGTTGTTATAGATAGGTTTTACAATTGTTTAACAAAAAATTCAAATCAAGCAATGCATTGAAACAACCGTGCTGCACTAGGATCAATACCCCCCCCCTAGCATTAAACAAAGAATAAACTAACACATCTACGAAGTCCTAAATGTCTAATAATACAGCATCACTTTAAAGAAGATAATGTAATGCAATCTGTATCAAAATATGCCTATCCTAATCATAAACCCAACAAAACACATGAGACGGAGAGAGGAAAGGAAAAAAAACACACACAAACATATATTATGATATTATAGGTTATTTATAATTCGCTTGAACTGGATATCCCAGCCCCTTTGATGAGTAGCAATTACCCTTGAGATGGATGGGGATGCAGATTTTATTCATACATCAATAATCAAAATGACTTGGGTAGTTTGGCAAAAGGAAAACTGTTTTAATATCAATTATCTAAAACAGGGAGTACAACGAACATCAGCACTCGCTCAATTCTCTTACTCATCGAATCTTACAAAAAACAGAGGTTATATTCAGCAAAATCATCATCAGTGATGTGTTGACCTGCGTCATTACCAAATCATCCTATGTGGCAAACTACAAAAACCTATTTAGGGAAGTGATAGGCTCTAAGTGAGTATCTAAGTATAAGTTCCATATCAGTATAGAACAGTGAAGGAAAGTGATAGGGTACTTAACATCCCTCCCCTTAAAATGGCCACTATGAACGTCATTAAATGCACGACGTCCCATTGGCTACACAAACTATGGGACCCTTAATTACGCAGTCCTCTACAATTGGTTGACGTCTAACCCCGTCTGTACTTTTCCACCTACCTCTAGCAGCAGGCAGGCTGAACATCCAGGTGCGGATGAGCTCGTTTTAACACCAGCTTCCCACCAATTAGCAATTCAATCCATCATCACCTCAATGGTCCAGTGTCAATTAGGGCTTTGAAGCCTGGCCTTGAGTTGAACTGTGCTCTGAGAAATTGTAAGGAGTGTGTGCCCACGCAGCCCTCGTGCGTAGGAGTGATCACCTCGCTCTTCCAACTTCATTCTTCCACGTGACTGGAGACCATGAAATCGAGCCTTTTAGTGTATTAAAATACTATTTGCTAATAGTCTTCTGACGTCTTTTGTTTTGCTCAAGCCTTCTGGACAGGAGTTTCTGTTCCTTCACACGAATTGTGTCCAAAGTCAATTCATTCCAGTTTGATAAGGCCTTGGCTTCTTGGCTCATCCAACTCCTTCTGCTGAGATTAATTTTGTAATTCAATTTGCTTGGTAACTGCGACACACTGAAATGAGGCCTTCTTGCTAATGTCCAGCACTGCTTATAATGCGTAGTGGAAACATGCATCCTTTACTCGTCCATATGCATATATGTATATTGGTGCTTGCCGCAATCTTTTTACTATAAAGCTAGCCTCAAAATTACTTTGTCTGCTTGTGTTTCTTTTGCATCTGTACACGTGTAAAATGACTTGATATCTTCATCTGTTTCTGTGGCATAAGCTTCTTCACCTTGATCCCAAGATGTCACTTATCCTTGATACTTTCTTGATGCCTTATAGAATCTCTGCATACTCTGGTCTCTGCATATCTTCTACAGACGTCAGCTCGATTCTGTGTGATGTCACCATTCATCTTTGCCCTTCATTTGCTCTGCTTCTTCAGGAATCTCATTCAAATGGCCATCATATTTTCTTGTATGCAGGTACAGTTTTCTCAATGGGTACCTTGCCTCCCAAATCTTCTTGGGTATTGGTACTTTCAATGGTACTGCTCAGAGTCCATACTCTGCTCGTTGTCTGTTCAACTGCTCCGTGTATGTCTCATACTCTGGTTTCCAACAGACAGGTAATATGGGGCGGGCGATTGGAGTAGGGGTACTTGGCTCCTCCTCTACACGCTTAATACCCAGAGGTTTCTAAGCGTGGACCCGGGGATCGAACCTGTGGTGCTCCGTGACGTTTTGCTTCCGAGGTGAGTACATTGCCCCCGAGCTATCCTTCCTAGACCTCTGAGCTATCCTCCCAAATACATGCACACAACCACTTACACTACCCAGAATTCTCATGTGCAAAGCACAATCGCTGAATGCTATGAAATGCCGTAAGATGCTGTGATTCTGACGCGCTGCTTTGAATTCGACCAAGACACTGGGAGACCCATTAACATTTTGGGACCATATTCAGAATACAGAGAGGGGGTTTAACACACCAGTATCAATGAGTTGTAAGGTTGACTCAAAGGTGGATAATATATAGTATATAAACCATTTTATTTATATTTCCTCTCCTGGTCCTCTTGGTTTTTTCTTTGATTACTTTGATTGTCTTCTGCGTTCTCTGTCCTCCTCTGATTCTACTTATTCTACGTTTATTGTTGCTGGTGACTTTGATATTCATTTCTCTCAGCCTGATTTTCAATCTAGTCCTTTAATTTGTGTTACTTCTATTTATAATCTTAATCTGCTTCCTTCTCCTCCTACCCATTCTAAGGGTGGCGTTCTTTATTGATCTTTCTTTCTCATGATATTGACTCACTGGAATCCATTATTACTCATATCCTTGTCTTTTTCCAATAATGTTTTGGTTTCTACCTCTTTGCAACATTCTGCCACCTCCCTCTCCCCACATGCATCCTCATCTTCATTTCAATCAATCGAACAGACTTTTATTCAGTGTAGAGAACCTTCAAGTTATAGAGCAATAAAACACACTACAATTTCTTATTAAAATTCATAGATGTACAAGTGGCTTCACATTTAATAAAAAGATGGAACATCATCAAATAAAAGCCCTCATTCATGAAACAGCAGCAATAGTTCAATACAAGGATACCAGCAAAGTAAATACTCTCACAAAGTAAAACCTCTGTTGGTATGGGCCATAATTCATAAAGCACCACTGATAGTCAGTTGCATGGATAATGGCGGGGAGAGTAAACTCGCAGCCCAGGCTGGATAGGCTGAACCTTTTTTTCATTGGACCTACTGACTTAGCCTGGCCTTGCTCCCGCCCTCCCATTGGTTGCACTTGACTTTTAAGCCAATCATTGTAACTGGGAGGTGGGAGCCAACCACTACTACCAAGAGGCCCCCAACAAAGGCCCCTGTCTGCCACCAGAACACCGCTTGCTGCCCCATCCCCTCCCTGGTCCCCCGTGATGTCTGTTGTGCAACCCATTCCCTCCCTGGTCCCCCGTGATATATGTTGAGCCCCCCAATCCCCTCCCTGCTCCCCCTTGATGTCTGTTGGCCCCACCCCCTCCCTGGCTTCCTTTATATCCATCCCCCAACCCCTCCCTTGCTTTGCCTGATCTCTTCTTTCCCTCTTTCCCCCTCTTATCCTCTTCTCCCTCCCCCCCCCACACCTAATCGTTGCAGGAGTTGGCTTGGTTCACTATGGTTCACCATCACTGATCTGTTGCTAACGATTGGATTTGACTTTATGGACACATTGACTTTTGGTGCTTCGCTTCTCATGCTGGACCTCTCCTGCATCTCGTACTCTGGATGGCCCTGAATCATGCTGTGCCCATCGTCATCTTGAATCCTTGCTTACATTTTCTGTTACCTGTAACATTGTGTTTTACTGACCTCTGCAACTATATTCGCTCTCCCCTCTTCTTCTCTGCTCCTTTTCACTGTTTAACTCTGTTCTCCTCTCTCTTCTCCCACGCTCCTCCCACTCTCCTCCCGCTCTCCCTTACTTTTTCTATGCACTTACTCTATCAGAATTGCTCCTGGACCTAGTATGATAGCAACAAATGTTTGTCTCTTTGCCTTCCTTCTGTGTTTTCCTCCCTACCCCCTCCAGCACCACCTGAAATGTTGTCAGGCCTAGTACGAAAGTCACTTGTTTTGCTCCTCTCCTCCTTACTCCCTCTGTTAATCTCTGGCTCTACCAGAAATGTCGTCATGCCTAGTATGGTAGTCGCCTGTCTTTTCCCTTTTCCCTCCCACACGCTCCCTTCCTATCTATGTTCCAAGCTCTTCCACTATCTGAAATGTCGCCAGGCCGAGTACGATAGTTAATTTCACATTCTTTTGTTCATGGCCTTGTAAGAATGTCATTGTATTTTCTCTTGTTCCCTCCTATGCCTTGAAACACTTTGAAACACATTGTGTATAGGCGCTATATAAATAAACTATCATATTAAAATTCCTGCTCCTAAGGCTTTTAAAACCTTTGATCTATGCAACCATGCTCTGATTGTATCTAGCAGTTGCAAAAATGACGCGTGGTTGTAAAGATTGTCTCAAGAGCTTAATTGCATCACCTGTCGTTAGAGAGAATTCTCAGAAATGTACAAATTCCCTCTACCTTAGAGTCCCCTAGAAACTTTGCTGGATTTTGAGGACTTGATGTTTTTAACATGGAGAGAGTGAGACCCTTTTTCCCACTCTCTGATGTGTTTTAAGGTGATTGTTGTACTCTGTGTTTTGTTTTGGTTGTGGAGTCTGACAAACTCCATAGGCATCATCGTTTACATTGTGTCACACAGCACCTTCAGTGCAGTGGCACAGGGAAGTCTTTATACCTTCTCTGGGATAAACTGCTGTTCCCCAGAGCAGTAAAGTGAAATTGACTTACATTTGTAACTTTCTAGACCCAGCACAGCACACACTATCTTAAAATATGGTGCTCCAGTGGTTACTTAATATCCCATTTGTCTAGCTTCTAATGTAACATTTTTATTTTACCATTTCCTCACTGAATGGCTGGTGGCAGTGGTTTACTTTTTACTACCATTATGAGATTGTACAGCGGGCTGCGTTCGCAGCCACGATAAAGCATCCATGGGTGCCATTTTTGTCAAAATGGCCCCGGTCTTCTTTGTTCGCCATTTCTTTGTGGAAAGGTCCTTCTTGAGATTTACCCTGCGCGCCAAACCAGGTTTGGTCCCTTTGTTAATTTTCCCTTTGGTGGGATTCATGAGTGAAGCCTGCCACTGGCTCCAGTGTGCCTGGCGGGGGCAGGAAGCAAGGGAGGTGCCTGAAACTCCCTGTGCTTAGTCTCCTAGGAGACAGGAATGCACTCTTAGGTGCAGTCCGGCAAGGACCGCCATCCTGCTGGGTGACTGACAGCTAGGCTGGAATGAATGGGAGCAAGCTGCATAAAAGGCAAGGCTTTTTGGCTTGAAAGGCAGAGTCGACCACTGGATGAAGGAATCCAAAGGACTTGAGGAGGATGCCTGCTGCAACTCCTGAACCGTTGGTTTGCCCGGTGAAGCCCTGCTGCTGTGCTGAAACTCCAAAGTAAGCCACCTGGACATCCTCTCAAAGCTGGTCGAGTATTCACTGCAGCCGCTGCTGGAACCGTATAGCGAGGGAGAGGAACTCCAGTTTGTGTGCGTTGCTTTTAAGCTGAGCTCCAAGAAGATCCTCCAGACTCCCAGGAAGTAGGACTGACCGAGCCTGAGCCCCCTCAACGGCGCGCGCTCCCCTAGATGTAAGGACACTCCATCACGACAGCCAGGAACCGTAGTGTTGCTTTTTACGGTAGACGCGAGGAGCTGAAACACCGAACACCCACTTGTTTGAAGTTTGCCGGTTGCGAGCGGTGACCGTCCCATTCTAGTGCAGGAGTCCCCAGAAGTCCTCCCTCTTGTCCCCACGACTGATGCCCTGGAACAGCGAGATCTGCAGAGCTGCACAGGAACAGAAGTCATCTGCTGCACTTTTTCTTCAACCGAAAGGTACTGTAAAGTCTAGGAGAACTTACCTCTGGTTGTGTAGCCACTTGTCCTCATTGGAGACTTTCTTTTTTGCATGTGTAGAGTTGTTATCAGCTTCTTTACTTCACAAGCCTAATCAGCTTGTGGCCCTACTTTGATTTTCTTCTATTCTACCAAGACTTGTTAAACATTGGAAAAGACTTTCTACCTACCTGCAAGAAGAGCTTCAGTTAACCTTGACTTTTGCTAACTTAACATTGGCTGGCCTGGCTCCCTGAATGACTCTGCTATCTTCTGCTTATGTGTTTTGCCATCCTTCCAGGAAAGGGTTAACTAACTTTGCATTGGGGGTTGTTTTGAAAGTACTTATCCATTTAAGAATAACTATATGAATACTTGTTTTATTCTGAACTCTCTTCTCTTTAATACTACTCCCAAGAATATTCAAAATGCACCAGTGATACATTAATGCCAACAGCATCCTAGCTATTTAAGTCACCTGACTGTGTAGGTAGTGCCTGTGTGGCATCCCAAATGGGTATTTGCTAATTTAGATAACTCAGAGTGTGTATGTTTTGAAGTATATTTGTGTGTTACTTTACATTGCTTACTTCTGAAGAAGGCTTATTCTAACTTACTGATAAATAATAGTTTAATCGAGAAACCTTGTGTGTAAGGGTTTATTTGAATACTTGTCACTGTGAATCCCTGTGTATCTCCCCTGCAGCTCACATTGACCCTTCTTGAGATGAGCCTGGCTACTCGACCACACTACCAACCTGTGTAGTACAGACTTATACCAAAGTTTGGGTTCCTATTGCCAGGAGGTCAGGGTTGTTGTAGTGCACCCAAAGGGTACTGTATACAATCTTGCCTAACACCTGTGCAACAAATCCTCAATTCGGTTAATACTGGCTTCAAATAACAGCGTCTCAGATTAATTGTGCAGGGACATGACAGTAAATGGCGAGTTAGCGTTTCGTCTGCTGATTTACACACAATGCAGGAGCGTTTTCGTGCCACCCTCTGGTGAAGGAAGCAATCTATATAATCCCTAGTTTCATGCAGATATATAATGATCGTTCAAAAGGGGGCGAGATGTAGTCATAATAGGTATACTGAACACCTGGCGACCACCTGGATAAATAATCTGGGCCCAACTTTAACATAGCAGCTTTGTCCACTAAGCTCTCTCTTAGTCTTGTTTTTATCACCTCCTTCAGGTTCGATGACCTTCTACCAAGGCAGGGTCTAGAGTAGTTTCTCAGGTCACTTATTCCCAACACGCTGAGTGTGTATTTCAAATGTGGGACCCATTTAACACTGTGCGCCCCATTCAGGGATAACTGGTGGTTTACTGCTTCACAGTAAATTACCAATTCATCTGTGTTCCAGAAGTGCTCCCAATATAGTGCCTCTTTGAACTCGATTTAATCACATAACGGAGCAACATTTAGTTCAAGCTGTAACAACGATGAGGGTGCACTGCTCGGAAGGCGAACCCATTTTTGGTATGAATGCATGCTCTATGCGGTCCAATTTCCTAGTGTTGGCAAATCCCCCGAGTTCAGATCCATAAATAGCTGCAAGAAGGGCCTGTTTCTTGTACAGTTCCAAAGCCGGGGATATTGCACCACTGCCATGCCTACTGTGGGATGATTGAATTGTCCCACTGTATTTTTCCAGAGTAATCCCCGACTTGAGGATTTGTTACTACCATGCCCCAGAATCTTGAAATCTGACACCCAAGTAGTCAAAGTATTTGACCTGCTCCAGTCTGACATTATTTACTTGGATTGGCAGGGGGCAGTACTTGGCATCTTCCTTTCTTCATCGCGACCTACGTAATGTAGATTGTGCAACTTTGATCTCTTCTAGTCTTTTGTATCTTGCTATGGGAGCACTGATGTAATGTTTGGATATAAAAGATATTCTTAATAATATTGTACGGTTGGCTCAAAAAACAATCCGAAAAATAAATCCACAGAAGCAATAATGGAGTGTACGATTTGCAAGAAAACCAACTTTAATACATGCAAATTATGGCTCGGACGGTCAGTCAGTTTCTTAGAACTGAAAACGCTCTAGATCCACCCACATTGAGTTAGAGTATTTAAAGACAAAAACCACACAATTGGAATACCTTACAAGTATCAAGTACATATTAATTCTGCGTTCCCTATTGGCTCCCAAATCGCAACACAATATATATTAGTGAGCCTGATTGGTTAGTATATTCCCCGTGACCATCCTAAGTGCAGCCCCCTAAGAATGACCTAATTGTGCAGTCAGCAGAAAATACTTAATTCCGATTGGCTAAAGTTATACTTGTATCATTTACTAAAATGACATACCCTCATTGGTCAAGACATGTTCATGTAACTTCTGACGTACAGTCCCACCAAAAGGACCCAATCATGTAGTGAGTGCACAGTGAAGTCAGCAAACTAGACACAATAATATCCTCTCCTATGAGCTGAGTCAATTTGGCACTCTAGACTGTTCCCAGGCCTCATAGTAGTTTACTCTGCAACACTTTTTGCAACTCCTGTTTTGACACGTTGCTGTTCCTGGTACACATCCTTCCGGCTATCTCTTGGAACCAGGTGGCTTCATACAAAATGCAAACTAGGCTCCACTCTTTGGAAATTAATTTCTCATATGTATTTGTACTACCAAGCCATTCAGATTGCAGACCAAATTGTCCGAACACTCCCTGGGGGCAGTATAGCCATGAGCTAGTTTGACGCTTTAGCAATGTCTCCACATAAGGGTTTGTTCACATCAAAATATGACTTTCTCAACTGTTGTACTCTATCGTCAAGAACACCAACCGTTACTATACGTTTGACTCAAAGCTCCCAAGAACCGCTAGGCCCTGCAACAATAACTAATATGTGTGCCTCCTCTCACCCTTCCTCCAAGGAGCTTGGAATGCCGAACACTCGCTGGGAGAAGCAGGAATGAAGTTTCATCAAATGGAAGGACAGAGGCTCAGAACTGCGGTCGGTGCCCTAAATAACAGAAATCTACACACTCGGATAGGCCTAGTCCAAAATGGCAGGGCTCTGGCTGTTGTTGCAAGAGACCCTTATGCTAATGGAAACTAGTGACCAAACCTTTTTCTGCCCATCATTCCACCACATACTCTGCAGCCTAGAGGTCTCTGAAATGTAGCAAAACTACATCCAATTCGAAAGTGGTCTAAAATGGTGTGACAAATGACAGAAACACTGACAATGAAAATGACCAAATCTTCATGATGATAATAGAATTTCCACAGCTTGTACTTTCCTTCACATTTAGGGCGTTGCACCTGCATCCTAACAATATCTACGTGGCTATTTCTTCTTCTCTTGATCTAATTTCTCCCCTTTCTGCATTCACTCCCAAAGGTAGGCTCCCGCACCCTTGGTTTTCCCCTCTGCTTAAATCAGAGTTCAAGCACGCAGACCTGAGCGTAGCTGGATCAAACCTGAATCTAGTTCCAACTACAACCTTTTCTTCTCGTCTCTTGGGCATTATATCTCTACTCTGAAACAAGCTAAGATCAATTATTTCCTATCGCTTATTTATCCGCATGCTAATTCTCCTAAACTTCTATTTTCTATTCTTAATAAGATTTTAGCTTCTCCTCCAGTTGACCCCTCTTCATTTTCCTCTTTCTCCTGATGAGTTTGCATCTTTCTTTGTAGCATAAAGTAACAATATTAGATAATCCTTGTCTAATACCTCTGTTTTTCTGCTGCTTCCTCTTCCCTGCCCTCTGTGTCCCTCTTGAATAATCGTCTACCACACTCAAGTCCCTCCTTTTCTTCCCTTTCTCCCATTGTCAAGGCTGATGTCACTGCTCTAATTTCTCGATCACACCCTGCGGCCGCTCCTCTGACCCGCTTACTGTGACCCTAGTGAATCTGTTCTTTTCTTCCCTGCCCCAGTTCTCACTGACTTTTTAAACATATATTTGGCCTCTGGTTTATTTCTTCATTTAAAACAGCAACTGTTGTTCCACTTCTTAAAAGAAATCTCTATCTTCATCTGATCCTGTGAATTTCCGGCCTATATCTTTTCTCCCATAGCTTTCCAAATTACTGGAGCGTCTTGTGTATACCCAACTTTCTGTCTTTCTTAATTGACATAACCTTCTTGCTTCTACTCACATCTGGATTCCGTTTGGTGTATTGTGATGAATCTGATGACGCCATCACTCCTTTCACCGGGATAGCCTCTTACCCCAAAGTGAAACGGTGGAAGCTGTGCAAGACACCTCTGTACCCAAGACAAAGAAGATCTGAGAGCATTCCTAGGGTTAGTGGGGGTATTAAGATAGGATATATGGCATTTATAGCGCGCCTGTACACATGTGTTTTAAGTTCATTCCCAGCTATTTCTCTATTACGTCCTGCCTCACTGATGAACTTTAAAATACAGAGCCTCAGAAGGTAAAATAGAGTCCTGGAAATCAAGCTTGCTTTGATAAACTTGAAAATCCTATGAAGTGAGCCAATACTCAAAGTGGCCAACTTCAATAAAGATTTTGGGCCTCATTACGACCCAGGCGTTAACCATGGTGCTTTTAGCGCCATGGTTGACGCCGGTAATTTACCGGTTCCGCCATGGTGAATGGCGGAATTACCGCCCCATTCCAAGGTTGGCGTGGCGGTAATTCCCCATTCCCATTTTTGCCCCCATAGGGCTCAATGGGAATGGGGAAGGTAGTAATTACGGTACCACAAATTGCGGTACCGTAATTACCTCGAAAGTTCCTTTGCGGGATCCTTCCTTAACGGCTGGTAAAACCAGCCGTTAAGGTGGGGACCCGCAAAGGGACCTCGTAATTAGGCAGTAAGGGGTTAACGGCGCCGCCACCTTTTACGGCGCCGTTAACCCCTTACCGCCTGGGTCGTAATGAGGCCCTTTATCTTGCAAACCGACACCTCACATGTGGGACTATGGGCTGTTCTTTCCCAAGATCATGATGGTATTGACCATCCGATTCTTTATAATAGTCAAAAACTATACCCTAGAGAAAGAAACGGTCACAATTGAGACTGAGGCCCTAGCCATGAAGTGGGCAGTATCATATTTAAAATATTATCTGATGGGCAGAAGGTTCAGGCTGGTCACAGATCATCCTCCACTAACATGGATGAGCCTATGGAAAGACACCAATGCGCAAGTCATGGGCTGGTTACTAGATATGCAGCCCTATTGTTTCACTGTAGAACACTGAATAGAAAAGGACAAGGGGATCATAGACTTCCTTTCCTGTTTTCCAGTAGATGCTGAGAGAACCAGCAGCATTAGAGGATGGGTAATTTGATTAATCTGATCATGACATCACTCCTTTCCCCGGGATAGCCTCTTCCCATGTGGCCAGGGGAACAGCAGCCGCTACCTGATCCTGACCTTGGGGGTGGCTGTATGAGGTCGGACCAGATGGGGGCAGGTGACCCTCAGAGGGATGACAAGACATTGTTCGATAAAGACACACTCCTTCTCTTCCTCATGCCTTAAGGGCATATTATAACCCTCTCCCTCAAACCTTTGCCAGGTCTACTTCATACAGTCCCCAACATCATACAGGGAGTGATCTGTTATTAACTGAGGCGAGAAAGAGGCAGGGATTACTCCCAGTGAGATCCATTGGCAACTTCCTCAACATTATACTAAAAACACTGTGACCGCAACTGAGATGAGAAAGAGAAACGGAGCAATGAAGATGACTGTAACCGATAAGCAAACTCAACGGTCTAGTATTAGGAAGTTGCCCCATTCTGCCGGGAAGTTTAAATTCACGGCAGCTGACAGGCGGCGTGAGGGCGAAGTACAAACGCTGGGAAATGCTGCAAGCCACACAGACCCCTGACGATGCGCTATGGGAGAGCACGCCGTGGGAAGCGGAGCCGAGGCAATCCTCGATAGTGCGAGGAGAAACCGAGTGACAGAGGGCTTTCCATCTGTGCCAGAGAGGACGTGAGAGCTGTGCAGAGTGGAACCAAATGCAGCGATGCTACAGCAGCTGACGGAACGCACACTGAGCCAACAATCTTCACGGAGCAGAAACTAAGAGGCGTAAGAAGCATTCAAAGCACCCGGTAAGCCCAGGGAAGATGGACGGGTTGCATGGGTGCCTAAGAATGCATGGCGCTCCATAAAAGTAATGAGACCCGCTGAATGAAACCTGTGAAAGGTTTAGCGTGGTCTTAAGCCACACCACGAACGGTTCGCTGGGCCCATACCTGAAAAGAGGAAATACAAGTACGAATGTTGAAACAAACTTTTTGAAACCAGAGGTGATAAGCCAACAGTGGGCACACATCACTTTGTGGGCAAAAGGAAAGATAACTGCATATATGTCCTTGCAGCAGAGTATACCAACAAGGTCAATTGTTGAAACCCTGGCAGTAGAGTACACCAGGCTAAGTCAATAGGTATAATAAACAACAGTGGAAGAGAATCGCAAGGAAGACCAATGCCCTTGAGATTGTGAGTTGTTTTCTAGGTGAAGAGAACCTGGCATGGGAGTATAGCAGGTGACCTGCAAGTCTTGAAACCTCACCCAAATTGCAGATATTGGAAAGAGAAACCCAAGGAGGATTCATGCCTTTGGGATTTTGAGTTGTCTTGTGTTAGGCAAGATTGTATGCTGTACCCTGTGGAAGACTGCACCAGCCTTGTCCTCTTGGCAATAGGTAACCCAACCTTTGGTAGAAGTCTGTATTACACAAGTTGGTAGAGTAACTGAGCAGCTAGGCTTATCTCAAGAGGGGTCAATGTGAGCCGTAGGATTGCAACATAGTTTCACAGTGACATGTATATAAATAACACTTACACTCAAGGTTTCTTGATTAAACAATATTTATTAATTTAACAGTCAATTTGAATAAGCTTTCTTTAGAAGGGAGCAACTATGTAACACTTAAATATACTTCAAAATACACACTGTCAGTTTCACTAAATCAGTAGATACCCATTTGGGATGGCACACAGACACTCCCTACACCGTGAGGTGACTTCAATAACTTGGACACTTTGGTCATTGGTATATAACTGGTACATTTAGAGCAATGCTGAGTTTGGTGTCAAAAGGAAAAGGTTATGGAAGGAAGCAATGGTTAACATGTTTCTCAAACAGGTAAGCACTTTTGAACCCCCAATACAATGTCCATTAACCCTTTCCCAGCTATCAAATAAAGAATGTATGACTTTTTGGAGGGACAGATCAAAACACAAAGTCAGAGGTTAGAAGAGTCTTCAGGGAGCCAGGACAGCCAATGTCAATTGAAGAAAGTCTAGGGGACCTGAGGCATTTCTTGAAGGTAAGTAAAAACTCTTGCACAATGTTTTGTAGAAAAAGAAATCACTGTTGGGCCACAAGCTGGGAGGCTTGTGATGGGCAAAGCTGCAAGCAGCTCAGTAAAAGGCCGCAAATGCGAGTCTTTACTGAGAGCTAGCAAGCTACACAACAAGAGGTAAGTACCCCTTAGTTCACAGTACCTTAGATCTGAAGAAATTGGTTCCAGCTGGCTTCTCTTCCTGTGTAGTATGGCAGATCCTGTTGTTCCTGGGCCTCAGTCGGGGGGACAAGAGGCAGAATGTCTGCGGACTCCTGCACTATGATTCGATGGTCGGCGGCAGCAATGGGCAAAGTTCAGATCAGCAGCACTTCACAGTTTCAGCTTCTCGCAAATAGCACCACCACAGTTCTTGGACACCCTGTCGACTTTTCCTTTCTTCTGGGGTTCAGCACGCTGTTGAGGTGGCTCAGGCTTGGTCAGCCCTGCTTCGAGGGAGTCCGAAGGATCTTACTGGAACTCTGGTCCGACTTAAAAACGAACGTTCCAGGAGTTGTAGCAAGCTTCTCTTCCAAGTTCTTCTTCGGATTCCATCGTCCAGTAGTCGACTCTGCCTTCCTCGCAAAAGACCTTGCCTTTTATGCAATTCTCTCCCATTCATTTGCAGCCTAGCTGTCACTCACACAGCAGAGTGACTGTCCTCCAATGACAGCCAGCTGGCCAGTCACCTTTGAGTGCATTCCTGTAACCAAAGAAACTAAGCACAGGGAGTTTTGGGCCCCTCCCTCGCTTCCTGCGCTACCAGTCATGCTGGAGCCAGAGGCGGGCTTCAGCAGTGAACTCCGCCAAAGACAAAACACACAAAGAGACCAAACCTAGTTTGGTGCGCAGGGTAAATCTCAAGAAGGACCTTCCCAACAGGAAATGGTGAAAAAAAAAAAAGACTGGGCCATTTTGATAAAATGCCACCCATGGGTACTATACTACAGCTGCAAACGCAGCCCGCGGTAAAAACACACAATAGTGGGAAAAAGTAAACCACTGCCAGCAGCCATTAATTGTAGAAAGGGTAACCTAAAAATGTTACATGAGAAAGTAGACAAAGGGGATACTAAGTAATCCCTTCAGCATTCTATGGAAGATAGTGTGTGCTGGGTCTACAAAATTACAAAAGGTAAGTAGAGTCAATTTCACTTTACTGCTCTTGGAAACAGTAGTTTAACCAAAAGAAGGTATTTAAACCTTTGGGAAATCTGAAAGACTTCCTTGTGTCACTGTACTGAAGGTGCTGTGTGTCACAAAGTAAAATGATTATGCCTATGGAGTTTGTCAGACTCCAAAACCAAAATAAACACAGGGTTCAAATCAAACACAAATACATGACAGAGTGGGCAAAGGTCTCACTCCCTCGAGGGTAAAAAATAAAAATTCCTAAAGCACAGCAAAGTAGCTGGTGGTCTCTAGTGTAGAAGGGAATTAGCACATTTCTGAGAATTCTCCCAAACAACTTGAATATAAGGAAGAGTCTGGGGAAGGAACACATTCCCTGGAACTGTGAGCACACCGAGAGGAGGGAGTTGCCCTCTTGGGTTACAAGGAACTTGCTTATTCATTGCTTGAACCTTTGCATATTGGTGAACAGGAATCTGGTGACGGAAGCCATTCCCTGGAGCTATAAACATTGTCCATTTGGAACTTTTTTGGTTTGAATCATATATGTTGGATTGGAACATTTGAACACTTTTGAGAATCAAAGACAATATCCTTTGCAGTTTAGAGTTCGTTTTGAGTGTGAGGGCCAGAATAGGATTATGGACACAGGACATATTTTGCTTTGGACATCTTGACAAAGGACAGACCCCTTCGTTTTTGGTTGAGGTAGGGAAATACCTCCTAGGTTAGGGATAATGAGGCATTTTCCAACCCCTTCTTGATTTGAATAAATGTTTATAACCAAAAACCATGAGTCCTCTGTGTCTCATTCCTGGCTCCTCACAGTGTTCTACTGAAACGGCTCTTCTTTCTGTATCTGATCACATTCTTCATGCTTGTCACTGTAAACTTTCTTCTGTTCTGATTTTGGTTGACCTCAGTGCCGCATTTGACACTGGGGAGCACTCTACTTTACTTTTGACTCTTCTTTTGGGTTTACAGGCTCTATTCGAATATGGATTTCCTCCTATCTTTCTCTCTGTTTTCTGGAAGGGTTTAACTTCTCGCTCCTCTTCTCTCATGGTGTTCCTCAAGGGTCTGTTCTGAGCCCTGTTTTATTCACGCTTTATACTTTTTGATTTTGTTCTCTCATTGTGGACTTTGGTTTTCAGGTGCACTTGTATGCTGATGATACCCAGATTTTCCTTCTTTCTTCGACACCCCCATTTGTTTTCCTGTCTGCTGGCCATTTCTTCTTGGATATTTTCTCGGTTTCTTTGTTTAATTGCTAAGAAAACTGAAATCTTATTTCCCATCTTTTTAAAGAAAATCTCTCCGACTTTGTCGATTTTATTCCCTCGCCTGTCTATCCGTCTGAGACATGTCATCTCTGTTTCTTATTTGATTCTTCTTTTTCTTTTCAGATTCACATTTCCTCTGTTTCGTTCTTGTCATTTTCATTTATTTAACATTAAGAAAATTTGTCACCTGCTTACTTTTTCTTCTGCAAAAACATTGCTTCAAGAATTGGTTTTATCTCATTGGTATTGTTGTTCACTTTATTGATCTTCATAAATGTGCTCTCTTTCCATTAAGTTTACTTCTTCAGTCTGCAGTTCGGGTTCTTTTTCTTCTTCCCCAGTCTTCCCACGTTACTCTGTTTTTGGCTCGCCTTAAGTGGCTTGCGGTTCAGCAGCGCTGTGAATTCCATTTTCTTTGATTGGTCTTTAAATCTATCCATGCGCTTGATCCTCCTTATTTATGCACCTTGATTTCACTACCATCCATCACGTAATCTTTGCTGTGCCTCTGTTTCTTATTTCTGTTCCTCATCCTTCCTGTGCTGCTTCCCGCTTTTGTTCTTTTCAACTGCCTGCTCCCAAACTGTGGAATTCCTTTACCTCTGGACATCTGTTCTTGTTCTAATCAGTTTAAGAAATATTTAAAAATCCACTGCCTTCATCTTTCCCTCTCCGAGTAAGGTTTTGCAACTCATTTGGCAACTCATTTTTTGTGACTTTTTCCACTGTTGTACCGTTTGTTTTTCATTTGTGAAACACTTTGGATAAAAGCTGCTCTTTAATGCAGTACAGGAATAAACAAAGCAAATAATGTGCAACAACTCTGCATTATGAAAATGCAAGGTGTTTTGTGAATACAAAAGATTGTATACAATCAAATGCTGCACTGTTGCATAAAGTTCCCACACTTGTCCCTGAACTATAAAGGCATTAACTTTAGAGATGAACTGTCTAAGGAATCGTGGGAATCCTGGTCTTGCCGATTTGAAGATAGTTGTACTTCAGCTCCTTTTTAGTTGAGTTTAACTAATGCATTCTGCCTCACTGCTTATCAACAGCAGAGGGTTCATTAATGTCCAGTTCACAAAAACCGAATACCTTTTCTGCTTCTCGTTCCAAAAAACTAAAGGAGATCCATATCATTGAACAGCTCTTAAGTGCCCTTTCCATCCATTTCGTCCAGACGGGTTCCTCTGCAGCCCTTGACTCTGCCTTATCCATGTGGCATAAAGCGGGAAGGCAGATTTGGTTCTGGTAAAACTTCTATTTGAGGAACAAACTGTTGAAAAGGGTGTACTTTTTGTATGGATTTAGGTGTGTATGGTGTGAACAACCTGAGGGTGTCCTCACTATCCTAACAGATATATATAAATGCTTGCTGCATCGAAGTAAGAGGAACGGGCTGGAGAGAAGGTAGCTGGAGATCCAGGTGCTGGGAATCATGTCAAGCAGGAGAGAGAGAGAGACGCTGAGGTCGAGGTTGGCTGCGTGAGGGTCTGGAAGTCCTGCTACCCTTCTTATCGGGTCTGCATAATAGGAGCTGTGGCACTCCCACGAACCCCAGCCGCTGCAGGAAACAAGGAGAGCGAGCGGTGCTCTCTGTGGCTGCTGCGAGGGAAAGGCAAAGCTTGGGGAAGCCGAAAAGCAGACCAGGGAGCGTTGAGAGGCCCGTCGCAAAGGACAACAAGAAGAAGGAAACTGCTGTGTGCGACCGGCTGGTGAAAACCAGAGAAACACTCATATTGCTGCACTCTGCAAACTTGTAACAAAGTCTGTTTTGAATACAGAACAAACTGAAAGTTATTGCAAGTACTTTTGAATGTCGAAACATGTACTTTTGAATAACGAACTAACTGAAAGTTATTGTAAGAACCTTTTGAATGCAGTACAGAGTAAAAAGCAAGTTGAGCACTCTTGAATGGAGTGAAAAAAAGATGGTGCATGTAGCAGATACCACGGAATGTATTGTATGAAACACAAGTATTGGCAAAGTCAAGAGAATACCAAGAAGGGTATGAAATGAGAAACTAACCTTTGGCCCAAAGCTAAAAGGGTTCCAGGAATTGCAGGTTAAGATGCAACCTGTGTTAAAAGAGCCAGAGGAGATGGGAAGTGTCCCAAGGAACTGAGTTGTTTTTGAAAGCTGGAAGATTTGAACTTTTGGGGAAGGGAATCCCAATACCGCATGAACTGTTTTGAACTTGGGGAAGGGGAAGCTGATCATAAGCTAAGAGCTGGAAGAAGCTCTGAACTTTCTTTTGAAAACACTTCATTTTGATGCTGACATCCCGCCCCAAACTCCCTCACCTGACCTCTGGGTTATGATAGACTGTGGCATACACCCTGGTAGGCCACCGACCTCAGGTCAAAAGGTGTCCCTGCTAACCCGTGACAGGGTCATGACACTGAGCCTGTTGCACCAGGGTGGGGCCCAGAATGACTCCAATTAACTGAATCTATTTGCAAATGAAGTCGTGGTTGAAAACGCAAGTCGTGTTCTGCTTAATGTCAGGTACTGTTAGGATACAGTGACATATTCTGAGACATTAGGTCTGGGGAAAATTAGTATAGAAAGGTTTTTGGAAGTTATTATGAGTTTAATTTTAAAACAGCCAATTTTGCCCTTAACATTCATTGCAGTCTATGGAGAATGCCCCAAGCCAAGATGGAGGTCCTCAGTCTAAGTTCTGATTGGCTGGTGATTGTTTATAGGGAAGACAGTGAACATTCTAAACTGCCTTTCATCGTCTTTGCCCAGCTGAGAGGTCGTGTATTAAGCTGCTCCTGCTTAACTTGTTCATGGGTTTCAAGTTTCAAGCGGTCGAGCGGCTTATTTGGAAAAGCAAACAGGAATCTTGCGGAGATTCATTTTGGCACTGAACAGGAGTAAGAAGATTTCGAGTTATCCGAAAAGAAAACAAGGTTTCAAAGACTCTTCACAAGATAAGTCCTTTTAAAACTCAAGACTCTTTCTATGATGTCATTGTAGAAGATTTAATCTGATTTTCAAGTTCATATAAAAAATATTTACTAAGAACTATATTGCTGTCGCATGTTTGGCTTTGCTACGCTACGTTTTCTATCAAGCGCGCGGTTTTTCCGTTAAGAGAAACCTGCGCGTGAGAGTCTTCGCTTGAGAATCTTGCGCGAGCTCTATGGTGTCGCGTGATACTCTTGTGCGTGTGTTTTTTCTATCCGCGGTTAGATTTCCGCGCGTGTGCATCTTGTATTAAGCGCGTGTGGATTTTTCCCGCTGTTCCGACTTTAGCGCGTGTGCGTGTGATCGCATCTTGGACTAAGCGCGTGTGGATTTTTACCCCCGGTTTGTCGTCAGCGCGTGTGCGTGTGCTCGCATCTTGGACTAAGCGCGTGTGGATTTTTACCCGCGGTTTGTCGTCAACGCGTGTGCGTGTGCTCGCATCTTGGACTAAGCGCGTGTGGATATTTCCCGCGGTTGGACTTCAGCGCGTGTGCGTGTTTTCGTTTAATCGCGTGTGGATTTTTCCCGCGGTTTCAACTGCAGCGCTTCAACGATCTTCACTCAGTTTGGATCCCTATGCGAGTTCAAGAGATTTCCACGTGAGATTTTTGACGCAAGTCTCAAGAACTGTTTATTTAAGTAAAAACACTCTAAAAAGAAATTAATAAGAAGAAATATAAATACTTTCCAGAAACACTAGAACTTCCATTTACTATTAATGAACTTAAGACTTTGTTCAAGCTTCTTGAGTTTGAAGAAGATTTCATGCAAAGTTAATTTCACATTCATGGACCTACTAAGAAGGCTGAATGATCGTTGAGATTCAAGTCAACTAGTAAGGAAGTCTAGTCAGCTTATTACTTCTCTGGGCATTTTGTAGAGAAGTTCCAGGTATGGTTTTACTTTATTTGGTAAAGGATATTGATACTTAAGGTTAGTATAGTGCCTCATGAATAACAAGGTGTATTATATGTTTATGTTTTACCACAGGTGAAGAACCAGCTAGTCTTAGCTTCCAGCCTGGTGTTTGTTAATTTGTCCCTTCCCCCTTTCCCCTGGAAGTGAGGTAAACTGAGCAGTTTATAGTATCAGCTCAGAGTGCCACATTTTGGGTGGATTGTCGGGGGCTCAGCAGCTTCTGCAGACACCAGGATCTCAGCCTGACACTTAATAACTAAAATTAGAAGCGTTTTCATGTGATCGTTTTTTAAACAATCTTTAAATGGAACCTACAAACAGTGTGGCTCTGATTGACAACCTTGGAAGAAGAACCCTTTTTTGTAATGAGATGTTTGAGTGATCAAGGTGCCAAGAGATGTAGCCCTAAAAATGTTAGAATTACGACGCCTTGGTCTACTAGACTTGTTAATCTGTGAGCAGAAGCTATTTAGATGGGTCCTGTATTGAAAGAAACTAAGTGTAATACTAATATTAACAACACCGGTTGTTTGTCTCTTTGAATAACAGCAAAGGATGGTGGTGCAGGATATTTTTCCCATTTGTTTTTTTTTTTTTTTTAAGACCGTGTGGCAGATCAAGACCTTTTCTGGAATTTACCCACAGCCCGACTATCCCACAACAATGATCTCTGTTGGTTGATACAGTAGCCTTCATGCAAAAGAACTGGATTTTGCTATGGCCTGAGGACCACCTTAGGGATCTCGGGGCGAAACCTGATCAACCCAAGAATGTCTGATACTTTTTGGGCTGCTAGCAATGTTGCAGAGATCGTTTCAATACACTGTAATCACATACTTTGTGATGACAGAAGGAGGATTCTGCTGACTGTCACCAGATTCCCAGCCTTTCTGTCTACCGGTTTTCCTTTGAGAAGTGATGGCATGTGCATAAGCCACAGAGAATGCCACGCCCCTCCGAACCCCCGGGCTTTTCTTCATCTCCTGCCACCCTCCATACCCACAGCCGCACAAATGTGCACTTAAACCGAGTTGGCAACCTCCTTACCAAGTTGGTTTTCTACAGTACAAGTCATTTGTAAACTTTGATAAGGTCTGTTACTATTGAGTAAGAGCACTGAGTTTTCAAAGCAACTTGATTCTGACAAGTGACACATGTTTGATGTGGGTCACATGTCATGATGTATCTGCACAATGTTAACTTGATTTGGTTAGTGGTTATGGCTTTACGAGATATTATTTAAGGTAAATCAAGACGTAAAAAAATGGTGTATTGTGCATGGGGGTGTGCCACACAAAAAAATAAACGTCATTATAAAACTGTATTAAAGTATGTTTTAACAAGTAAAGCTTCAAAGGCCTTGTTCAACTGAAATGTGGCACAACTGAGTAGTTATTGTCCCGATCACTGCTCTGAAGTACAAGAATCTGGGTGGCTTAGTTGGGGACACGCAGGCAGAGGCGTTGCTGAGGGGCTATATCCCTGGGTCTTTTGGTTGTAGCCCTGGATAGAAGCTCAGGGGCTATAACCAAAAAGGCTTGCTAGCCCCGAGTCCCGACATTAGCATAGCCCCAGATCTTTTCCAGACCTAGCAACACCCTTGCACACAGGAATGTGGGAGAGGTCTGGTACTGAAGCATGACTGGTCTTTTCAGAAAATTAAGCAGAGCAGGACAAGTGTTTGTGTGCCATGCTTGTGCTTTATTTTCCCGGTAGAATTTAAAATGTGGACTTGTTTATGATCACAGCACTATTTTGCAAGCAATGAATATGAACCTCTTCAACATTTTCCTTTGTAGACTGTGAAAGGAGGCATATCGGAGACGAGAATTGAAAAAAGAATAGTCATTACAGGGGATGCAGACATCGACCATGATCAGGTATATTTTCCCGCCCAGACACGTGCCTACAGATGACAGGAAAGAACACTTTACCATCTTGTTTATCTTTAAAAACCTCCTTTTGGCATGCCTGAAACAAGTAATCTAAACGTAGGGAAAAGCCTACAAAATATTTCGTGTTTAAATCATTCTTCATTTGTAAATTGTGTAAATTTTCTCATGAATCTCCACCTTGCTATTGATCATGCATGTTCCACCTCCTTCTTGTTTTTGCCCTTCCGTGATTTCCTTGGGCTAGGCGCTGGCTCAGGCAATTAAAGAAGCCAAAGAGCAGCACCCTGACATGTCAGTGACCAAAGTAGTGGTCCATAAAGAGACTGAAATCACGCCGGAGGATGGGGAGGATTGACTACAGGTAAGAGGAGAAGGTGATTCTCCTAGGCACTCTGTGAGCTGGCATGTGGCACCGGGCAGTTTCCTTTCATATTTCACCTCTAAAACTTCTCTCTCAACTTTCTCTCCCTGGCATTGTTGACCATAATGAGTTCCAAATTGCGAATGGCATCAAATTTCTGTTTCATTTGTATGCCTTTCTTTGTATCATCTTTTAGATGATGGCATTTACAAAAATTAAAAGTTCATAGTCTCAAATACTAAAGTTTCTTTTCATTAAAAAAATTCACGACACGATGAAACAGAAAAGTAAATGTGCAGTATACCTGGAAATATACAAGCCTACACAACAAGCACATTCTGATTTTTCATGTGTTTTTCTCATCATGCCAGTGAGAGAATTTACCACTCATTGTTTGCTCTTTTGGAATGGTTGGATGCTGCTATTTTCCCAGGCTTTTAACGTCATGTTCCTTACATTCTATAATCTTCAGGGATGAAGTTCAGTTTGTCCTTTTGTTTTCTTGGGCTATGTACGTGCTTTAATAGTAGCAAACCGTCTGGCTATTACAAGTGCATCTGTGTGTTTTCAAGTGACCTGCAAAATAACCCTGGCTGTAAGACCTGTTTTGGGCATAACCTTGTTAAAGCTTTCATTTTTGGGAAAGAGCTGTTCATGTACGATACGTGTTGCTCTTTTCTATTCATATTTGTTTGGAAGCTTCCTAATTATTTGTTGCGTTTGTAGCTTTGCATTATTTCTTGGGGCAAAATATAATGCAGCCTTTTTGTATCTAGCTTTGTCCAAAAAGGCCTACCCTGATGTAAAAGCATTTTTGAGCCAAACCTGATCTTGAAGGGAGTTCGCTTACTCTTTGTTTAAGCATATCATTCATACTAACTTTGCTATGCAAGAGCTTACCATGCTGTACTATGCATACAGTAGACTGATTTTAATAATACTTGCCTTAAATAATACTCTGAAAAATGTTGCTGTCCTTTTGATTCATCTTAACCAATAGCAACACCTTGTACTGCTTAGAACTTGTATTCCGATGCCCAGTCACCTGCCAACTTGTATGACTGGTGCAGGACTACCCTTGCCTGTCCCCACCGTGACTTTAAACTATACCTCTGTTCCAAGTCATTATGAATTAATATTATTAGCCATTTCTTTTCCCACTCATGTGCATCTGTGTGGCATTTGTCTTTATGTACTTTAAAATGGACCTGTGCAGACAGAAGGGATAGCAATTGTCAGCAGAGTATTTATAATGTCACATCTGTACCAAATTTGACCCCAAATGAATTAAAAGGTCCATGACATCTGGTAATGGTGGAAGTGATTTTGGGCAGAAACTAGAGATGATATCCCATGCTTATAAACATTGATACTCCATTTGTTTTTATTATGATTCCTTAGAGAGCTTAAGAATTGGAGTTCACGTGACTGCATGATTTCACCTTTAAGTGTAGCCCAGGCTAATTACGTTGAGAGATACTGCCTTTTTATCACACAGATGTCCATTCTTCTCTGGTTAGCGTTCAGTGTAGCTTTCTGACAGTCAGTAACTGTGAAGCTAAAACACACTTGAACCACACATTCTAATTGTCTTTCTTAGCATAATCTATTTACAGTGCAGAAAGTGGGAAATCTACCATTAGTCACTCCAAGGCAGATTTCCACCACATCTATATAAAAAGTCCCTTTGCTGCCACTGCAGAATCTTTTGCTAGCACTACATCTAGATGGATATTATCTATCTTATGTTTCCGTTCATGAATTTGAACATTTCCCTTGTGTTACTGTCTATGGATGGGATCCTACTAACAAAAGTACGCCTTCTAGTGTGATTTGCATACCCGGCCCCCTTTTGTAATGACTAGACGTGTCTGGATGCAGATGTTGGAGACTCCAAAATCATTGGTCACTTGTCACTCAATGCATGTTAACTTCTCACATACGGCATACCCTCCCCCTTAAAGCCTGCCACTTCAGATTTAGGTTCCAGCCATCTTTCGATACAGATCACTGGTATATGATTGTTTACGTTCATCCTATATACATTCTGTTTGGGTTTGTTGCAGCCTCTCAAAACTGAGGATCTGCAACTCTTGTTTCTTTCATTTCCTCTCCCCAACACCGAAACCTCCTTTTCCTTGTGATTCTGACTCTTCCTTCTGTTGACTCTTTTCTTTTCTACGTACTAGTCTACCATAAGTAGAAATTGAATGGAGCAGAGTAGAAGGAAGGATAGAACTTGAGGGCAAGGAGTACAAGAGCATGAGAGGAAATGACTAATTGAGACCCGAGTGATTCAAAGGCAACACTTCATGAGATCTTTTCTTCGAGGGGATTGTGTTCTCTGACGTATTCCACATCTTTGACAGTGATTACCACAGCTGTGCTGCTTCGGAAAACGTTTTCGGCGTAGGCGTCCTGCGTCGATGACGTGGATACGCTCCCTCGAGGACCTCCTCTGACGGTCAACGTCACCGAATGTTTATATGTAGGATGCACGACGCCCGTAGCCTCAGTTCCGTTCTTTCCGCGAACGTGTTTGCTTCGGAATCACGGCGCGCCTTGGTTCTCTCTTGTTGAATCGGTTCTTCTATAGTTGTATTGAGAATATGTCTTCGTCTTCTGCTACTCCGAAGTCGGGCTTCAAGAAGTGTCGGGACTGCGGTTCCAAGATGTCCCTTACGGACCTGCACAATGTCTGCCTCTGGTGCCTCGGCGAGAGCCACGCCACCGATGACTGCGATGAATGCCAGTCTTTGACGTTGAAGGCCTTGCGGGAGCGGAAGAAGTTGTCAGTAGGTAGGATTTCCAAACCCCGTAAGTCGACATCCGCTGGACTTTCGACCGACGATTCGAGGGGAGACTCTCCGCTTCGGCGTAAGTCCAGGCGGTCTCATTCTAGGAGTGGGTCCCGCTATTCCTCTGCCTCTTCGAGGCCATCAAGGAAGCACCGTCACTGGTCGCCTTCCCCGTCCTCGTCAGAGGACTCTGCCAGACGGCGGGTGGCTTGTCCCACAAAACACTCGTCACCGGTCGAATGAGATGAATTCCGCCGGCAGATGATGGTGATTTTCAGATCTCAGGGCACCGTTCCGTCCGCTCCTTTGAGAGAAGCTGGCAAGGAACGCGCTAGAGCCACCGCTCGCACGCCTTCGGGCTCGGGTGGTCGGCGCGATCATCGGGAACCGTCGCGGTCCCGATCGGACAAGGATGATCACCACTGTGCCTGCTCCAGGTCCCGGTCCTCGAGGGCGCCTCATGTCAAGGGTGACGGAGTATCTGGGGTGGTCTGCTCCACCTGTGGATTTTCTGCAGGATTTCATATGGCCTTACAAAGAAGGGTGGCAGCGGCTTGGACTGCTCCGGAGAGTGGTGACCCCTGCTACTTGTCTATGCACCCTACTCCGGAGAGTTTGGTGGTGCAGGCGGCTATGGCCCCAGCAAAGCAGGCTGCGCATCTTACAATCCCTCCTGATAGGGACGACAAGCGCTTTGATGGTTGGGCGAAGAAGGTATTTTCTTCTGGGGGTATGGCTTTGAAGGCAGCCAACTCTGTTTGTGCCCTTGCAAGATTCATGCACACTCTGTAAAATTGTGTGTCATTGGCGGCTGAACATACTCCTGAAGGGGAGGAATGGGATGGTTTTCTTGCCCTCGTTCGAGATGGCAAGGATGCCATATGTGAAACCGTTCAGGCGGGTCGGACGTGGCAGACTGTGTCACACGGTTCATGGCGGCAAGCACCGTGATGCGCAGGTTTGCGTGGTTCCGGAAGTCGGGGTTTGCTCCTGATGTACAGTCCCGGCTTCTCAACATGCCCTTTGATGGTGTCCATCTTTTTGGCAGCAAGGCTGATGAGAGCCTTGAGAAGTTGCAGACCTCCAAAATTGCAGCAAAGTCCTTGAGCGCTGCAATACGTCAACCTCCGCCTTTTCGTCCTAGAGGACAGCAATGGGGGGAGGTTCCTTTCCATACTACTCTTCCTTTGGTAGATCAAGGGGTGCTGCCAGTCAAAGGGGCTAACGTAGGAGTACCAGAGGTGGAAAACAGGGTACTCGGGGTGCCAAATCCGCTCGGGCAATTGCCTCTTTGCCCTCAGGCACTGCCGCAGCCGCTTCTGCTCAGTCATGAGGCCATGGCCCAAGGTTCGCCGGTGGGGGGAAGGCTGGAGCAGCATCTTATAGAATGGCGGGCCATTACTTCAGATGTGTGGGTTCTGGAGATCATAGTACGCGGCTACTGTCTTCCTTTCCAGCAGAGACCTCACGACAATCTCCCGGGGAAGCTCTCTTTGAAGGGTCCGGATTCGCTCCTTGCGCAGGAAGTCCTATCCCTGCTGGAGAAAGGTGCCATAGAACTGGTGGCTGTAGCGGAGAGGAACAGTGGATGGTATTCCACATATTTTTTGATCCCGAAAAAAGACAGAGGATTGAGACCCATCATGGACTTGCGTGGTTTGAACAAGCTCCTCAGGAAGGACAAGTTCAAGATGGTTACTCTTTCTCAAGTCCTCCAGGCCCTTCAACTTCAGGATTGGTTGGTGTCTCTCGACCTCAAGGATGCTTACTTTCATGTGCCGATTCATCCCAAGCACAGGAAGTACCTGAGGTTCGCGGTTGGCGACTCGCATTTTCAGTTTCAGGTCCTGCCGTTCAGATTGACTTCCGCCCCGAGGGTCTTCACCAAGCTGATGCTGGTGGTGGCAGCGTACCTCAGGAAAGGGGGGGATTCACGTCTACCCCTACCCGGACGATCGGTTGATCAGGGCGCGCTCTCCAGAGCAAACACTGGCTCATCTGTCCATTACCTGCCACTCCCTTCACAAGCTGGGCTTCTCCCTCAATTTACATAAGTCCCATTTGACACCTACCCAGCGGCTCCAGTACATCGGAGCAGTGCTAGGCACATCTCTGGGGCAGTGTTCGCCTCCCCAGGTGAGGGTTCACCACATTCTGCAGATGGTGGACAAATTTCAAAGTGCTCAGAGTCTCCCGGCGTTAAAGTTCTTGAGACTGCTCGGCCTCATGGAATCCTGCATTTTACTGATGCCAGAGGCCAGGCCAGGCTGCGGATGAGATCTCTGCAGTGGGCGCTCAAGATGCAGCGGTCACAGTTCTCTGGCAGGATGTCGGATCCCGTGCAGATTCCGCCCTCGGTCGCCCAGGACCTTCTGTGGTGGGCCGTCGAAGAAAATCTGTTGAAGGGGGCTCCGTTTTGGCAACCATGGCCAAAGGTGACGACCGTGACGGACGCATCTCTCACGGGTTGGGGAGCTCATGCCAACGAGCTTGACAGGCAGCGGTCGTTGGTCTCCGTCAGAGTCCAGACTCCACATCAATCTGTTAGAGCTGCAGGCTGTCAGGCTAGCCCTGAAGGCTTTTCTGCCGTCTGTGCAGGGGAAGAATGTCCTGATTATGACTGACAATACAGTGGCCATGCACTACCTCAACAAAAGGGGGGTCAGGGTCACTCCCACTGTGCAGGGAGGCGATGCAGCTCTGTTTCTGGGCCATCCAGCAGAAAATTTCTATCTCGGCAGTTCATCTGGCAGGAGACGAAAACGCAGCGGCAGACACTCTGAGCAGGCAGAGCACGGTCTCTTACGAATGGGAGCTGAATCAGGAAGTTCTGTTGGAGATCTTCGCCCTTTGGGGAACCCCAC
Organism: Ambystoma mexicanum; assembly: GCF_040938575.1. Classification (NCBI taxonomy): domain Eukaryota; kingdom Metazoa; phylum Chordata; class Amphibia; order Caudata; family Ambystomatidae; genus Ambystoma; species Ambystoma mexicanum. The sequence continues at coordinate 158,066,754 of NC_090933.1, forward strand.
AAGTGGATCCCTTCGCCACCAGTGTCAACCGGAAGTGTGAAAGATTCTGCTTGCAGGAATTTCCTCCAAGAGGAGCTTTAGGGGATGCGTTCGTAGTGGAGTGGTCCTTCCCACTGCTGTACGCGTTTCCTCCAGTCCCCGTCATTCCGCAGGTGTTGCGGAGGTTCGGTTCCCGGATGATCCTCATTGCTCTGGCATGGGCTAGGAGAATGTGGGACCCTGACCTTCTCGACATGTCCATCTGCCCTCCACGCCATCTTCCCCACCGAGACGATCTGCTCTCATGGGAGGTGGGTCAGGTTCTCCATCCAGAGGTCAAGTCCCTCAGTCTTCACACTTGGTATCTGAAAGGTTGAGGTATAGGGATTGGGACCTCCCCAAAGACGTGATGGAGGTGTTGCTTTCGGCCAGGAGGCCAGCAATGAAAACCTTGTACCGTTGCCGTTGGAGAAAGTTCTGCGACTGGTGCAGAGTACAGAATGTGGATCCTTTTCAATGCTCCATTCCTTTTGGTTTTGTCTTTTTTGCTTTCTTTAGCCCACAAGGGTCTGCAAGTGGGTACCATTAAAGGTTACCTGTCGGCGCTGTCCATATTTAAGCGCTCGTCTGAGGAATGTTCTTTTTTTTAAATCCCTTTTGATATCTCAGTTTCTAAAAGGGCTCACTAATGTGTTTCCACCGTCGCCTTTCCAGGTGCCGGGATGGGATTTTAATTTGGTTTTAAAGTTCCTAATGGGAGCCCCGTTTGAGCCCTTACATTCTTGTCCATTGAGACTATTGTCCTTTAAAACTATATTTTAGTTGCGGTTTCTTCCGCCCATAGAGTGAGTGAGTTGCAGGCACTTTCCGCCAAACCACCCTTCACTGTGTTCCATAAGGACAGGGTTGTCCTTAGGGTACGGCCTTCCTTTCTTCCGAAGGTTGTCGGAATTCCATCTGAGCCAGAAGGTAATTCTTCCGACATTCTATCCTCCTCCACATCTTAATAAGGAAGAGGAGAGGCTCCATAGGTTGGACCCTAGGAGAGCTTTGAGTTTCTATCTCTCACGGATGTCCCTTGTCAGAGTGGACGATCAGCTTTTTATTGGTTAAGCTGGAAGGCGTTTAGGTCAGGCTGTTTCCAAGATGACCTTGTCTAGATGGATCATTTTGATGATCTCTGAGTGTTATCGTTTGGCGGGAAAGGACCCTCCCGTAGGCTTACGGGTCATTCTACTGGGGGTTTGGCTGCCTCCACTGCACTACAGAGGGGTGTTCCGATTCGCAATATTTGCGAAGCGGCCACATGGGCCTCTGTCCATACTTTTGTGAAACATTATTCTCTGGACTCTATCCATTTTTTTTGTATTTGTTTATTACATTTAGTTAAATATACAACCAGCAGGGCCTTGAACTGGCCGCATACAACACCTTTTGAACACCACCCCCCTCCCCGTACCTCCCTCCCACCCTCCCAACTTTCAAGACAATTTCGCTCTGCACCGCAAGGTCCTTTTCTGCTTTATTCCACAGTGATCGTACTTTCACTCGATGAGTCCACCATCTTGGGGCTGAATAGCGTCACCGTGAGCTCCACCCATTGGAGTAGGTCGGCAGAGGTGTCCAGTCTTTGCTGGCTTCGGGCGTTCTCCCAGGCCCCTGTTTCGGCCTGCGTCCATCTCCGGAGGTCTTCCCACCATGTTACTAAGCACGGGGCCTGGGGGCGTTTCCAACACATAGCGATGCGTCGTTTTGCAAGTATGTACATTAGGTCTTTTAGCTTATTCAGTGGCTTATTCTTCCGGTTCCTGGGGTATCTTCCCAGAATGCATGCTGTGGGCGTATGCACCTCCAGGTGACGTCAGCCTCAGCCACTTTGGTTTTGATTAGTGTCCAAAAGGTTTGTATTGCGGGGCACCCCCAGAACATGTGGGTCATATCTGCGTGGGGTTCGTTACACTTGGGGCATCCCCTGTTGTTGGCTTCATTGAATCTGGAAATGATTGCTGGGGTGAGGTATGCTCTGTTCGTTATGTAGAACTGTATAAGCTTAAATCTGGCATTTCTAGATACCTTTTTGTGGTATCTTGTGATGGATTCCCACTCAGCGTCTTCAAATTGCTGTCCAAGTTCCATTTCCCACTTTGCCTTGCACTTGAGGCTGTGCTGGGTAGTACTGTCTAGCAATGTTTCGTAAACCCTGGAGGTCTCGTGGCACCCTTCTGCCACCGCCAGCAGGCTCTCGATCCTTTCATGTCCTGTGTCCAAGTTTTCTACAGATGGCCAGCGGGCAGCAACCCTCTGCACTACAGCGTTGTGCAGCAGAAATTGACCCGTGTGTAATCCAGAGATTTCCTGCAGTTCGGCAAATGTCAGGATGCCTTGGTCATCCACTAGGTCCCCCAGGGTGGCAACGCCGCACAGCTCCCATGTGTCTATTATTATTTTCCAACTCCCCGGTCTGTTTACCATGAGTGCAGCTATCGGGATCTGTGGGGAGTAGGGGTCCTTGAGGCTCATGGATTTGCTGGCTCTTTTCCAAATCTGAGTTCCAAGTTGGACTAAGTATGGGTATTGGTGTTTTTGGCATGGCTCGACCCACAGCAGGTCTCTCAGTAGCGATTGGGCTATGCTTGGCTGCAGCAGGCGGGTGTCTGTAGAAGCGCCATCCGCCATCCACTGGATCACGTGTTTTAGCTGTCCGGCCAAATAGTAAAGTTCAAAGTTGGGGACCCTCAGGCCGCACTTGTCATAGGGTCTTTGCATCGTGCCCAGGGCCACTCTGTGCCTTCCTTCTTGCCACAGGAATTTTCTGCAGAGCTTATGTAGGTCGTTAAAGAATTGATGTGGGATGTTGTATGGCACGTTGGTAAAATGGTAAAGCAGCCTGGGTAATGCTACCATCTTGAGCAGCCCCACCCTGCCAGCCACCGAAAGCGACAGCCTGCCCCAAAAGTTCATTGATTTCGCTAGGCCTTCCTTTGCCCTGACTGTGTTAAGGATGTGCTCCGTCTTAGGGTCTCTGTGGATCATGATGCCCAGGTATTTAAAGGAGGTGGGTTCCCATTTCAATTCTAGTGTGGGGAGCTCGTTGGCTTCAAGCCCGCTCAAGGCCGCCAGGGGGAACAAGCAGGATTTGCTATGGTTGATGTGAATGCCAGTGACTCTGTGAAACCCCTCCAGGGTCTCTAGAATGTAGGGCAGTGTGTGTTCAGGGTTCTTCAGATAGAGGAGCATATCATCTGCGTACATAGAGAGCAAATGGGATACACCGTCTATCTCGATGCCTACGTCTCCATATTCCTGTCTGAGGTATGCTGCAACGGGTTCGATGGCGAGAATGTATAGCATGGGGGACAGGGGGCAACCTTGTCTAGTACTTCGGGATAACCTCCATTTGTCCGAATAAATTTTGTTGGTGCGCACTCTAGCCTCTGGGTTAGTGTAAATGAGTGTAACCCATTTAATAAAGCTAGGCCCTATCCCCATTTTGGACAAGGTAGCTAGAAGCCACCTCCAGCGAATCGAGTCAAACGCTTTTGAGGCGTCCAGAGACACCACTGCGCATTTCTCTTGTCTACCCTCGGTACTGTAAATGACATGGTGTAGTTTGCGCAAGTTTTCCGTGATGGTTCTGCCCGGCACGTACCCTGTCTGGTCTTGGTGGATTAGGATCGGGATGGCTCTGCGCAACCTCATGGCCAGTATTGCCGTCAGAATCTTGCTGTCCACATTTAATAGGGACAAGGGCCTGTATGACCCACAGTCTGTGGCATCCCTGTTGGGCTTTAACAGTGGTATGATGGTTGCTTCTCTCATGGTGTCCGGGAGGTGGCCTAATTCATACGCCTCATTGAACACCTGGGACAATAACGGGGCCAGTGTATCTTCGTAGGTCTTATAGAACTCTCCTGGGAGTCCGTCTGGTCCCGGTGCTTTCCCGGAGGGCAGCGATCTGATGGCGGTCGCTACCTCCTCGGGGGTGACCGGGCCTTCCAGGGACACTGCCATTTGTTCCACGAGGTGTGGTAGCCTAATGATGTCTAACACATCCTCTATTGCCATGTCAGTGGGGGGGTGAGGGGTCAGTATAGAGCTTCTGGTAGTATTCTGCAAAAGTGCGGTTGATATCCATTTGTGAGTATATGTCTAGCCCTACTGCATCCCGGATTTGGCAGATGGGTTGTCTAGGGCCTTCTCGTTTATATAGCCACGCTAGCAACTTCCCAGGTTTGTCGCCTAGGGCATGGCTTCTTTCAATGTGTTTGGCATAGCTGAGCCTCCCGAGCGCCTCCCAGTGCAGCAGGCAGGCCTGCTTTAGTTCGACTGCTCTGCATATTTGGGCAGGGTCCGATGAGGCTGCAGCATCTAGGTGTTGTAGCTCGTCTTCTGCACGCGTCAGCTGGGAAGTGATGGATTTTTGGGCGCCCCCTGCAGCGGCTATCATGTCCCCCCTTATCACTACTTTGTATTCCTCCCAGGCAGTGTTGATATGCTGGACACTGTCTATATTTATTTGCCAGTAGGCGGATGTGCATTGCCCTATTTGTTCACAGAATGCCTTGTCTAGTAATGCTTCACTCCGGAGCCTCCATGTGGGTATAGGGGGTCTGGGCGCAGTTAGGGACCATGTGGTCATCAGAGGGGAGTGGTCCGACAGCACTCTAGCCAGGTATTGAGTGTCTTCAAACGCGTCTAAGTGTTCATCGCTAACCAGTATGCTATCTATTCTAGTGTGTACTGCATGCGGTGGTGAATAAAAGGAGTAGGCTCTACCCTCAGGGTGCTGTGCTCTCCAGAGGTCGCATAGGGCATATTGTTGTGTAAGGGCCTTTAATATTTTTGCGGGCGGGGAGGGCTGAGAATGTTTACTGTCTGATCTATCCATGCATGGATCTAGAGTACAATTGTGATCTCCCCCCCCCCATATGACCGTGCCATTTCGGCTTGGGCTCAATCGGGTATACAATGATCTAAAGAAGACCGTGGCGTCGTGGTTGGGGGCATAAGTGTTGACCAAGCATAGTTCCTTGCCTTCTATGGTGCAACGTATCTGGACCATTCTACCTTAGTCATCGATGTTAGTGTGCGTCACCTTGATGGGAATGTTAGGGGCTATCCATATTAGCACCCCTCTGGCTGGAGTACGTGGTGCCTATTAGGGTCCCCCTCCACACCCCAGCCAACGCTGCTAATTTCCGTGCGTTCAGGTGGGTCTCTTGTAATAAGGCAATGCCTATCTTGTGGCGTTTAAGGAAGGTGTAGACTCTGTGTTGCTTAATATAACTGTTCAACCCTCTAACATTCCATGTCATTACTCTAATCGCATTAGCCATGAATGTGGTGTGGGTAAGAGTACCTGGGTGGGCTGCCCGGCGGCGCCTGGCTCTTGGTTCGGTGGCCTGTCATGTGGCGAGTGAATCTGGTCAGTTCCGTTGACGTCTTTGCGTGTTTTAGTGGTTTGCGGTGTATTCGTTGGTCTTGATCTTCTTTGTCCCCATAAACATTAACTGTTAAGTGAACTTGTAACATAACTCGTCTAGCGGGGTATCCCCCGTTCTGACATTCCCGTTTCCGCCCCATGGACCTAAGCCCCTAGGTGCCCTAAGGGCGGGTAATTACCCAAAAAAAAGATAGTTCTAGGGCGGGTGTGGCTTCACCTCCTGATTGTAACAAGTGCAAAGTATTCCGTGGTCTGTGTGGCTCCGGTTGCACCTGGGTTGCCGCTCATTATCTAGTAGTTCTGAGTATGTGGTAGATGCTGCTTGGGGATGGTATGAGCGATCTCCTATGAATCAGGCGGTCTAGACTTGCGCTGTTTCGGTTCCCAATCAGGGATCTGTGCTCTGTCCATCCATTCGGTCGCTTCAGCGGGAGTATCGAATAAATGGGCTTTGTTGTTGTGAAGGACCTTTAATCTGGCCGGATATAGGAGCATGTATCGCAATCCTGCATTTTTTAGTCTGGCTTTGGTGTGGTTGAACATAGCCCTGCTTCTTTGGACCTGTAGGGTGTAGTCGGGGTAGATGGTGACCTTGGCGGAGTCTCTCTGTATGGAACCGCCCAGCCGGAGAAGGCCAGGATTGCTTCCCTGTCTTTGTAATTCAGTACTTTGGCTATTATGGGCCTGGGCGGATTTCCAGGTGGCGGCCGTCTGGCTAGGGATCGGTGGGCTCTCTCAATAGTAAAGCCTTGAGACAGCTTCCCCGCGCCAATCTCGTGTATAAGTAGGTTTTCGACGTAGTTCGTGGGGTCATTGCCTTCGATTCCCTCGGGTAGGCCGATGATTCTGATGTTACTCCTGCGGGCCCTTTCCTCTGCCTCCTCGGCTCTATCTTCAAGGTTTTTTACCTTCTGTACAAGGACATCCACTTCCTTTGAGAGCTTAGCTTTGGACTCATAGTGTTCCTTTATTTGGGTTTCTAGGGTGTCTGTTCTATTGGCAATGGAGCGCACATCTTGCCGTAGCAGATTCAAGTCTATGGCCACAGCGTCTATCTTATTTTCCATGGTTTTCTGGAGTGTCATGATGGCCTCCAGAAGTTGCGAATTCGCTGGTTCGGGCGCTTGTGCATTTGGTGCCTCATTGCTGGCGTGGGTGGCGTCCGGGCCAGGTGCCCCAGAGGCGGCAAAGGATTCCATAGTGGTCTGTCTATGTTTGCCTCTGGCGTTTTTAACTGACATGGCTTAAGTGGTGTGGCGGCCTGCCGAGTACTCTGTTGGCCCTGGGTGGTAGTCGGAGTGATGTGTCTCGTGGGAGCGCAGTGCTGCGTTATATGGCCGAGTGCGTTGCCCACTATCCTTAAGGGCTGCTGCAGGGGGTTGGGGTGATCCGAGGCAAAGCCGGGGCGTGAGGGCGCTTGTGGCGCGGAGGCCTTTGCAGGCTGGTTTAAGGAGACGTTCAGGGGTTAAGCTTGGGTATCAAGTCCGGGGGAAACGGCCCACCGATGCCTAGTTTGGCTGGTGTCTTGTCTAGGGTATGGTTTGTCGCGGTGTCTTGTCACTCCGCTTCAGCCAGGGTGCAGACCGGGGCAGCCGCCAGGTAGCGCCCGAGGTTCGGCACCCCGGGGGTTCACGTTTGTTTCCGTTTAGCTGGTCGCCCCGCTCCGGTCACCGGGGGAGCCCATACCCTGTGTTGGCCACTGTTTACGCTGGGGCCCACCACGCTGGCCCCTATTGGCGTCCCACGCCAGCGCGCCGCTCTGCCTCCTGGTGCCAGGCCCTACGGGTCCGGGGGCCGTGAGGGGCAGGGCTCTCGGTTTTGGAAGCTGGGGGGATAGAGATCTCTGCTCCCCCCCCTCCGACTCCTTACCGCCCTTCTTCAGTCGTTACGCTGTCTCCTCCTGCTATCGGTCAGGGACCTTGTTGTGAAGCCGCGGCGCTCAGCGGGGGAAGCCACCGGGTCATCCAGTGGCGGGCGTCCCGGGCCAGCGCAAGCAGCTCTTCCCGCCTCCGGGCCTCGCGGTCGCTCCGAAAAGCCTCCCGGAGCCCCGTCCCGGGGTGCTGGGCGATCAGGGGAGCGCTGGGCTGGCTCCACGCTCCTCCCTCCGTTCTCCGCGCCACGCCTCTGCTGACCGGGTACACCTGGGCACCGGCCCCCTCCTCAGCACGCCAGTGCCGATCACTCGACACCCGCTCCCCGCAGCAGAGGCCGGTCTCCCCGGGTCTGGTGGCGGCTCGATTCAGGCCGCTGGTATCCACAGAGCGGCGGATATCTATGCGGCCACCATTTTTCCGGCCGCGGCGTCTCTCTCCTCTCATGCGTCGCAGTGTCGAAATGAGGGAACGGAGCCGCTCCAAGCCGCGGCTGCAAGTTCCCCAGGCATTCACGGTCCGATGAGACTATTTTCAAGCGTTTTTGCGATCTGTATCAATAGTTGGCGGCGGATCATTGAGCGTATTGCACGGAGCTCCTCCAAGGTACGGCTTCCTCACATGGCGGTTGGCCACGCCCCCCTGGACTCTATCCATGGGCAAGATTTGGCCTTTGGTAAGGCAGTCCTCTATTCTGCAATTTGATTGGGCAGTCTAAAACATTCTAAATTCTTTTCCCACCTCCTTACGTTGGTACTGCTTTGGGAATCTGTGAAAGATGTGGAATACGTCAGAGGACACAATCCCCTCGAAGAACAAATTACTTTCTTACATGATAACGTTCTTTCGATGGGATGTTCCTCCGACGTATTCCACATCGTACCCTCCCTACCTGCCCCTCTACAGAATTTCTTATGCGATTGCAGCTTCCGTTTCCGCAAGGCTTTCTGTAGTAATACTGGCAGGAGATTGGTGCTACACGTTCTGGGGGGAAAAAAATACAACTGAGGCTACGGGCGTTGTGCATCCTACATATAACATCCGGTGACGTCGACCGTCAGAGGAGGTCCTCGAGGGAGCATATCGACGTCATCGACGCAGGATGCCTACGCCGAAAAAGTTTTCCGAAGCAGCATAGCTGTGGTAATCACTGTCAAAGATGTGGAATACGTCAGAGGAACATCCCATCGAAAGAACGTTACCAGGTAAGAAAGTAACTTGTTCTTTTTGTGGGACCCCCGGTTAGGATCCGCCTAGAAATTCCCAGAGGGAGCAAGAGAGATATAGTGAATGCATTAAGGCCTTCACTGATAGCCAGACAGATCCTAGACCGATGGGGGTAACTGATCTCTAGTGACAACCTGTGGATCTGTGGATGCCTAGGCTAGGGAGGGAAAATGTTTATTTGTATTTATTGGAATTTATTAAGCACTTTCACAAAAGCGCTGTACACACATTAACACATTAAACACAGTACAAAAAAATGAAGACCATGAGAGTACAAAAATAGGTTCTTGGTTAGGGATCAGACAGAAGATAAAAGTAGTGAGCATTTAGACTGCTCCAAAAAATGTGATGGGTAGATGAGGAACGGATGGACAGCGGAAGAGATTTCCAGTTAAGAGGTGCAAGAAGAGAGAAAGAGCGAAAGCGGGTGGAAGCACAAGAAGGTTTAGGGACAAGCAGATGAAAGGTTTTAGACCACAGAGAGAATGAGGGGGACTGCAGAAGGAAACTAAGGATGAGAGATTAGGAGCCTAGCCATGGAGGCACTTAAAGACAACAGACAGGAAGTGACAAAGAATCTGGGATTCAAATGGCAAAAAAGATGCAGAGGCGGGAGGAGGTAATTTATGCACAAGGGGAAAGAGAAACAAGAAGACGGATATAGGAGTTAATGAGCGAAGGGGAGTCAAACAGATGTGGGGAGACAAACAAGAAGTGCAGAGCAGTAGTCCAGTCTGGAGAAGGTTAGTGCAGTGATTAGAAGTTTAGAGACTTGAAATGACAGAAACGGGCGAGCACAACAAAGGTTGAAAAGAAGAAAACGACCGCTGCGAGCCGTAGATGAAATGTGAGAAGAAAAAGAAAGAGAACAGTCAAATAGAAGGCCAAGAACCAGGAGTGTGCGGGGCCAGAAATGCCAAAAGAATAAAGACAAGAAAGTAAAGTGGGATAATCTGCAGATAAGTCGAGAAGATCAAGAATAAAGGAAAGTTTGTTGTGGCATGCTGAGAGAAGAGAGTTTGAGGCGCGTAAAAGAGCAGATTCAGTGGAGTGGGCAGAACGAAGGCTGGACTGTTGTTGGGGGAGGAGAGAGCGGGTGTAAATAATGAGAAACTTGTGAATAGACAATAGTTTAGATTGAAAGGGAAGAAGAGAAAAGGGATACAAATTAGAGGTAAGAGAAGGATCAAGAGTAGGTTTTTTTCAGGATAGGAATGATGGTAGCATGCTTAAAAGAAGATCGGAAAGTAGACGAGGAAAGAGAGAGGTTAATAAGTGGTAAGATAGGGAAGAATCTGAGGATACACCAAGGGGATGAGTGCAGATGGGAGGATCAGAAGGGGAACAGGAAAAAAGTGTCCACGGGCTGTGGAACACTCGCGTCCCCTGCACACTCTGGTCAATGCCAAAGGCAATCAGTAGGTTATGACTTATAGTTATGTCCAACTCGTGGTAATGTGCTTCAGTGTTCTATGTGTATACTGTAGTAATTTCTGTTAGTAAGGTAAAGCAAAGTATCTAGGTTGGAGCATAGGGCTGTCCCCCCAGAGAAACACTATAAAAGTTTTTTGTAGTAGTCTATGCTTAGAAAATATTTCCTTGGATCCTTTCTTAGTCTAGGCAAATAACAATAATTATTCTCGATTGATTATCAATTTCAACAGAGTCAATTTTATTACTACATGCCATTCTATATTCAACAATATTATGCAATGTTGTTCTTCATATAGTGACATTTCTCAAAACAAGTAAAACATACATCTTAGGTACAGTAGAAGACTGACTACTGTTCAAGTGGCTCAACGCGTTTCGGGAAGTAAATTCCCTTCTTCAGGAGCAAAATTCTCAATTACTAACAGTTTTAACAATTGTACGAGTTCCAGATCCAAAAAGTTCTTGTGGACTGTCTGTTTCCGACTAGAAAGAAAATTACAGAGAATAGGGATAGTTTTAGTACATGAAACAAAATGGAAATCTGTGGTTTTGGTTTAAATTTTAAATAAAGATCTCCCTACCTCTCATTAGTGCCCCATCGGATTTATGACAGAATTCAGTTTTTAGTGATGATGTCACTGAAAAGTGTAGTGAACTGCTCCAGGGAAATGAATGGGGTCGCTGGAATTCGGGTTCCTACAGAGAGGAATTGGAATCTGGTGAGAATCTCTGGGGTAATACATATAATGGTGTATATGTGCAAAAAGGCTGTCATTGGAGTGCAAATTATGGATTCAAAAAGACTCCCTAGAGAGAAATTCAGATTCTGCTAAAGATCTGCAACCAACATATGTTATGCTTCCTATTCATGATGTGGCTTTAATTGGCGGTCAACTTAATCTTAGAAAGAAATTCTCATTTTTACATCATCTAGAAATGAGCGTAATGATTAGTATGCGCATAATAGTGTTAACTCACCGCTGTGGGAAGGAAAGGTGTGCACATTCATTAACGGGTGGATGACCATGATTCAGGATCTATGAGGAGCTTGTAGTTAAAAGTCAAAAAGACTTCAGCGGGTATCTATAGGTAAAAAAAAGAGGATTACATGAACCCTCCTGGTCTCTCCGTTTGCAAGGAAATGGTAGAAAATAAATGAAAATAAAATGGTAAAAAAATGGAGAAGGGCTGGAGTATGTCCAAGATGAATTCTTACCTTTCTTGCGTTAGACAGGTCTCCCGGGAGGCAAACCGCGAGGTGTGCACAGCCACGGGCGGCCCGTTAGTTTGTACATCGCGGGACGCCGGTGGACGTCAACGTGATGACGTCAGATGTAAACATCTGACGTCATTCCGTGACGTTCCTACGGTATACCGTCGTCATCTCCATTCACCTGTGTAGGTGAAATGCGAGATGTAGGTCATAATAGAGGTATGAATAAATGGTGTATCTTGCCCGAGGGTAAGAATACTCTGTTGTGTGTAAAATATTTACTAATTTCTATTGGAAGTCGGAAAGAACATATGTTAGATATATCGAGTTGTGAATGACGAAGTTACTCCTAGGGGCACTTCTGCTCACAATCTAAGTCTGTTGGGATGCGCGTGTTCCACCCTAGTGAAGAACACTATTTTCATTCCACCGTACATAAATGTTAAAAAGAAAAAAACACATAATCTGCTATATGTGACATGTAAGTTTAACCACACTTTCCTGGGTATTTTGGCAGATGGAACCTAATTTCATCGCACAAAACATCTTGTTTACAATATTACCACCTTGTTACAGAGAACATACCGAATCTGATGTTGTGGACACACCAAGTATGTTTTGAACATACATCAACAGCACTCTTATTTTCATTTGTTCCTCCACTATTCCAGTTGGTACAAAGAGATCTACCATTCTCATTGAACAAAACAGTAGCACTCATTTATTTATTTTTGGTCCATTATCTCTGTACTCATCTGGATGTTAGTCCAGATTCAATGTGTGCCAGATTGGTTTATTCTACCTGTTATTATGATGATTGTGATCACTATCCCTCAAAATCATCTTAAAGAGGTGAGAGGTAGGGTGTCGTTAGTATTGAACTTGCATAAAGATGTAGGCATTGTATAATCTTTTCATAAGAATGCTCCTAGGTGGATGTCTTCGTTCATTCCATAAGGGCACATGCTGTCCAATTTATCTATCCAATACAACTCTCGTTGGTCCATCTTTTTCCCGTGGTTCCCCCTCTTGGGGCTCTTTGTACTACCTCTAAGATTTGGTATCTCAGTTGGGCTACAGTGTGTTTTTTTCCCAGAAGTGTCGCGCTACTGGTGATCATTCATTCCTAGTCCGGATGTTACTTTTATGTTCGTTGCATCTCTCTTTCATCTTCCGTTTGGTTTGGCCTACATAATAGATGCTGCATGGGCAGCTCAAGGCATAGATTACTGATTTGGTGTCACAGGTTGCGTATGGGCGAAGTTTAATTTTGGCGCCTGTTCGGGGATGTCTCACATAATCACCCTTTGTGATGTTATTGCAGTTTAGGCATGCAAATGAGCCGAGTAATTTGATGGCTTTGACTGGAGTATTTTAGGGAATATAGAAATGGGATGCAACGAACATAAAAGTAACATCCGTGTTTTTTTTCTTTTTAATATTTATGTACGGTGGAATGAAAATAGTGTTCTTCACTAGGGTGAAACACATGCATCCCAACAGACTTAGTTTGTGAGCAGAAGTGCCCCTAGGAGTAACTTCGTCATTCACAACTCAATATATCTAACATATGTTCTTTCCGACTTCCAATAGAAATTAGTAAATATTTTACACACAACAGAGCATTCTTACCCTCTGGCAAGATACTCCATTTATTCATACCTCTATTGTGACCTACATCTCGCATTTCACCTACACAGGTGAATGGAGATGACGACGGGATACCGTAGGAACGTCACGGAATGACGTCAGATGTCTACATCTGACGTCATCACGTTGACGTCCACCGGCGTCCTGCAATGTACCAACTAACGGGCCGCCCGTTGCTGTGCACACCTCGCGGTTTGCCTCCCGGGAGACCTGTCTAACGCAAGAAAGGTAAGAATCCATCTTGGACATCCTCCAGCCCTTCTCCATTTTTTTACCATTTTATTTTCATTTATTTTTTACCATTTCCTTGCAAATGGAGAGACCAGGAGGGTTCATGTAATCCTCTTTTTTTTTTACCTATAGATACCCGCTGAAGTCTTTTTGACTTTTAACTACAAGCTCCTCATAGATCCTGAATCGTGGTCATCCACCCGTTAATGAATGTGCACACCTTTCCTTCCCGCAGGGGTGAGTTCACACTATTATGTGCATACTAATCTTTACGCTCATTTCTAGAAGATGTTAAAATGAGAATTTTTTTCTAAGATTAAGTTGACCGCCAATTAAAGCCACATCATGAATAGGAAGCATGACATATGTTGGTTGCAGATCTTTAGCAGAATCTGAATTTCTCTCTAGAGAGTCTTTTTGAATCCATAATTTACACTCCAATGACAGCCTTTTTGCACATATACACCATTATATGTATTACCCAGAGATTCTCACCAGATTCCAATTCCTCTCTGTAGGAACCCGAATTCCAGCGACCCCATTCATTTCCCTGGAGCAGTTCACTACACATTTCAGTGACATCACTAAAAACTGAATTCTGTCATAAATCCGATGGGGCACTAATGAGAGGTAGGGAGAGCTCTATTTAAAATTTAAAACTAAAACCAGAGATTTCCATTTTGTTTCATGTACTAAAACTATCCCTATTCTCTGTAATTTTCTTTCTAGTCGTAAACAGACAGTCCACAAGAACTTTTTGGATCTGGAACTTGTACAATTGTTAAAACTGTTAGTAATTGAGAATTTTGCTCCTGAAGAAGGGAATTTACTTCCCGAAACGCGTTGAGCCACTTGAACAGTAGTCAGGCTTCTACTGTACCTAAGATGTATGTTTTACTTGTTGTGAGAAATGTCACTATATGAAGAACAACATTGCATAATATTGTTGAATATAGAATGGCATGTAGTAATAAAATTGACTCTGTCTGTTGAAATTGATAATCAATCGAGAATTATTATTGTTATTTGCCTAGACTAAGAAAGGATCCAAGGAAATATTTTCTAAGCATAGACTACTACAAAAAACATTTATAGTGTTTCTCTGGAGGGACAGCCCTATGCTCCAACCTAGATACTTCGCTTTACCTTACTAACAGAAATTACTACAGTATACACATAGAACACTGAAGCACATTACCACGAGTTGGACATAACTATAAGTCACAACCTACTGATTGCCGAGTGTGCAGGGGGCGCGAGTGTTCCACAGCCCGTGGACTCTTTTTTACTGTTCTTAGTACCACTACCTAGTGTCAAGGTAGTGTTTTTCTCCTCTGCACCTCACTAAATATCTATGAATCACACAGAACTTCCTTGATACCACCAGGTGTGCAGACTGTGGACTGTGCTTATCCTTTCTTTTGCAGGATCAGAAGGGGAAGCCATGGGATGTGCACAGGTTAGAAAATGAGCTGTATGAAAATCTTAGCTGAGAAAAAGCAAAGAAGGAGGGAAGGTAGAAAGGTGGGCAAGGCGGGTACTGGTGGGGAAGGAACAGTGGAGGAATTAGGGAAGGTAGAATGAAGACTAGTGCCCCTAGAAGTAAAGTAGTCTGCTAAATCAGACAAACAGTACAGAAGAATGAGGGGTTTCAGGTGGGCGAGGAGAAAGAATAATGTTGAGTTGAAAAAGATGACATGTGTGGGGAGAAAGAGTAAGAGAAGAAAGATTTTGTTTTTTGGAGCAAAAAGAAGAGTATCGTAGGAAGAATGAAGGGAAGAGAGACAGTTCAGTTTTTTCTCCATTGGCGCTCAGACATCTGGAGGGAGGATGAAAGGGATGGAGTGATCCTGGGTTGGGGCGGGGGGTTACAGATAGTGTTAGAAGATTGGGTAGGGTAAAGAGAATCAAGATTATCTAAAAGCAGACTGGTGAGAAGTAGCTGCAAGGTCAACAGATAACTGTGAAAATGACTACAAAAGCATGAGATTGAAGAGGGGTGGGAGAAAGAAGAAAGGTAAAGGAGATGAGAAAATGATCTGACGAATAAATAGGATAGGACACGGCTGGTGCATTGCAAGAAACCATAGAATAAATTAGCTCTAAAGACAAACCAGAAGTATGGGAAGGTGACCAATCCGGAGAAAAGCGATGATAGGAATTTAAAAGTGGAACGAAAGCAAAAGAAGAATGAGGAGAGTCAAGATGTAGATGGAAATCCCCAACAAAAAGGAAAAGGCAAATAGAGGGTAGGAGTGACGTAAGTAAGACATCAAGATCGGAAAGAAAGATAGACAGTGGGCCAGGAGAACAGTAAATAATGAGAAAGGAAATTGAGAGAGGCTCTATAAAAGTAGCAAAGTGATATTCAGAAGTTGGAAAAGATGATGGAGGAGGAAAAGATCAGATGCAGAGTCTAAGAAGAGTCTGCAAGAATGTCTACTCAACCCTCTACCAATTGGGCTAGGGGTGTGAAATACATTGGAAAAAGATGTAAGAGAAGCAGGGACAGTAGTGGCAGTGGAAGAGAGACATGTTTCTGTAAGACAAAGAAATTGGAAATTAAATCGTTGAAAAATATCAAGAATAGAAGGAGATTTATCGCAAATGGAGCGAGCATTCCATAATCCAATAGAAAAAGGGGATGGGAGGGCAAGATAAACAAGGAGGAGAGATAATATTCAAATTAAGTCATAGGCGTGGGTGTGTGAAAATCCCACAAGAGTCGAGAGGAATGGTTATCACCCTTAGTGACTCCATCTTCCATTTTTTAAATAAAAACCCTTGATTTTTCTTGTTGTTGAGGTGGTTACTTTTGAACAAAGAATGGACTTGTGGGCCCTCAGGTTCCTGTTGAGGAAACATATTTAAGGTGCTTTCCAATATACTACAATTTGACCTTTAGCATGCCTACTGTTAAGACAGAACTGCTCTGTTGCGGGTTTTAGGGCCACTTTCTAGAGCCCCTCAACTTTTTGCTTCCTCCAAAATCCCTCTATTTTTTCAGATATCTGACGTATTTTTGCTGTCCAGCGGGACCTCTTCTGAAAACACTTTTGTCCTTACTTGAGGTGTATGGTATTGTGTCGCCTCTAAGGCACCTAGGTCTTGGGTACATCTAAAGCACTCCATTTTGCCATAGTTTGTTTATTTTTTTATTTTTATCTTATATAGGATATCCATTTAGGATGTTGGTTGGTGATGGCTGTGCTTAGTTGTGTCTACTCCAGTGGTGCAAGCGAGTTACCTTATTGTACTCAATGTACCTTTTTGGTAGCCATTGGGGTACCAATGTGGTTTTTTCGGTCCTGCTCTCAGGCATTTTGTATTTTATAGATTCCTTTGTCAGGCCAACCACAAGGTCATGTGGTGGGCTTCTTTGTGATCCCAAATGGTAGCCTCCATATTGATTCTAACTAGCTTAAACCAGTGTAGGTCCCTGGGCTCACTTCCTTCCTGTGGTAGTGGTCTTGGCTGAGTGGCAGTCCTACTGATCTGCCAGTATGGTGGGTGATCTGACCCTTTGCCCCTAGCCCTTTGTAGTGATTGTTTGGGCTGGCCTTTCGCCAGACCCTTTTTGCAGTGGTACTTCAGGCCCTTCCTAGTCCTTGCCTCTCTCTTGGCATTTGTTCTGTAACTTGGAAGAAGCACATCTGCCGACCTGTTGAAGGAGTTTTCCTGCAACTCCTGTCAGTTTTGCAATTTATAACCCTTTCCTGGCTGTACTGGCTGGCTATAGTGGTTTGACATATCTCGGGTTGGGTGTTTTGCTCCTGGAGGGTCCAGTCCACGCTTCCTGAATTCTCATATGGCCTCCCCTTTTTGCTGTTGTACTTCAGGCTCTGCCTAGTCCCTGCCTCTCTCTTGGCATTTGTTCTGCAACTTGGAAGAAGCACATCTTCCGACCTGTTGAAGATGTTTTCCTGCAATTCCTGCCAGTTTTGCCACCTTTCCTGACCATACTGGCTGGCTATAGTTGTTTGGACATATCTCTGGTTGGGTGTTTTTCTCCTGGAGGTTCCAGTCTACCCTTCCTGAATTCTTATACTGCCTCCCCTCATCTGCTGGGTCGAGCCTTCTTTGCTGGAACCTTTTTGTGGTGTGGACCATTTAATGCTTCTTCCTGGAGTTTACCACCAGGATCTTCCACTTGTTGTGGGTTGATGTTATCGCCTAGAAGAGTGCTGGATCACCAACACTCAGCCTTATTTGGTCTTTGGGGCTTCCCAAGTGTGCCGTCAGGTTTTATCCATATCCTGCGATTGGTTTCTGTTGGTCTGCCATCCTTTTTGTCCACTGAGCCGCTGCAATCCATCTTCAGAGTTTCCCTCATCTTCCCTAAAACCTCCTTGCCAGATTCTTCCCTCCTTGCTGGAAGGTCGTCTTCATTGGAAGACTTTTTGTTCCTTTACTAGGTCATGGGGGTCGTTGTTGGCTCAGGATCCAAGTCCTTGGGCACCAGATCCTGAAAACCTCACCTAGGATGGAAGCCTGTGTGTAGGCTGGTTGTTTTCGAAGTATTGGAGCCATGTTTGCCAAAACTGCTGACCTGAGTACTTTTCTCTGGGTCCTGGGGAGACAGTTATTGAAGATACACACCCTTGGGGGTCCCTCTGGTCCAGGGTCGAGATTATCTGGAGGTGACTGCTGCATTTCCAATTGACTTACATTGGGGGTTCTGCTGCTCTTCTGCAGATTTCTCTGGGACTCCACGTTCATCTTTTGACCTGAATCTCTTGATTGGGGTCTCTTCTGGATTATTACACTGTTGCTCATTTCAGAGACATTTTAAGTATTTTTCCCTGAAGTGTATTACAAAGGTAACTGTTGCAAAGGGTACTGTTTCTAAAATGCATCCTTGGAGTTCTGAAATGTTTCCTACCCTCTATCACTATATTTGTCATGTGTGCATATGTATTTCTTTGGTATTATGTTCTGAAGGGTCAGAATTAATGTGAAGTGTTGATGTGGACCTTAGAGGTTTTTAGACTATTTTACTGGTAGGTTAAAATATCTGGTTTCCGTTTTTGCCTCTCCCATGCCAATGTGCTTAAATGTGCAGGCTCATACGGGATTTTACCAGCTTTGCTAGGATGTGTTGTTCACCGGTTCTCCCCTGTTTTAATTAATGTAGGGTGTCTTTATAAAATAGTGAGCCCACATAAGGGTGTATCACTCATTTACTGCAAGTGCAAAAATGCCTCTGGCTTTTTTTTCCGAATTGCGGGGCAGTTATATGTGGGGGCTGGGTAATTAATTAGGTAATGGGGGTAAAAGGGGCGATACGTGGGGTCTCCCCCTGCATAGAACTCTGCAACTCGCATTTTTTTAATTCAATATTTTTAAATCTCAGTAATCACATAGATCCCATAAGGGCAGTGGTACAAGTCCATTTAGACATTTACCATTTTTATAATATACTATGTATTTCTAAAACATTGTATTATGTGTTAAGTATAAATCTATATATATATATAACATAATTTAAGTGTATATCTTTTAATATATCAGTGGGTTGTTTTTTTCTAGGACTGAGTATGTGGACTAATTGTACATTTGTGTCAGTCTGCTACCCATACTCGAGAGTTGAGCCTTTTTGCTCTCGTTGCACGTTACTTACCTTTAAGAGTGGTTTATCTTCCCTTTATCAGGTATGTTATACCCCTATTGATGTCAGTGGTTGTAGCTTCCCCTCCCCCAACAGAGAATTGTACCGGCTGTAGCTAGAGCGTGAGAGTATCTTCCCCTACAATAATCGTAAGCAATGGGAAAGAAGTATTAGCTGGTAGGGGTGTGAAGAGGTGGGGAAGGTTCTTTATTCCTAGGGTTGAAATTGCCAAGGAAAAAGCAACGTGCAATATCCCAAGAACTAAGGACCGAGATTGCCAAGAAGAAAGCAGGGCACTCTATCCCTGGAATTGAGACTATAGCAAGATCTGGATTCCCATAGTTAGGCACCTAAGACACGACGTTGGACCATTCTGGCACTTTTACCATAGTCACTCTTATTATTACTTGTCTAATTTCCCTAGAACCTATAGATGTAACGCACATGCTTCCTGAAAGTCAAAGATATTTTCACCTTGCATTTGTGACTCGCGTGTGTTCTGTTGGTCTCCTGTGTCACACCCCTCCACAGAGTTGGGCTTGGTTGTTTAATCAAACCTACCACTATGTGAGCCTTGGAAAGATTGTTTTCCTGCGTCTAGTTAGTTAACCCCACACTAAGAAGGGGCCCTTGAAATTTCCCGACTGGTGGAGCAGATCTTTCTACCCTCAATGGATCTCTTCAACTTTAAAGTTCAGCTTTAAAGAGAACAAGCGGGTGTGCCCATATTGCATCATTGGGGCCTGCATGGGCGTCTCCCTAGAAGATTCCATGACTGGTCAGGAATGTTTCTGTACATTGATTTACCACTACACCCCACCGCGTGACTCTTTCAATTCGAAATGATCAACTAGTGGCAGGGCAACCACCAATGTAGAAATATTGTAAAAGGACTGATTATTAATTATTTTTCTCTATCCACGATTTTGGTCGCTTTTTGTGTGAGATCAGCTGTTTTATTTGTAGTTGTGGAAGAACTGCTTCATGGCATCTGGAAGAGGAATATTCAGAATTAAAAAGGGGTAGTTTGGTTTAAGCGACACGCCACAACATTAACTACATTCCAAATGCAAAGAACTAGCAGGGTTATTATGAAGCCTTAGTTGGGGACCATGGGTTATCAAATGAGATTATATACATTTTTCTGGCTACTGGAGTCATTAAGGAGAAGCAAGTTAATGTGGGAAAGACTACGTTTATACACTAGAATATACATTGTAGGATTCATTGTAGGTTCCCCGCCCCCTCCCACCCCAACAGTGGTTTCTTTATATATCGCACCAGCTATTAAGATGGATTCGAAAAGGTCCCACCGATCTGTGCCTGGAACTTCAAGTATGCTTGTTCCTACTTTCGGAACAGAGTTGTTGAGCTATTAAACTTCTCGCCTGCTCTATAGAGTCTGTCCACTTTTCGATTCAATCATTGTTCTTGCATTGTCGGTTAAATGAATGCTGCCTTTTTAATGTCTATTATATCAGCCACAAGGGTGAGTGTGTGGCTGGAGGTAGTTGGAAGAAAGCATTTATGGTGTTCCTTAAAGACAAATTGGTCCTTCAGTTTCACCATACTAATGTCTCGTCAGACTTGCATATAAATCATGAGAATGTCCTCTTAATTTGAATCCTATGTCATTGAGTCCTATATCATTGCGGAAAAAGATTGTTTCGAATTTAGATGTTGAGCGAGCACTCTGTTTTTTGTGTTCCAAGTAAAACATGTTGTTCCTTTGCGCTGGTGTTCCATTATGATGGGACAACCCTCAATAAAATATGCTTATGCTTCTGTTGGCAAGGGAATGTAAATGGCTTTCCAAAGGAACATTTGCATAGGCAAAGAGTAATGTAAATTATATGGAAAGTTAGAGAAGACAATCATTTCTGGGCATAGGCATGAAGCACAGTTTCTGAGCCCTTGCTTCCTGTGTTTTCACTGCTATGGCACAATCTTCTGGTCCCTTCCCCTAGTAGTATCCGATAGCCAGTGTGTAGCGGGAAGGGCTTCGGTGTGATGGGTCTAGAGGAACCTAACTTAATAACGGTTAGGAGGCGGAGTATGACATCAACATGACCAAACCATCACTCTGACATTCTACAAAAATGCTAGTCTTCGAGAGAGCCTAATTGTGAAAATGCCTCTTGTTGAATTTCCAGTTTAATACTTGGCGTATGCCTATTCTAAACTAAGGCAGGGGGGCTAGGGGGGCACTGGTGGTTTACCACACACAAATGAACACGTCTTCTCTAGTATGTGTTAAGCAAAGGTAAACAGATCTGACCTGCATCTTTAATTTTATGAAGTTCTTCAACAAATCTAATTCACATACTGCCACATGTCTTCATTGAATTCGTAAATCACATCATTTGAAAGATACACGTTTCTAAGGGGCATTAGTTCAACATGCCCTAAATCACTTCATTTGAAAGATTCACGTATCGAAGGGGCATTAGTTCAACTTTCACAGATTTCCATTGTGTTGGAGTGCATTCAATGAGTGCATCAAAAATAAAATGTAGATTGTGTAATAACTATTTTCCTTTGTCTGAGTTGAGAGAGGGTTAAGTTGGTATCCTTTCATGTTTGATGCACCAGAAAGTACCAGAGCGATGTCATTACACATATACATTTCTGATAGTTCTACAGATGCACAGATACTATACTAACAGCCTGGTCCATCTAGGATTGTGTTCATCTCTTCCCTCTTTAACACTGTATTCTTTAACTAGGCTCCAGCTTGATCTTCAATCTTGCACAATGATCGCTCAGTTTTGTCATTCCCATACTTGTCCAGATGGTCTTAATAGGCCCCACCACGATATCAGTAGAAAATGACTTGTATGCATGTACTGTCCTTTCTGTGAAGAACTTAGTTTTGTTTCTCCGGAGCCCAGACATCTCTACCTGCTCCACTCCCAAGGACCAGTTTTATCCCAGCACTTCTTGATCTTGAGCCACACTTCACCTGTGATATGCTTGTCTTGTGGGTGTATCACCTTGATGGTTCTAGATACTCAATCGCATTGTTAGTTGTGAAACCCCTACCCCACTGCAAACGTACATTTCTCAGAATTGGTCTTGGATTTCTATTTTCATGATTTTATATATTGACTTCTGTAATTTTCCTTTTTTCCTGCAGGAATAATGTAGGTCAATCAAGTAATGCACACCATTTAAGAGATGGAAGACCTGTGGGGAGTCCTTATTCTCGCCCGAATGACCTGCACACGTCTATGGAGAATTTTAGTCCCGAAGAACTGATCGTTTCTTGATCAATATAATATTTATTAAATAATATTTTCCCATTCAAAGCCATCAAATTCAGCCTCAGTAAAGCAGTATTGCATGGCACAACTATAAGATGACAAAAGAAGCAGCATTTTTTTTAGTTTCCATCAAATGTCTCCATATATTTTCTCGCAATACCTGCACGATCATGAACAACTGTAATATAAACCGTGATCTTGTAACACGCCAAGAGCTTCTGCCTGCGGCACCTTTACAAAAGTCTCTACAAAGTAACATTTGTTAGATGATTTTGAAGCCTTTTGTTTACAGAAAACGACCCTAAATGCTAGAAACTGTATAGGTACTGTGTATAATGTTTTACCACACCTTAGATGTGCCAATAACATGGTTTATTCAGTAAAACAAACTTGAATATTGTATTTGTTTTATCTGGTTTTATTCCTACTACCCGATAAACAGCAATGGATCTTTAGTCTCGTGGATCTTACAAAATGTGCTTTGTATACCTGTTTTAATACCTCACGAGGTAGTAACCATTTTAGTCTTTTAACTCAACATTTTAATTTGGATGCCCATGCACTTGTCCTTTTTGAAGTCTGCATACTTGCATTCACCCTTCACAAACTTTAACCCTGTAAATGATGTGTTGTCATGAAGGGGTGAGGGGGGGATGTTGGTATTTTTCCTTGGTTTTACCACACTTCAAAACCATAATTTTGGAATAATCATGTTGATTGTTTTTGTATTATTATTATTATTGTTGCTGATTTTGTTTTTGTCCACAAGTAAACCTGTTTCATTTCAACGCCTCCTCATCATTAATTCCTTTGTTCCGAAAGCCAAGCCTTAATCTGTACAGAAATTCCACTGTGTGTCTATGTAGTGATACACCCGCTCTGCTGCAAGGATGTGTTCTCCAGGACACTGTCACCCGCATCAAAGCACATGGTGAATGTATGTTTCGGCATCGTCAAATAAAAGTGGTAAATGCATTAACTATGGCATTGTCCTGTGTGTACAAAGTGCGACAAGTGCACAATCTGATCAGGTGGCAAGTACACTGTACCCCAGTAAAATAAAGTTAAAAAAAATTTCAACGAAATTGGGAGAACTCACTTCTGTTCAATATGTTGTAGTTAACGGACAAAGAGCCATGGTAAATTGGTGCTCGTTCTGCAAAATAATAGTGCATATTTGGTACTACGTCACAGAGTTGAAAATGTGGCACATGCCAATAAATACATTGATTCTGACATAAAACTCACCAATTCATGACTTAGTTTATTTAACGATTCCAACATCACAGTACCAATTTCAACCGCGAGAAGGCCATTGCCCTTTCAGGATCACCAAAAAAGCACGGGTGATCCTGCAAATGTCCTTGGCTTGGATTGTTACCATAAGGCACTGATGAAGAACATTTTGTTTTGGATCGTGATTTTCTGTTTTCCATTAATGAAGGACCTGCTATACTCAGTGGTAAAGTTATTTCGAAGCAGAATGTTTTTTCTTTGAATTTATGTTGTTAGTTTGCAAATTTTGCGATGCTAAATAGTGCTCGGGTTTAATTTGTGGAGTTCAGATGAGGCAGCAATCCCTAGATGATCTCCTGCTGGGTGACCCTAGTTTCTGAGATTATACTTTGTGTCGAGACTTGAGTTCATTGCCTGGTCATGTTGATGGCAGTTTTCTGTTGATGTGCAGATGGACTGTTACATGCCTACTTTTTAACAGGACATAGTAAGTAATTAAGTTTAAAGGTTTTTTTGCCTTAAGACTGATATGTCACAAACATGGGGAAAATATTAAAGGCATATTTTGATAGTTTTGTGGGAGATTGCGTGGAGCTCAATATTTATGATGGCGTGAAGGAGAGCATTCCAAAGGCCATCCCTCCTGTTGTTACCCTGGTACTCTCCTATTCCCAATAAAAGAAGGTAAGCATACTCCCATGTGGGTTGCAGAGGATCACATCTTGACTACCCATGACACGCACTGTAACTTTACTACGTATGCTCATTGCACTGTTTTTCCCCTCTGTATGTCCCAGGTCTATTTGAAAGTATGTACAGCTTTTGCGATACTACTTCTCCCGGGAAACTGTTCCATGATTTAACTATACTTTGCATAAAAAAAGCTTTAAATGTTTTTCTGATCCATCCACCATCATTTCTTATATTGTGGCATCAATTATCGAAATACACTTTTGCTTAAAATGTCTTGATTTTTGTCCCATTCTTATTGAGATTAACAATGTTATATGTCAAGATAGAGCATAAATCACTCCAAGTCTCAAGGACAGTCAAGGGGTTTTATTGATTTATTTGTGGCGCCTTCCTCAGCTTGGTCTGTTGGTCCCCCTTCTCATCCCTTGACATCACCTGAACAGCTCACACTGCCTTGATTTCCATGCCCCTTTTTTCTCCTCCTCCTACCTTGCATTGGTTCTCACCCTCGACTGGTTCCCCGGCCAACCAATGCCTTTGTTTTCCCCAGTGGCTGAGTTACAGGTATACAAACATATATACTTTTTGTACGCGGGTACACCAGCATTCAAAGGGATTGTGTCCTCCGACGTATTCCACATCTATGAGAGTTGTGTCCCACAGTTGTGTACTTCGGAAACTTTTCAGCAGAGGGCGTCCTATGTTGATGGCGTCGAGCCGATGTCCCTTGAGGGCCTCCGACGAGGGTCGACGTCACCTGATGTTATATATAGGACGCACGGCACCCGTTGTCTCAGTTCCATTTTTTTCCGACAGCGAACGTGTGTTAAACTCGGCGCGCCTCGTGGATTCTTCGAATCTCTTATGTCTATTTGTTCGACCCCTCCAACTCCAAGGTCCGGGTTCAAGACTTTCTGGGACTGCAAGTCCGAGATGTCGTTGACCGACCCACACCGTATTTGCTTATGTTGCCTGGGTGAGTTGCAAGACACAGACGACTGCTCCAAATGCCAGTCTCTTACAGCTAAGGCCTTGTGTGAAAGGAAGGGGAAGCTCTGTGCAGGTTAGCCTTCGAAAAAGTCCCGTAAGACCGGATCAAAGTCGAGGGTTTCCACCGACGACTCGAGGGGCGACTCTGCGTCGGGAGGAAGCTTGAGTTTCTCGGTCCCAGAGTGGTTCCCGCCATTCTTCGTCTTCGTGGCACTCTTGGAAGCGCTGACACCGGCCACCTTCCCCGTCCTCTTCGGAGGATGGTGCTGTGCGTACAGTCACCTGTCCCACAAAGTCCTCCACGCTGGAGGAGTGGGTGGCATTTAAAGAGCCGATTTTCCAGTCGCAAGGCACGGTTCCTGTCACGCTTTCTCACGAAGCCGGCAGAGAACGCTCTCCATCCGTGGCTCGCGCCACGACAATCCCATCTTCTGAACATGCCCTTTGATGGCGTTCATTTATTGGGCAGCAAGGCTGACGAGAGCCAAAGCTGCAGCAAAGTCTTTCAGCACTGCAGTAAGGCAACCTCCACCTTTTCGTCCTTGGGGACAGCAATGCAGGGGAGGCTCCTTTCGTTTCTACTCTTTTGGTAGATCAAGAAGAGCTGCCAGTCAAAGGGGCCAACGTAAGAGTTACTGTGGTGGACGGGGAACTCAGGGTGCCAAAGCCGCTTGGGCAGTTGCCTCTTTGCCCTCAGGCACTGCCGCAGCCGTGCCAGCTCAGTCATGAGGCCATGTCCCATGGTTCGCCGGTTGGGGGCAGAATTGCGCAGAATTGCGCAGCATCTTGGAGAATGGCATGCCATTACTTCAGATGTGTGGGTTCTGGATATCATAGCCCACGGCTTCTGCCTTCCCTTCCTTCAGCGGCCTCAAGACAATCCACCGGGGAAGCTCTCTTTGAAGCGTCCAGATCCGCTCCTTGCGCAGGAAATCCTATCCCTGCTGGAGAAAGGCGCCATACAACTGGTGCCTGTAGCGGAGAGGAACAAGGGATGTTATTCCCCTTATTTTTTTATCCCAAAGAAAGACGGGGGATTGAGACCCATCATGGACTTGCGTTGGTTGAACAAGCTTCTAAGGAAGGACAAGTTCAAGATGGTCATTCTTTCTCAAGTCCTCCAGGCCCTTGAACTTCAGGATTGGTTGGTGTCTCTCGTCCTCAAGGATGCATACTTTAATGTGCCGATTCATCCCAAACACAGTAAGTATGTGCGTTTCAAGGCTGGCAACTCGCACTTTCAGATTCGGATCCTGCCGTTCGGATTGACCTCCGTCCCGAGGGTCTTCACCAAGCTGATGGTGGGGGTGGCAGCGTACCTCAGAGGGTTGATTTATGTCTACCCCTACGTGGACGATTGGTTGATCAGGGCGCGCTCTCCGGAACAAGCCCTGGATCATCTCTCCGTCACCTGCCATTCCCTTCACAAGCTGTGCTTCTCCCTAAATTTAAAGAAGTCGCATTTATCACCTTCCCAGCAGCTCCAATACATCAGAGCAGTGCTCGACACGTCCCTGGGGCAGTGTTCGCCTCCCCAGGTGAGGGCTCATCACATTCTGCAGATGGTGGACAAGTTTCAACGTGCACAGAGTCTCCCGGCTTTGAATTCTTAAGGTTGCTCGACCTCATGGCATCCTGCATTTTTCTGGTGCCAGAGGCCAGACTGCGAATGAGATCCCTGCAGTGGGCTCTCAAGATGCAGTGGTTGCAGTTCTCTGGCAGGATGTCGGATACCGTTCAGATTCCGATCTCGGTCGCCCAGGATCTTCTCTATGGTGGGCCGACAAAGGCAATCTGATGAAGGGGCACCGTTTTGGCAACCATCGCCGGAGGTGATGATCGTGACGGATGCCTCTCTCACAGGATGGGGCGCTCATGCCAACGAGTTGACAGCCATTGGCTGTTGGTCTCCAGACTCCACATCAATCTGTTAGAGCTGAGAGCTATCAGGCTGTCCCTGAAGGCTTTTCTTCCGTCTGTGCGGGGGAAGACTGTCCTGGTTATGACGGACAACACAGTGGCCATGCATTACCTCAACAAAAAGGGGGGGCAGGGTGACTCCCGTTGTGCAGGGAGGTGATGCAGCTCTGGTTCTGGGCCATACAACAGGAAATCTTGATCTCAGCAGTTCATCTGGCCGGAAACGAAAACGCGTCGGCAGACGCTCTGAGCAGGCAGAGTGCGGTTTCTCTCGAGTTGGAGCTGGCTCAGGAAGTCCTTTCGGAGATCTTCACCCTTTGGGGAACCCAAGTGGATCTCTTCACCACCAGTGTCAAGAGGATCCTTATGGGACGCGTTCGTAATGGAGTGGTCCTTCCCACTGCTGTACGCGTATCCTCCAGTCCCCATCATTCCTCAGGTGTTGCAGAGGTTACGGAGGTTTGGTTCCCGAATGATCTTCATTGCTCCGGATTGGGCCAGGAGAGCATGGTACCCGGACCTTCTCGAAATGTCTATCTGCCCACGCGGTCTTCTCTACCAAGACGATCTGCTCTCACAAGAGGGAGGTCAGGTTCTCCATCCAGAGGTCAGGTCGCTCAACCTTCATGTTTGGTATCTGAAAGGTTGAGATACAAGGATTGGTACCTCCCGGATGACGTGATGGAGGTTTTTTGCAACGAAATCCCTGTACCGTTGCCGTTGGCAAAAGTTCTGCGACTGGTGTAGGGGTCAGAATGTGGATCCTTTCCATTGTTCCATTCCTATGGTGTTGTCTTTTCTGCTTTCTTTAGCCCACAAGGGCCTTGGGTCACCTGGCGGCGCTGTCTATATTTAAGAGCTCGTCTGAAGAGTGTTTTTACTTTAAGATTCCTTTGATTTCACAGTTTCTGAAAGGATTGTCTTATGTGTTTCCACTGTCCCCTTTCCAGGTGCCGGGGTTGGGATTTAAATTTGGTGTTAAAGTTCCTGATGGGAGCTCTGTTTGAGCCCTTACACTCTTGTCCGCTGAGACTGTTGTCTTTTAAAACTGTTTTTCGTTGTGGTTACTTCCGCACACAGAGTGAGTGAATTGCAGACACTGTCTGCCAAGCCACCCTTTGCTGTTTTCCATAAGGACAGGGTTGTCCTGCGGGTGCGCCCTTCTATTCTTCCAAAGGTTGTGTCTGAATTTCATTTGAGCCAGAAGGTGGTTCTTCCGGCTTTTTATCCTCCTCCGCATCCTGGTAAGGAAGAGGGGAGGCTCCATAGACTGGATCCTATGAAAGCTTTGAGCTTTTATCTTTCACGGATGTCCCGGGTCAGAGTGGACGATCAGCTCTTTGTAGGTTATGCTGGACACCGCTTGGGTCAGGCTGTTTCCAAACAGACCTTGTACAGATGGATGGTTTTGACTATCACTGAATGCTACCATTTGGTGGGGAAGGACCCTCTGGTAGGCTTACGGGCTCACTCTACTACGGGTGTGGCTGCCTCCACTGCTCTACAAAGGGGTGTTCCTATTCGCAATATTTGTGAAGCAGCCACATGGGCCTCTGTCCATACTTTTGTTAAACACTATTCCCTGGACTCAGTGGTGGGGGGGGGTCTCCAGAAATGGACTATGGCGGAAACTGCAGTGGGGCAGGAGGCGGCCCATAGAGGCCAGAGGGAACAAAATACAGATTTAAATTCATGGAAGCACACAGTACAGGAACTGATGGCCTTGAGATATACGAAGACTGAGTAGGCAATAGTAGCACCGCCATGAAAGGCGGATCACACGAAGTGGTAAAACAGTGAAGTAAGTAATAAATAGGCTGGGGGGATGGGAAGTTTGGATGGGGGGGCAGGGGGACACAGAATGGATCCGGAGATACATGGACATGTAAATGTTTTATAAGTGGTTCATAAAATAATTAAAAAAAATGTTTTTAAATGTTTCAACATTACCCGTAAAACTGGGTATGCCAAAAGAAATTCTTCCTACAGAGCACTACACGGCCGGGTGCCTGGCAAACATCTGGGCAGTTCTGGTCACCGGATGGCACTTCTGGACTGGAATGACAATGCTGGTCACTGGATACTAAAGGTCAGCTGGATGGCAGTGGTTAATTGGCAGCAAGCCTGGCTGGTTCAGGATGCTTCCCAAAAACACCACAGCGTTCCCCTTTTTAATGGGAGATTAGTGGGTTTTCAGAATTGAGGCCTCGGTGGAGCATGGTCAGCAATGCTTGGGTTTTGCAGTGGGCCTTGGAGTATGGTCAGCAATGCTTTGGCCTTGTGGTTGATATCTGGATGGATGGAACAGGAACGCAGCGCAGGAACTTCAGGAAGAGTGTGTGTCTAGAGTCTTGTCAGGGACTCTTATTTATAATGCCTAGTGACATCATCAAAGTAAATGACTGGGGCAGGTTTAACTAAACACACCTCTAACAACGGGATTGGACAAGGGTGATGGTCTCCGCCTCGCTCTCAGCTGGTTGGATATTAGGAAAATGATGTCAGATTCATGAGGTGAGTTTTACAATGTCCAAAAACCTCCCACAGTTACTTTAACTAAAATCAGATTTTGCCACATACATTTATACAATTGCAATCTCTTAGCAAATTATATAGAAAGGTGACATATTTTGTGCAGCGCATTGCAGTCCAATCCTTCAGTCCGTGAGACCTTGTTTCGCACTTCTACCAGTTTTTCGCGCTTTTCAATTTGATTTATATTACTCAAAATTCTAGAACTTTATACATGGGTGTGGATTATCACAAGGGATGTATGTACAAAAATTAGCATTTGCAACATGGATGCTTTTCTTGTAATCTGCCATATGTTGCCATTTCTGTCCCCGAGGTGTCAATGAATTCTACCTATTCTTAAAAGAAAGCCCAAAAAATCACTTTTACACTGCGAAAATGCTACATTTTTACGAAGTCTAGCTGCAGAGATAAACGTCTTTAAAGTTTATTTATGAAATAGTCTTTGGAAACAAATGGCAGTCCTTTGTCACGTGATAATTCTTTTTTTCTTCAACTGCTGCCAACTGTCATTTCCTTCAAAACAAGGTGGGGGTTTCTCAGCTTGATTGAAGGTTTTATTGCTCCTTCACACTTCATACTTCCTGGCCCTAGGAGTTCCATTGTCAGTGAATTCAGTCCAGCCTAGATTTTTTCCCACCCTGTAATTATCAGTGGGGTGTTAGTCTATGCTGAGAGGTTGTGGTGTGACTCACTTCCTAGGGGGAAGGTTTAGGGCTGCCAACTGGAATAACTGGTTTTTGGGAGCTTGCAAATTCAGCCCATGTGTTTTAAAATCTTTTTTTCTGATTGTGGGTCCTGAATTAAAACAAACCTGTGGAATAAAATAGCCCTTGCGTGTATTATCACCAACAACACAACCCCTTCACATTGCTAGGTAATGCATGCTTTCATTCAACAATTTACTTTCAGTTTGCAAAGGCCCATTTTTACATGTGTGATGAAAAGCTAGCCTTTCTTTCATTAAATTCGGTTTGGCACCTCCATCATATTCCCACACTGTCTTTGCAGCCAAAGTCATTTTCTTGAAAGCAGGAGTTTTGTCTGAAGCACAGATAACAATCAAACTTACCCGGCTCAGCTAGTTAGTCTCTTTGAACTGCTGAGCTTTGGATGTGTTCCCGTGAAAGTAAAAAGTGAAGTTGCTTGTTGATTTCTCTCAGAGTTGCTTTGACAGGGCCTGTCATTCAGAAATCATGCCTGGTTGTGCTGAGGCACAATGAAATATCCTGGGCAAGGCAGGTCCTTTTCAATCACAGTGGTTTCAGAATGAACTGATGGAATTAGCGTCAAAGCAGCATTTTTAAAGGGTGAAAGTTTCATTCTGAAGGGGAATTTGGGGTTTTCAGCAAAACAGTGCTGCCTTTTCATTTTATTCCATTTATATGTTTCAGAACACACTGGCACGCTCCTTCAGTGTGTCCCCTTGTTCCATCCTGCCTGAAGTGTGCTTGGCAGGACGGTGCAGCCATCTTTTTGTTGCTGCAAAAACGCTGTTTTGAGGTCTTGATGCGCACAGGAGCCAGCGCAGCCATTTGCTGTTTTCTGCAAATGCAGCATGGTGATGTGGGGAAATGCTGTTCAGTGGGTCAAAATATTCCACATATCCCCCTACCCCCACGACTCTTCTGAGATTTCAAGTCGAGGGAGATTCGGGCAAGTGGGATTTCTTCTTGGGGCAAAACTGGATCAGTCAGGTATGAGTCCTTCTTCCATGAGAGAGCGGTGCGTCACGCTCCTCTCGCTGTCTCTGGTTGGAACGTAGAACGACACGCCACCGGCTTTCTGTTGGATCTTCCTTCATGGTGTTGAGCGACAACACTGGATTTCCTTGGGTTTCTTCTTTTCAGGTCCTCGAGGAGGTCCTCCTTGGTAGTGACGGTGCAACTCGTACAAATCTATGAAAAAGAAAACAAACCGGTTACTACCATTTCCCACTAACTGCCCTCCAATCGGGTTGACAGCAGTGGGATACGCAGGCCTTCAATGGCGACAATTGATAATGAAGAAAAATACTCCCTATTACATACTATACCATGGTTCTTCTTTTTCTTATTCTCATGTTTCAGATGTCTCCTCTATTTGATTCTCTTGCCTTTGGGGATGTAGATTCTGTAGGCTAGGCCTGGGATGGTGACCTCTTCTCCATTTTTGAACTTCAATTCCCTACAGTAGCACTGGGGCTGACCGGAAGGCTTTCTTTAGGACTGCCAGAGCCCTGCAATTTACTCTCCAGTTGGGACCGGGCTTGGCAATAACTGGGCCCCAAATTAATTTTGAGTCGGTTGAGGATATGCCTGCCTATGTAAAAGGCAGAAGGAACACTTTGCATGACCCAACAATTGTGTTCTATGCTTTTGTCACCTCTAGAAATTTTATATCATACAACTGCTAAGCAGAAGATGTTTGGAACTGGGAATTTCCAGGCCTGTACCCTTTGATAAACTGACTCAGCAGCGGGCAGGGTCTGGTCTTTTGGGAGTTTCTGAATAATACTTCGCTGATGAAGCTTTCTTCACTATTCAAGTCAACTCGGGCGAGGACAGACTCCTTCCCGTCATTTAACTGAATCGGGAAGAAGAGCTGTTCGCCCTTCTTCTGAATGCCAGCTACACTTTGTGCTGGTTTGTTATCAATTTTGGCTCTAGAATTGGGATTTTCAGATTGTGCATTGGTATAGCATTTCAAAGTATTTCCTTCCAATGTGGGATGCCACTTGAAACTGGAAGGAAGGTTAATTTTCAGAAATGGAGAGGAGTTCCCATAATCAGTTTGTTGTCTTACAGCAATTACTGTCACGTCAGGTATTTCATTGTTTTGAAGATGAAAATGAATTTGATCTGATTTTTGTTTAACCATGTGGCATGTGCCATTTAGACTAACATGGTTGAC
Organism: Ambystoma mexicanum; assembly: GCF_040938575.1. Classification (NCBI taxonomy): domain Eukaryota; kingdom Metazoa; phylum Chordata; class Amphibia; order Caudata; family Ambystomatidae; genus Ambystoma; species Ambystoma mexicanum. The sequence continues at coordinate 158,098,936 of NC_090933.1, forward strand.
ACTCTGTTTTAATTTTATTGGCCTGTGAGTCTGAGTCCAGAGTACCTTGTTCACACAGTCTATTAGGGGAGAGAACCTATGAAGGATGTCATTCCCTAATAGACAGGGGGTTCCCTCTGGAGCCACAACTATGACCGAGTGCTTCATCCTGTATCACCCTATTTTAATTTCCAGCTCTGCAGTCCCCTCTACAGGAATTTCATTCGCATCGAAGTTCTGGAGTTGTCCAGGAAGAGGGGTGAGAGGGATCTGGTATCTCTCCCCCCTTTCCGAATTTAGCTGATCAAAGGCCCTTTTTGACAGAAGAGTGGCTTGGGATCCAGTGTCCACCAGTGCCGAAAATGCACCTTGCCCTTGCACTTGGACCGGGGCATAAAATCTACCCTGCTTCTCCTCAAGTGGGCAAAGATAATGTGTACTTTGGGCAAGCTGGGTGGTCAATTTCCTTATTTTTGACTCTGACACGGGTAGTTTGGGCACAATTCTGTGTGGGAGTTTGGGGATCTTAAAGAAAAATTTGACATTCGGATATTTGGGGAGTTTCGGGCTCCCCTTTTTCTGATTCTGGGCTGCCACCCCCCCCCCCTTTTTGGAGGCAGTCAGCAGAATTGGTTTGTGACGTTTGGGAATCCTCTTGTGCTGGTTTTGGGATACCCCCCCCTGCTCTAGGAGGCAGTCAACAAAATTGGTTAGTGAGGTTTGGGATCCCTCGGTTACTATTGGTTTCCTGGATGCGCATTCTGGGGTTCCTGAATCAGTCCCCACACCCACCCAGTCTTCATTTAGATCTCTTGGGACCCATTTTTCTTTGGGAGGAGTTCCCTCATCCCTGAAGAGGGGAAGATCTTTTTCCCAGAATCCTCCCCTTCAAATTGGAGGACACTAACTTCCTCCACAAAATGGGTCTTTTTGAGTTCTTTATGTCTCCTACCCACACTCTGTTCCTTGGGTTGCAGATTTTCAGGGGCAGGACATTTGTTCCGGTTCCTGGGTGTCCAGAGGCTTTTCACGAGTAAGGAAGGAAGCTTCCTCTAGGGCTTTACACCCCTCTTCCCCCCGTGCCGCCTCCTCTGGAACCGGTGAGTTGTCAGGGTTCTCGCCTCGTCATTGTTCTTGGGTACCAGACCCTTGGTTTGTAGGGTTCTGAGCCGTCACACTTATCTGAGGGTTCTGTTGAGCACTCAACATGCGGCCCAGATCATGGGTAAGGTTTTGGACCTGGTGCTCCAGTAGGGACACCCTTTCCGGCTGGTACAGAGGTCTGGTCAACCCTAGGTGGATCAAGGGAAGGGTAACTATCCCTTTTCCGTATTACCCTGGATATGGTGAATTTTGGTAACCCTCAACCCTTGGCCTTCCCTCTCCTGATTGGGTTGTCTGGGTTCCTGAAATCGGGGAATGACAGGAGGGTTGTCCTGCAGTTTGGGGTTTTGTGAGTATTGGGGGAAGAAACTTAACACAGCATTTGGGGAATTACTGCCCTTCTGGGGGAAGTTAGGAGGGAAGTTTCTTGGGGCAGTAATTACCTGATTGGATCCCCCCCTTCGGCTGGGGGAGTCCATACATACCCCATGATTGGTCGGTTGCCCTTGTAACGGGGGCTGATATAATCAGGAGGATTAGGGGTCTGTCGGATTACCTCCCTGACTGCCACCTGTTTGCGATAGGGCTGAAGGCCTTCTGGGTCTTGGATTTTACTGATTTTGTGCAGGGATATTTTTAGACCCCCCACCCCCATCTCTAGGTCTAAAATGAGGGCAACCTTCACCTCTGTCACCTTAGCAGCAGCAGGGGTGTTGGCTGGGTTGGGGTTTTTGTTCAGAATTTTATTTTCTGCAGGTTTTTGGACCTCATAAATGTGGGTCGCCTGCTCTATGACCCAGTCCAGAGATCTTTTCTTGTGGAAGTCCCTCAACAGCTGGGTCATAATATACGTGGGGAGTGCATGAAAGAAGGTGGTTACAAACTCCCTGCTATCAGTGCGCACCCTCCTAGTGGTTTGTGCAAAAGCGCGTTTGAGCTCCTGCACAAGCTCTCGTGGGGCCTGATCTTCCCCGCACTGCAGATTGTAGGCCGCTTTGCGACCCTCCTGGGGGTTTCTGTGGGCAGAAAGTGTTTCAAGATGGCCGCCCTGTAGGTGGACCATCTTGAATGGTTCTGGTCCTCCAGTCCAGCAAAGAAACTGGAGTACTCAAGGGAGAATGTCCATTTTACATACTCTATGCAGTTCTGGTTGTCTTTCATATGAAAAGTGTCCATCATCTGCTCGTAGAGTTCCAAGTGGTCCCAAACAGAATATTTTGCATTTATATGGTAGGGGGTTATGACACTCCTAAGGGCCTTTATCTGCCTAATGGGGTCTTTTGTCATAACTCTCTTGAGTTTGTTTGCTTTCTTTGGCTTAGTCACCCGAGTCCACTCGCCCTCGGACTCGGAGGCGCTACTAGTTGAGGTCCCCTTATGATCATCTAGGCTCTCCCGGATTCTGTGAGCTTTAGAGGGGCTCGCAGAATTGTGGGGCCTAGTTTCTCCACTCCTGTAGGGCACAGGAGAGTAGTCTTCTGTCTCCTCCCTGCTCCCAGGGTTGGCAGAGTATTCACCCCACTGCCCTAATTGGGTAGAGGTCTTCAGGATGCTCTTATTGGTCCTCATTTCATTGGGTTTTTCATCAAATTGGACCAACTGGTCCCTTGGAAAGTAATATTTTTGTGGATCTAATTCCCTGATCCTCCCCTCATAGGAGACTTCCTTGTCAGAGACATAAGCCTTAATGTTTGGGTATCTATACAGGGACGCCCGTCCAACACTTTCTGTGGGACGCTGAGCCGTCAGTTCCGTCATGCTTGGTCTATTAAATTATGATGGCCTCATAGTTTCTGGTTCATGTGAACCGGCAGCCATGAAGTCAGCATTGCACAAAGTGTTAAATGGGTTTGAGTCCCTTAGTACAGAGGTCCTTATGCTATCATCAGGGGTTGCCCTGTCCCTCTCTTACCTGTTTAGGGTCCCTCCAGTTAGGATTAAATCTAGCACCCTCTTTCTCCAACCTTGCTAGTTTATCCTTCTCAGCCCCTACTTCTTGATAATAAGCAAAGATCTTAGCCTTTTCCTCATCTATCTAGGCTTTACTGGCCCCTATGACCTTCTCTTGCGCTGCCACTTGTTTGTGGAGCCCATCATTCTTTTCACAGAGGGCCTCATTGTCTCTCTGCACTTCCTGTATGGTTTGGGAATAATGAAACAATTTATGTTGTAGGAGACTCACCTCCTGAGTTTTTACATCTTTGGCCTGGGTGTTCTCTTCCAGAGCACCTTCTACCCGTCTGAAATGCTCCAGTAGATTCTCATACTCTGTTTTGAGTGCATTTAGTTTCTGGAGAGCTAACTCACTTCCCTGTAACTCCTTTTTTAACTTTATTTCCTGGCCTAGGGCATCTTTCTCTTGATTTAGGGTGTCCCGCTGTTCAGCCAGTTCATCCCTTTGTTTCTTGATGGTATTGGATTTCTGGTGCTCTTGATCAAATTCGGCTTGAGAGTGGAGGTCTCTCATAATTTGTTTATTATTTTCCTCTTTCAATTTTTCGACATGGTCTTGCAACATGGTTATTTGTCCTGAGCAGCCCGTTATAGGTTAATTGTCCAGTCAGCTTCTGTTGACTCACTTCGAGAGAGTCAACCTTTTTCTGACATCTAATTGAGCCTCTTGAGCCGCATTATTTTGCTGTTGGTGAGCCAAATCTTCTTTTAATTCTATGATATAATTTCCGGACTCTACCTCCAACTCTTGGATCTTCTGTAATTTTTGTTCTGCTAAATGTAGATCAGTCTGGATTTTATTTAACAGTTCAACTTGATTCTGCGCAAGAATCATGTTTTCCTCATGCCTTTCCCTCATCACTCCCATGTGGAGATACATCTAGGCCGTGATTCAGGCAATTTTGATTTGCTCCTCTTTAATTTTTGGGGTCATATATAATTCACTCAGAGCTTGGTATAATAGGCCCCCGTCCTGCCACGTCTCCAGGTTCATGGCGGTGACCTGCTGTGTTATTTCTTATAGCCAGACTTTTTCATCCTGTTCTGGCTATTCACCTCTGACAAATAGCTTGTGCAGAAGGTGCTCCCTAGCCATATTGATTTCTACTACGGTCATTTTGGACATATTCTTTCTTTCGGAATTTATTTATTTATGTAGGGGTAAGCTGTATTCTGTTGCTCTTCTGTCTATTTTGGGGTTGATTTTAATTTTACTTTCAGACACAGACCTGATACTTAGAGCATTTGTTTTGGGATGTGCTTGTACAGTGTAACCCAGTATTCTCCAGCATGGGGTCTCGCATAGATTCACATGACCATGAATATTCCCTGTCGTCAGGCTGGGAATCCTCGGTAAAGAAAAAATCAGTATCAGTTTCGTTTCTGATCTGTCTTTCTTAGTAGTAACCAATCACTGATCTCTGGGTCATACTGTCCCCAGCCAATCACTGCCCTCTCCCTAAGCCCCGCCTCCGGCAGCCATCCTCAGATTTTTACCGCACGCTCAAGTGTTGGGAGTCCTCGTGTTTAGTTCTCGAGTTTTTTACTGCGTTTTCACGTTTTTTCTCATTTTTTCAGTTTAATCGAGCCTCAAGCTCCACCGTTTCTACTTCCGATAACGGGGACCCGTTTCGGAATTCTTCTACGCCCCTCAAGGGTGAAGTTTTCGTTGAGTTTACACTTCTTGGAGGATTCCAGAAGATCTGCAGCCTACTTCAACGGACATGGCCCAGGACAAGGGAAGCTCGACGCCCGGATCCAAGCTGTTCAGGAACTGCCCTGGATGCAGATTATATAACGTTTTCAAGGAGGACGAGCATTCGCGATGTCTCTACTGCCTTCATGAGGACAAGACGCACATGGAGAAAGACTGTGCGTTCTGCAAGAACCTTTCGGAACGGACCAAACAAGATCGTCGTTCCCGCCTCGCCACCTGGCTGGAGATGGGCACAGCAGGTGAGAAGGGGAAGAAGTCTGAGCGGGCTTCTAAGTCCTGTGAGGGCGACGGGGGCCCAACAGAAGGCCAAGCACCGTGAGTCGGCGGGCACTGGGAGCACCGAAAGGTCAGGCTCTTCGGTTGCCAGGCAGGGCGCTACTTCCCCGGCACGTTCGACCACGAGCCAGCGCTCTGGTTCGGGGAAGATGAAGTCCGAGAACCCGGGTAGGCCGCTGGAGCGGACCCGGTCGATCTCGAAGGAGGAGCGAGGCGCTGACCCTCCCCCCAAGGCAAAGGCCCAGGACGCACCTAAGGTGGTGAGGGCTTTGATCCACCCGGCTAAGGCCTCTACCGAAGTGGTCGCTGCGACCCTGGCGGAGCCGGCTGAGACTACGCCAGTGGAAACGGCCTCTGGGCCCAGAGTATCCCTGCCACCACGGAGGGAATCCTCTTTCCAGCCCATCGCTAAGACCCCCGTGAAGCCCCCAACTGAAAAAGAGGGGGGGCGGTGGCCATTACAGACTCGGAATCATCCTCTGAGGAGGAACTGGTGGAAACCGAGAAGGGCCTCAACAAGAAGTTCATAAGCCTCAACGAGAGGCTCGAGAAGGTTTGATCCCAGGGGACGATCCCTGCTGACGTGATCAAAGATGGCGACGATGACGACGAACAGGGCCCAGTGGAGTGGCCATCCCATCCGTCGCAGCCATTGCCCGAGCCCCAGGATAGCTTGGCGGCCATTTTGTTGGCAATCCAATCCTTATGTACCGAGATAAGGACGAGATTACCACGCACCCCGACGGAGGAGCCAGAACCAGGACCTCCGGGAAGCCCTCCGAACAAGCGGAGGAGAGTCCACCTGCTCCGCCCTTCGTGCCTGTGAGACCGGTGGACCCCTCATCCCCCTCGCCGGACCCTAGAGAGGATACGGCGACAGATACAGCAACGGGGACGGACGATGATGGCGGCGATGAAACAGCGGACATCCCGTCGTCAACCCCCACCCGCAGGCGTCTCCAGCCGACGAGGTTGGCTCTTTCCACGCCATGATAACCAGGACATCCGAGCTCTTCTAGCTCTCCCCTGAAGAACAGAAAAAGGAGGGGTTTCTGTACCAACGACGAGAGGCCAAGAGGAAGACGGTCCTCGTGGTGCCTTTACTCGACGACATCTGGGTCGAGGGCTTGCTGTCCTCAAGAACCCTTCCACGACTCCCACCAAGAGGGACAGGTACGAGAAGAAGTACCGAGTCCCCGATGCCGCCCCCTTGTGCCTCAGGGCCCAGCCCCCGCCAGACTCGGTCGTCTCGGCAGCAGCTAAGAAGAAGGCAGCGGGCGCGGCGGCTTCAACTTCCACGTCCCCGCCGGACAGCGAGGGCAAGAAGTTGGACTCTATGGGACGACGAGTCATCTCGTCGGCGGCGACGACGATTAATGCGGCGAATGTCTTAGCGATCGTGGCCCGCTACGACAGGGAGCTCTGGTTCAAGATGGCTCCCCTGCTAGATTTCCTGCCTGATGACGAAAGGGAGGAGGCCCTAGAAATTCTGCAGGAAGGCGAGGTGGCGTCGGATCACGCCATAACGGTGGCAACGGACATTGATGATACCGGATTTCGCCAACGGGGCAACAGAGTTTGCCTCCGAAGACGAGGATGGCTCAAGGCGACAGACTTTCGCCAGGACATCCACACCAGAGTGTTGGACATGCCGTTCGACGGCAACAAACTTTTTGTTAAGGCGGTGGACGAGTCTCTACAGGCCATCAAGACCGACTTGGAGACGGCCCGGGCCCTTGGGGTGCTTCAACAGCTACGGCCCTTTCAGAGCTCCGGAGGCAGACAGGGTGCCTCCAAAGGATCCAGCGGTGGCTCCGCCACTTACCGCCAAGCGGCCCACTCCTCTTCCCAGGAGGCCTACAGAGGTCGCGGCAAGCAAGGGGGATCCCGCCGTCGTCGCCAAGGAGGCCAAGGCAGCAAAGCCGCCTCCAAGCAAGACTGACCCGGCTGGGGTGTCGGGCCCCCACCGAAGCACCCCGGTGGGAGGCCGACTGACGAAGTTCGTCAGAGTGTGGGAGTCCATCTCCACCGATCGTTGGGTGTTGGACACCCTGGCCAACGGGCACTCGCTGGAATTCCAAAAGAAGTGCCCTCGCATTCCTCCCGTGGCCAGGAAGGAGAATCACGTCCCTCAACCTCTGTTGGAGATAAAGGCGATGCTCAAGAAAGGTGCCATCGAGCTCGTCCCCAGGAGGCTCTGGGGCTTCGGAGTGTACTCAAGGTACTTCCTCGTCAGAAAGAAGACAGGCTGTTGGCGCCCCATCCTGGACCTGCGTCGGTTAAACAAATACATCAAGGCACAGAAATTCAGGATGGTCACCCTCCAGCACGTGCTGGGACAGCTGGAGGAAGGCGACTTCCTATCGTCGTTGGACCTCGAGGATGCTTACTTCCACATCCCCATTCTAAAAATGCACAGGAAGTTCCTCAGGTTCGTGGTTCAGGGACGCCACTACCAATTCAGAGCGCTACCGTGTGGATTAAAGTTGGCACCCAGGGTTTTCACCAAGTGCCTGGCACCAGTGGCGGCGCGGCTGTGCCTGCAGGGGATCCACGTCTACCCCTACCTGGACGACTGGCTAATCTGGGCAAGGACACGGGAACTCGCCGTCGAACATACGGCGAGGACCGTCCGGTTACTCACGGAGCTGGGGTTCACCATAAACTACCCCAAATCCCACCTGGTTCCATCGCAGGTAGCACTGTTTCTGGAAGCTCGATACAGTGGGGCAATTGGCCTCCCCTTCAGAGGAGAGGACCAAGACCATCCTGGGCAAGGTGTGGCGCCTGTTAGCCACGGACATGACCAGGGTGAGGTCCATCAAGTCCCTTCTTGGGATGATGTCCTCATGCATCTACCTTGTACCCCTTTGCAGACTTCGATGCGTCCGCTACAGGAGTTCCTCGACGCCCGCTGGTTTCAGGCGACGGGCTGCTTCGAGGACAGGATCCCTCTCGACGAGGAGTTCTGTCGGGCGATCCTGTGGTGGGGCACCCGGGCTCACCTCACTACAGGCACGGACTTTCAAACCCCGACGTTTCAGGAGAAGGTGACAACGGACGCCTCTCTGGAGGGTTGGGGGGCCCACACCGGAGATCTCCACGCAAGAGGCCTTTGGCTCCCGGAGGAGAGGTCTCTCCACATCAACATCCTGGAGCTCCGAGCAGTGTTCTGGGCGCTCAAGTCGTTCCTTCCGTCCCTCAAGGACAAAGTGGTGAGGATCTTCACCGACAACACCACCACGATGTTCTACATACGGAAGCAGGGGGGCACCAGATCCCCAGCCCTATCCAAGGAGGCCCAGGATCTGTGGCACTGGGCCGTCGCCCAGGGGATGTTTCTGGTTCCCTTCCACTTGGCAGGAATAAAAAACACCATCGCCGACTCACTCAGCAGGGAGCTGCGCTCGTGCCGCGAGTGGGAACTGTGACAGGATCAAGTGGATCGGCTCTTTCAACGATGGGGAAACCCCAGATCGACCTGTTCGCAACGGTGACGAACTCCAAATGCCAGAGGTTCGCCAGCAGGTTCCCACACCCGAGGAGCATGGGCGATGCTTTCTTGTTCCCCTGGGACGGCCTGTTTCTAAACGTGTTCCCTCCGTTGCCGTTGCTGCTCCTCCTCATCAACCAGCTCAAGAGGTCCAGGTACAGGATGATCCTCGTTGCACCGGCGTGGCCGAGGCAGATCTGGTTCCCGGACCTTCTGGACTTGTCAACGTCCCCACCAGGGAAGGAGGCGCCATTCTCCATCACGACCCACAGTCGCTGAACTTGCAGGCTTGGCTCCTGCAGCACTAGAGTTTGGTGGGTACGATATACCGGCTGATTGCAGAGAGGTTCTTGCAAAAGCCAGGGCGTCCTCAACTCTCAAGTGTTACGGTCATAAATGGAAGAGGTTCTCTGTCTGGTGCCGTGCACAGAAGATTAACCCTCTGCGGATTACGGCCCCTCAAGTACTGCCATACCTACTGTCGCTGGCCAAAGCTGGACTGGAATGTTGAGCCTTTGCCACCTCCTGTGGTTGTGCATGTGTATACTGCTATGTATTCTTTATTCATGAGCATGTGAATCCATGCCAGACCCCATGCTGGAGAAGGAACAAGTTACTTACATGTAACTGTTGTTCTCCAGCATGGGTCTGGCATGGATTCACATGCGAAACCTCACATCTACCCCTCTGCGGCTCTTCACTTGGTCATACTGCCACTTGGCGTGCTACCAAATCTGAGGATGGCTGCCGGAGGCGGGTCTTAGGGAGAGGGCAGTCATTGGCTGGGGGCAGTATGACCCAGAGATCAGTGATTGGTTACTACTAAGAAAGACAGATCAGAAACGAAACTGATTTTTTCTTTACCGAGGATTCCCAGCCGGACGACGGGGAATATTCATGAGCATGTGAATCCATGCCAGACCCATGCTGGAGAACAACAGTTACAGGTAAGTAACTTGTTCCTTCCCACCACACAAAGTATTACTACCTTGCAGGTTAGTCTGTTGTGTTAGACTGTCACAGGTGGTAACCAAACTCAATCCCGGACGAGCCCCCAAATTTGTTAAGGATTTCAATCAGGCGACACATACCTTGCTCTCGGCCTAGTATGCAGCGCACAACTGAAATTCTTATCTTTTTATATTGATTCAATATTGAGATGGTACACCATTCATATCACACCCCCTTTTCAAATACCCCGGCTCACAATGGACCATGAACCATGCTGGTTGGTAAAATACAATATTTATTTATTTATTTTAAAATTCAAAAGAAATCATACACTTTTAATATGGGGCAGCAATCACCAATGGGGTGATAATTACACTCAGAATGTGAGCAATGCTCTGGGTTTAACTTTCTAGTGGAACATTACATAGCACAGTAGAAAACGAGCACTTTTTGGTTCAGAAAAGATAGCACCCAAGTTAGGATTTCCCGCAGCAATGTTCCCTCAACGCACAAATAATCAATTCTGAGTGGATAAACAGAAGCAGCAGGTAATCAGGAATGAGAAATAGGAAACAGAATCCAAATCTGACCTTCCCTCCCCAAATAAGAGAGACAAACTGATTTTAAACCCCTTGCAATGTTTTGAAATGACACTCGGAAATGGACAAATAAATAATGAATGTGTGTTAAAAACCTTGAAGCAAATATAATTCCTCACTAAAGCAACAATGCAGAGACACTAACAAACACAAAGAATGGTTTACCGAAAGCATACAGTTAGAAAATGAGTGGAGATTAAAACAGATTGCAGCAAAATGACACGTGTCATGGCCACACACCCTAGAACACAAAAATCACACCATCTAGTGATGGGGGCAATGGGTCACTTGACTCACTTATGCCCCTTTGAGACCCATAAACACAGGGGCCCTGGCTGCACTCAGTCCTGGCGCTTTTGGCACCAGGCTCATATAGAGATGTGAGCAGGAACATTTTTATTTCAGTGCAGGAGTGCTTTTGTTTTACAAGAACTTTCCATGAGCTGAAAGCCTTTATTCCAGAGAATACCTCATGTGCTGACTCATCGGGTGTGGCTCCCTAGGCCTGGTCATGTGCTGACTTATCAGGTGTGGCAGGCAGGCTGAACCTGGTGGGCGTGGCTTCAGAAGCTCAGCTATATAAGCTGCTCCATCCTTAAGGCCGGTGCTTCGCGTTACTGGGCACTTGTGTGCAACGTGATGCTCACTGCCGCTTGGACCAGTTTACTTACCTTTTGAAACCAGGTGTTCTCCTGCATACTCACCTCCAGGAAACCAGTGCTTCATTGCTTTTTCTGCAGACTCATCTCCTGACATCCAGTGATCTTGATCCCGATGCCACAGCACCGCACTCCGCATCCACGAACTCGGACCCTGTGAAGAAGAAGAAAGACAAGGTTAGGACATCCATCCTAGGGCCTGCCCGCATTTCAACCCTGCGCACCCCCTAGTTAACTTACCAGCTACTGTACCACTGCAGCTTCGTTCCTCATTTACTCCGGCTGCCGCCTCGAGCTCCGCAGCTCCTGCCGGGCCCGCAACATCACCTGCAAGGGAAGAAAGCCAAAGAGCAAACATCAAAAGTGGAACGGACAGCAATACAAGACAACAAACTTTACAATACAACAAAAACAGATGAAAGATAAAGGCAAACAGGAAAACTTACCTGAAGTGTAGTGGCTTAGTCGCAGCAGGACTGGACTACCATGTGCAAGGGACCAGTGAAGGAACTCAGTCCAGATCTTACAAGCGCCCTTGCCAGAAGCTGCAGGACGGAGTGCTCGCCAAAACTAATCAACAGGAGCAGTCCCGAGCCGCATCACCTATCACCACTAGTCACCACACAAGCGCACAGAGCGAAGTCGGACCCGAGCAACCTCACCCCCGGGAGGGCTGCAACCGTGCCCCAACGCCTCCCCAGAGACCAGGTGAGCATAAAACACGTTGGAAACTTTGACATTTTGCAATTCCCGCCTGAAATTACCCAAACTGTGTTTAATAAAAACGGGTGAACTACACTGATTTGGAGTGCGGTTGGTTGGGGAATAGCTATAGATCACAGGTACAATATGGAAGTGAAAGTAAGTCTCTAGCTGGTACATTGGATGAGTTATGCAAGATATAAAAAGGTGCGCTTTGAGTAAAATGGAGCGGTCAAAAAGGAAAGGAAATCAGTTGTGACAAGAACAGTTTTACTCTATACTAGAGTATTCAGGCTAAGCCACCAAAGAGGGACACAGTAAGCTCCAGGGTTGATTTGCGAGTGCAACCCTCTCACCCCAACGCCCATCCTTGGCAGAACCAGTCCGATCACTCGAAATAGGGCTAATGGTTTAGGATTACACAAGACAAAATTACTAAAGAGATGGCGCAATCACTAGAAATCAAGGGAAGGGTTGCAAGAATGATTCTGACAGTTTTAACAAGTTAGCAGGGTAAGGATAGGATTACTTAGAGAGTGGGATAAGGACAAAGGCAAGACAAGTAGACTATGGATTTCTATGGGGTAGGCATGATATTTACAGTCCCCTTTAGCTTGGGATTTTGGACCGTCGAGGGTTCTGGTTACTACACGGCAGGGCGCCTGGCAAACAGCTGTGCAGTTCTGGTCACCGGGTGGCACTTCTGGACTGGAATGGCAAGTCTGGCCACTGGATACTAAAGGTCAGCTGGATGGCGGGATGGCAGGATGTCCGGATGGCAGCGGTTAATGGGCAGCATGCCTGGCTGGTTCAGAATGCTTCCCAAAAACACCACAGCTTTCCCCTTTTTAATGGGAGATTAGTGGGTTTTCAGAATTGAGGCCTTGCTGGAGCAGGGTCAGCAATGCTTGGGTTTTGCAGTGGGCCCTGGAGTATGGTCAGCAATGCTTTGGCCTTGTAGTTGGGATCTGGAATCTGGATGGATGGAACAGGAATGCAGCGTAGGAACGTCAGGAAGAGTATGTGTCTAAAGTCTTGTCAGGGACTCTTATTTATAATGCCTAGTGACATCAAAGTATATGACGGGGCAGTCTTAACTAAACACCCCTCTAACAACGGGATTGGACAAGGGTGATAGTCTCCGCCTCGCTCTCAGCTGGTTGGATTTCAGGAAAATGATGTCAGATTTATGAGGTGAGTTTTACAATGTCCAAAAACTTCCCACAGTTACTTTAACTAAAATCTGATTTGGCCACAAACATTCTGTTACTCACCACTCCGAATAGGCCGAAGATGCAGAGAAAATGACCTTGGAGATGTTGGTGGTATAAGATTCCGAATTCAGCCTTCCATCCCAGCTCCCCTGAGTACAAGACTCAGGCTTCCTCAAAGAGGGGCTCTTTTCCACAATGTACCTCTCTGCGGTTTCAGTTAGAACAGACAGATGTCAATTGAGTAAAAGAGCGGGGAGAACACACATCGCCAATACCAATGCTGCAAAAAGAATACCAAGATATTAGACAGTGTTGATATTATACAAGTGATTAGAACAGTGGAAATGATTGGACAACTACCTAAATAGATATTGGAGTGGAGTTGAGTTTCCCCGGGATGATCTACAAAGAATAACACAAATGAGTGGAATTGAACTAAATCAGTATTGGTTCCCACTATGGCTATAGAATTGATAACAACTGACCTGAATAAAGATAAATGGAGTAAGAGGAGTCCAGGATTCTGAAGACAACGACAGGAGAAAATAACAAACAGGGAAGTTAGTACAGGTAAGTATCCCCGAACGGCACGAGGGACGCACTAGTGCCGGGTTGGTGCAGTTCAGGAGGGCGTTCATATGCACTTAAGAGCACAGGAAAGTCACTCAATGTCCCAGAATCCAATAGAAGACAATATCCATGGAAGACAATAGGTATGTACCTGAGTACACGAGTAGAGTTGAGTAGCTGTTGAGATGATCCGGATAGTAGATAGCAAATTGATGTGCAGAGCGGCAACCAGGAAAGAACCGCAAGACACAGAAGAAAGCCGTATCCAGTAGCGTTCCGAGTCCAACAACCAGACGAGCACGACAGGAATAAAGGAGGAGACGAGGCAATCCAAAAGTCAGGCAAAAGGTCAAAACCAGGAGTTCAGATAAGGATTCGTGTAGGGAGACACGAAGAGGAAACGGACGAAACCGCGTGTAGCTGGTAACGCTAATTAGCAGCAACGAGCCCCTTGGAAGACGGTGGTTTTATAGTCGTAAAAGGGGCGTGGCTTGCTGTATGTCTTCCACGTACAAGACGTGTCAGGTGACCTGGAGTGCGTCGACGTTTGTACAAACGCCATCGTAGCTTGTACCTCGACTATAGAGGAGCCTGTAAAGAAGTTGTATTCTGCAAGGATGTCCGCGGGGAAGCCTGAAGTGTAACACATACATTTATACAAGTGCAATCTCTTAGCAAATTATATACAGAGGTCACATATTTTGTGCAGCACATTGCAGTCCAATCCTCCAGTCCGTGAGACCTTGTTTCGCCCTTCTACCAGTTTTTTGCGCTTTTCACTGGGATTTATATTACTCAAAATTCTAGAACTTTATACATGGGTGTGGATTATCATAAGGGATGTATGTACAAATTTGCAACATGGATTCTTTTCTAGTAATCTGCCATATTTTGCCATTTCTGTCCCCAAGGTGTCAATGAATTCTACCAAGTCTAAAAAGAAAGTCCAAAAAATCACTTTTACACGTGTAAATTCTACATTTTTACAAAGTCTTGCTGCAGAGATAAGTCTTTAAAGTTTATTTATGAAATAGTCATTGGAAACAAATGGCAGTCCTTTGTCACGTGATAATTCTTTTTTTCTTCAACTCCTGCCAACTGTCATTTCCTTTTAAAGCAAGGTGGGGGTTTCTCAGCTTGATTGAAGGTTTTATTGCCCACTTCAAGCTCCCTGGCCCTGGGAACTCCATTGTCAGTGAATTCAGTCCAGCCTAGATTCTTTCCCACCCTGTAATTATCAGTGGGGTGTTAGCCTCTGCTGAGAGTATATGGTGCGACTCCCTTCCTAGGGGGAAGTTTTCAGGGCTGCCAACTGGAATAACTGGTTTTTGGGAGCTTTAGCCCATGTGTTTTAAAATCTTTATTTTCTGATTTTGGGACCTGAATTAAAACAAACCTGTGGAATGAAATAGCCCATGTGTGTATTATCAGCAATAACACAACCCCTTTACATTGCTAGGTAATACAACCTTTCATTCAACAATTTACTTTCAGTTTGCAAAGGCCCATTTTGACATGGGTGATGAAAAGCTAGCCTTTCTTTCTTTAAATTCGGTTTGACACCTCCAACAGATTCCCACACTGTCTTTGCAGCCAAAGTCATTTTCTTGAAGCAGGAGTTCTGTCTGAAGCACAGATACAATGAAACTGACCTGGCTCAGCTAGTTAGTCTATTTGAACTGCTGAGCTTTGGATGCTTTTGTAAAGAAATAAACGCGTGTTCCTGTGTGAGTAAAAAGTGAAGCTGCTTGGTGATTACTCTGAGTTGGTTTGAGAGGGCCTGTCATTCAGAAATCATGCCTGATTTTGCTGAGGCACAATAAAATATCCTGGGCATGGCAAGGCCTTTTTAATCACAGTGGTTTCAGAATGAACAGATGGAATTAGCGTCAAAGCAGCATTTTTAAAGGGTGAAAAAGTTTCATTCTGAAGGGGGATTTTGTGTTTTCAGCAAAACAGTGCTGCCTTTTCACTTTATTCCATTTGTATGTTTCAGAACACACTGGCACGCTCCTTCAGTGTGTGCCCTTGTTCCATCCTGCCTTAAGCGTTCTCGGCAGGACAGTGCAGCCATCTTTTTGTTGCTGCAAAAACGCAGTTTTGAGGTCCTGGTGCGTACAAGAGCCAGCGCAGCCATTTGCTGTTTTCTGCAAATGCAGCTTGATGATGTGGGGAAATGCTGTTGAGTGGGTGAATATATCCCACAACAGTAAAGAAGCGTGGCTGTTGTTCGCCTTCTTCCTCTTCGTTACATGCCAATATTTGCTTAAGAAGCACTTGGAGGACCCTCCGGTCTCTCCTATCTACTGTTCCTCCCCTCATCACCCATGGAGTATATAAAAGGGAGGTGCATTGATCATCATGGGCCCTCCTGCTGCCCCCTGTTTACTCTGACTAGTTTGTATGCACGTGGAAGGTTGGACCAACCGAGGTGCTTGCAATTGGGCACCTTTAATTTCCTGCAGCCCCTGCTGACGCTGTCTCTGTCCTGCTCTCATAGTGGTAAACATTTCAACGATATCCTTGGCCAATTCACTGTCCTGTTCTTCCTGCTCCTCCTTGACTTTCTATTTCTCTTCCACCATCTGAGGGTACAAGTGCGTGCTCTTAGCCAATGGCCTTGATCGCAAATGTTTTTTCGAAGGGATTGTGTCCTCTGACGTATTCCTTATCTTTGATAAATCCACTTCCAGCTTGCTGGCCTGGGAAATTTTTTCTCAGTAGAGGGCGCTGCACGTCGATGTCCCTCGAGTCGGTGTTCCTCGAAGGCCTCCGTATCGGTGCAGACGTCACCATGAGTACAAATAGTGTCGTGCTACGTCCGTTGCTCAGTTCCATTTTTCCACGCTTCGTGAGCCTCGGAAACGTAACACTCGGTTCCATTCTTCATAAAATCTTCATAATTCTTTGAAAATCTAAGTTTCTAACAATGGCATTTTCATCCGAACCATCGACTCCACGATCCGGTTTTAAAAAATGTTAAGATTGTAGAAAGAAAATGTCTCTAACGGATACTTACAGGGTCTGTTTGTGGTGCCTGGGATCAGAGCATCAGTGTTCAGAGTGTGAGGACTGCATGTCAATGGTGGCGAAAGCCTTGAAGGAGCGTAAGGGGAAGTTAGAAAGAGGTAAGGTTATTAAAACTTCTACCCCTTCAAAAGTTTCCTCGGCTGAGTCGAGACATTAGTCTCCTTGCCGTCAAAAGAAACATTCCCGATCAAGATCTCGAAGCGGTTCCCATCATTCTTTGAGACGAGACACTCTAAGAAGAGGCGCCATAGATCTCCCTCTTCTTCCTCTAGTTCCCTGGAAAGGGTCACCTGCCCCACGAAACACAGCTCTGCGGCTAAGTGGGAAGAATTCTGTAAAAAAATGCTTAGCATCTTCAAAAGCGGCCTCGACCCCCTCAGAGATATCTACAGGGGATACCCTGGGTGAAAGACCCGAAAAACAAAAATGCTGCGAGTCGTTGAACCCGGCGAGTAAAAATACTTGAGCGCCATGAACCCTTGAGTAAAGGCAAAACATCATTGGATAAAACTGCATCATCAACACCATAGTCAAAGGGACCTTCGACGCTTCATCGACGCTGTCTTCGACGCCGTCTTTCGACTCTGATGAAAGATAAGCCTAAAACCTCCACTACGCCACGGTCACCAGAGGAGTCGAAAGCCGCGATCATGACGTTGAGAGTGGCATCGACAATCTCGACGACGCCGAGTAGGATTCCAATCCTCTCGAGTTCATCATGGCCTTTTTCGATGTTTTCAACGCCTTTTACAGGCTTGTCGAAGCCTACAACGTCCACGTCGACAACCACAGCATTTTCAAAGGCAGTAACCACAAATTTGGCTTCTTCCTATCTAGAAATGGGTTTTACTCCATATCCGAGATCTGATTACTTCAGAGCCTTATCCTCCATATATGAGGAAGTGGAGGACTCTGACAATGAGAAACCTTTTGGGTTACAAAGGACTACAGTACCCATTCCAGAGGAATTCATCTCTGAAGAAAATAAGTTGAAGGACCTACAAGAGTCTCTACAGGAGGCCAGTGGTATAGATACCTCTCCAGAGGCAGAGTTTGCTAGACCAGAACCTGGAGAACATGCAGAGATACCTTACATGGCCCTTATGTCTAGAATAATGCAATTTATGGGGTGGACTACACATACACCCTCTTTTCAGCAAGATGACCTTATTGATATATTAGATAAAGGACCCCAAGAGGATCCTATTGTCCCTTTTCACACTGCACTGCAAAGGAACATATCTGCAAATTGGGAGACTCCAGAAGTTATTCCTGCAGTAAATAAAAAACTATCTGCTAAATACAGAGTGTCCGCTTCAGATCCTGAATATCTAAGCAAACCTCCAACTCCAGAGAGTCTAGTTGTGCAGGCAGCGACTTCATCAAGCAGTAAGTCGGCATACCCTACTATTCCTCAAGACAGCGATGACAAAAGATTTGACGCCAATGCAAAAAGTATTTTCGGCATGCAGTATGTCGCTTAAATCTACGAATGCCACTTGCACGCTAGCAAGATTCAGCCGTAGCCTTTGGGAGTGTGCTTCATTTTCGGCTGACTGTCTTCCAGAAGAGGAAGAACGGGAAGCATTCTTGAACATCAAGGATGGGAAGGATGCAATGCGTGAGTCCCTGCAAACAGGCATTGACTCTGCTGACATGCGTCGTTGCGGAAGTCTGGTTTTGCTCCTGACATTCAAGCCAGACTTATAAATATGCCCTTGACGGCACTTCTCTATCTGAAAGGCTGACAACAGCCTGGGGAAATTGCAGACATCCAAAGCAGCAGCAAAATCTCTTGGGGCTGCAATCCGGCAAACTCCAAATTGCCCCACAGGTACATCCTGGAGGGGTAAGTCCTTTCGCTTTAACTCCACATTCGGAAAAGGCAGAGGACAGCCAGCTCAAAGGGGCCAGAGACGATTTACCCATGGTGGACGGGTCAAAGGTACCAAATCCGCACCAGCAGGTGCTACTTTACCCTCAGCATCTGCGTCAGCCACTTCTAAACCCCTCTGAGATCTCCCCTCACAAGACACCATTAGGACGCAGGTTAACTCAACATCTGGCAGAATGGCAGACTATTATTTCAGATGCTTGGGCATTGGAGACAGTTGCTCAAGGTTACTGCCTGCCTTTCCTACAAACTCAGAGCCATCCACCAGGGAACAACTCTTTGAAGTTTCCAGACCCGCTCCTTATGCAGGAGATTTTAGACCTGTTAGAGAAAGGTGCCATAGACCTGGTACCTGTAATGGAGAGGAACAAGGGTTGGTATTCCCCCCTACTTTCTAGTACCAAAGAAGGACGGAGGATTGATACCCATCTTGGACTTGCGAGAATTGAACAAATTCCTCAGGAAAGACAAGTTCAAGATGGTAACCCTTTCTCAGATCCTTCAGGCCCACCAGCTTCAAGACTGGTCGGTATCTCTAGACCTTCAGGATGCTTATTTCCATGTGCCAATCCATCCCAAACACAGGAAATACCTGAGGGTCGCAATTGGCAACTCTCATTATCAATTTCGAGTTCTGCCATTTGGGCTGACCTCTGCCCCGAGGGTCTTTACCAAGCTAATGGCTGTTGTGGCTGCAAGTCTAAGGAGGGAAGGGATTCACTTCTACCCCTACCTGGACTACTGGTTGATCATAGCAGTATCGCCGGAACAAGCTCAGATCCATCAAGATTATGTTTGCCACTTCCTCCACAAGCTGGGCTCCTCCCTCAACTTAAAGAAGACACAGATGGTACCATCACAGAGACTCCAGTTCATTGGAGCAGTCCTGGACACATCCCTGGGAAAAGCCTCGCCACCAGAGGTGAGGGCTCAAAATATTCAACAGATGGTCACCAGGTTACAAAATGCCCAAAGTCTACCAGCCTTTGACTTTTTGAGGTTGCTCGGCCTCATGGCATCCTGCATCTTCCTAGTGCCAGAGGTTCACCTGAGTATGAGATCTCTCCAGTGGGTACTAAGGACCCAGTGGTCACAATTCTCAGGGAGAATGTCAGATCTCCTACTAATCCCGGACAGAATGGCTCGAGACCTTCATTGGTGGGCCTGTCAGGAGAACATCTTGAAAGGAGAACAGTTTTGGCAACCATGGCCGGAGATGACAGTAGTCACAGATGCCTCACTCACGGGGTGGGGAACCCATGCCAACGACTTGACCATCAGCGGTCGTTGGTCTCCATCTGAGTCCAGACTACACATCAACCTATTAGAGCAGAGAGCGATCAGACTAGCGTTGAAAGCTTTCCTTCCATCAGTACAGAGAAAGAATGTCCTGATAATGACGGACAACACAGTGGCCATGCACCACCTCAACAAAAGAGGAGGCGTAGGGTCACTGCCAATGTGCAGAGAGGCAATGCAGCTTTGGTTTTGGGCAATCCAAGAAGGAATCTCTCTATCAGCAGTTCACCTAGTGGGAACTAGCTCAGGAAGTCCTTCAACAGATCTTCGCCCTTTGGGGAACCCCTCAAGTGTATCTGTTCGCCACCAATATCAACCGGAAATGCGATCAATATTGCTCAAGGGAATTTCCCCCGAGAGGAGCTCTAGGGGACACGTTCGTAGTGGACTGGGAATTTCCACTTCTGTACGCGTTTCCTCCAGTCCCCGTCATTCCTCAAATGATCAGGAGGTTGAGAAGATTCCAGAAACCCATGATCCTAATTGCCCCAGATTGGGCCAGGAGAAAGTAGTACCCGGACCTTCTAGACATGACCATCTGTCCTCCGATTCGTCTTCCGCAAAGAGAGGATCTTCTCTCGCAGAAGGGAGGTCAGGTTCTCCATCCGGATATCAGGACCCTCAACCTTCACACTTGTTTTCGAAAGGCTGAGATACAAGGATTTGGATCTCCCAGATGACGTAATGGAGGTGTTGCTTTCAGCCAGAAGGCCAGCAACAAAGTCTTTATACCGCTGCCGTAAAACAAATTTTGCAGCTGGTGTGGAGAAAAGAATATTAAACCCTTTACATGTAATACACCGATGGTGTTATCTTTTTTGCTTTATTTAGCAAAATCAGGTCTTCAAGTTGGTACAATCAAGGGCTACCATGCAGCGCTTTCTACCTTTAAGCGCACTGCAGAGGAGCCTTCATACTTCAAATTGCCTTTAGTGATTCAATTTCTGAAAGACTACTGTTTTTTTCTTCAACTCCTTTCCAGGTTCCACTGTGGGACCTAAACCTAGTCTTGAAATTTCTAATGGGTACTCCATTCGAACCCCTTCATTCCTGTTCATTAAGATTTCTCACTCTTAAAACAGTCTTTCTAGTGGCTTTAACTTCTGCCAGACGAGTGAGCGAATTACAAGCTTTGTCTTGCAAACCTCCACATACTATCTTTCACAAAGATAAGGTAGTTCTCCAAGTGAAGCCGAATTTTCTCCCAAAGGTGGTCTCAGAATTCCATATCACACAAAAGATAACCTTACCCTTGTTCTACCCTCCTCCCCATCCAGGGAAAGAGGAAGAGAGATTACACAGGCTGGATCCAAGGCGTGCCTTAAGCTTTTACATTAGCAGACTTGCAAAGATCAGGCAAGCAGACCAATTGTTTGTGGGATATGCAGGGCACACATCAGGTTTGCCCATTACAAAACAAACCATTTCAAGATGGATTATTTTAACCATTATAAAATGCTATAAATTGGCAGGAAAAGAGCCCCCTCAAGATCTTAGGGCTCATTCAACCAGGGGTATCGCAGCCTCTTCAGCTCTCCAAAGAGGAGTTCCAATTAAGGACATAGGTGTGGTTGCCACATGGACGCCGCACACACTGTTACCAAATTTTACAGTCTTGATTCCTCCTCTAGCCCGGTGACGAAATTTGGGAAAGCTGTGTTGCACTCTGTGCATCTTTAAAGGGAAACATCTCATTTTACTCCCGCCTCCTCTATATACTACTGCTATGGGAGTCTATCAAAGATAAGGAATACGTCGAAGGTCACAATCCCTCCGAAGAACAAGTTACTTACCAAACTGGTAACGTTCTTTCGATGGGATGCTCCTCCAATGTATTCCTTATCGCCCCTCCCATCCTTCCCTGCAGTAAAACTTTCCTTGTAGTTGCAGTTTACGCACCTTTAAGGTTATTAACCAATTCATGTAAAGCAAAGCAATATCTCAAAACGGAACTGTGCAACGGAAGCTGCGCGAGACTATTTGTACTCATGGTGACGTCAGCGCAGATACAGAGGCCTTTGAGGGACACCGACTCGAGGGATGTCGACGCGCAGCGCCCTCTACTGAGAAAAAATCTCAGAGGCCAGCAAGCTGGAAGTGAATTTATCAAAGATAAGGAATACGTCGCAGGAACATCCCATCAAAAGAACGTTACCAGTTTGGTAAGTAACTTGTTCATCTGTCCCCACAACATGGCATTCACTTCCCTCAGCACTCTAACTCTACGGCCATTTCGAAGTGCAGCCACCTCTTCTAACCATGTGGCGAATGCTCGCCAACGCTTCGAATGTCACCTTACTTTTCCATTCCATCAATGCCCACCTAAGAGATCACAATTCCTCTAAGTTAAGAGTCCCTTCTACCAGAATCTGAGTATGTTTCTTCTTTCACTTCAAATAATGCCAAGAGTCCAATAAATCAAATGTAGCCCTGTTAAAATGAGTAATCCTTTAGTGGGTGGGTGACCCCTTCGGGGAAGTGGGGGCAGGGCGGTTCTTCCACCTGCTTCAATTGTTCCTTGCCAATTATTTTCCTACCTTTTTATCAATCGTGCAGTTTCCAATTGCCCTGTTATCCAGACGCCCCTGTGCCATTCACTCTTTGACTCCACTCTTTTGCGGTTCTGAGAAGAGACGGGACTGACAACCAGAGACACCACAAAGTGGTCCTGACAGGGATATCGGACAATCAACCTGAAACATTCATCTGTCCCTATTTAATTGGGCTTTCATGAATCACCTTCCCAAAGGCCCCTTTTTACTGTTCCCCCCCCCCCCATCTAAACCAGCGACACAAATACAAATAAAATAGAGTGGTTTCCTACAGATACTTTCTCTTACCTGGAGCTGTAAATGCATTTGGTCACCATAACAGGCAAACGTCAAAACTAGCCTACCTAGTCCATTGGTTCCAGTATTTCCCCAGATCTTTTTTAGGATAAACGTCATGTACAATTGCTAGAATCTCTGTAATAAAACAGGCAAAGGCCATGACAAATATAATGTACCCAACCCAGAAAGTTCATCCCATTTGGCATAACCTCGAAACAAGTCCCCTGTTTGGCTGTCCATCTGTGCGTCTGTGAAAAGACTCATGGCTCCCAATGGGGCCCAGCATGCAAGCCAACTGGCCCTGGTATCCTCTTCGGGCCAGCCCACCCAGGAGTTTTAAAAAAAGACTCCTTACCTTATTTTCAGTGCGCGTGTTAGGGGTGGGGGGGGTCTTCAGTAGGCAACCAAACATCTGATGGCATACCGCATTGCGTGGGTTTGAGTCGCGAGCACTATCTATTAACGTAACAGAAAATCGGCCAAGTTTAGTCTCAGAGAATGAACAGGCAAAGGTTTATTAGCACATTATCTTGAAAGATAAAGGGCAGCATCCCATCCTAATCCCACAGACCCAACTAACCAGGGGCATAGCCATGATTGTGTAACATGGGGGACCTGGAACTATTGCAGAAGGTCTGATCCCTAAGGAGAGCCCGCCGAGGGATGTGCAGGAGAGACTGAGCATGGTGAGGGAGGGCAAACCAATCAATGGGGCTTCCAGGGATTCTCCCCACAAGAACATCTTTTAAATAATGGGTTAAAGTGGTGCATTGTACGGTACTTTTTCTGTGATAAATTAGGCAAAAAGCCTCACAGTTTATAATCAGTTTTGTGGGGTAAGACATGAAAAGGTCCATTAGCTGTCAAGACACCAACAATGAACAGGAGCATTTTCGAACACATTTTCATAATGTCTTTGCCCATTACATGCCAGTACTCTGCAAGTGTTAAAAACAGTTTCATGCAGATTGTGTCAGCACATGTCCATTCTGGTGCACCTATATGTGCCAGTATTCCCACATAAGAAAATGCTCATGTTTGCTTTCCTCATAATGCCAGTAATGATACTATAACCACCCATGTTCATGCTGGCTCTGCCAAAATATGCGAGAATCTCTATGTAAGAACATACTCCTGTTGGTTTTGCTTTAATGCCAGTAAAATAAGCCATGCCACAGTAAGAAAACATTGCCTTGCGGGCTGCACAAATTCCCCCCGCACCCTTTCATGTATGAACACTTATCAAGTTGCCCTTGACCTTTACAGTAGTAAAAAAAATAAATGGCATGCCACAGTAAGGAAACATGCCCCCTCCCCATGATAACCATCATATTGGCTTTGTTCAAGTACAAAATAAGGTTTTCCTCTAGACATGATGCTGCCTCTTCAGCTGGAGAGGTTCCTGACATGCACGGAATACTGGAGCTGGAGAGCAACCCCTGCTGCTCACCTGTGACAGTGACATCTGTAAATGCCCACACACTGCTGCTTGCTGAGTGGGCATTTACACATTTTGGGTGGGGTGGCTGCCCTCTCAGGCTGTACCCTGATTTCTATTTCTATTTTCTATTTCTATGTGTTTGTAACGCGCCGACAGCCCGCAGGCATCAGAGCGCGGAGACATCCTAAGGAAGAAAAGACGCATGAGAGAATAGGAAAACCGAAGAGAAATCAGGCAAATCAAGGTCTATCGTGAATGCCTAAAAACGCTCTGATTTATCTAGGGGTTATTGAAATAAGTGGGTTTTCAGTGAATTCCTGAAATTACTGTAATTCCCTTCCTGTCTTAGGTTCCCTGGGAGACTATTCCAAAACTTGGCTGCTCTGATTGGGAAGGATCTGTCTCCACCTGCTGCCCGTTTGACCCTTGGGATGGCCAGGAGGCCTATGTTGGCTGAACTAAGGTTTCTCCTAGGTGTGTAGAGAGACAATTTCTCTTTAAAGTACCTTGGCACCTTGCCATATAGGCATCTTTGAACAATCGTCATTGCTTTAAAATTAACTCTCTCTTCAATTCTGAGCCAATGAAGGTCTCTCCTTGCAGCCGATATGTGTTCTCCATATTTGGCTTTCTTGACGATACGAACAGCATCATTTTGCAATGCCTGGCATCGTTGCAACTCCCTCTTGGTGGCACCCACTAGTAACGCATTGCCGTAGTCCAGACGGGACAAAATGATCGCTCTTGCGATG
Source organism: Ambystoma mexicanum (assembly GCF_040938575.1). Taxonomy (NCBI): domain Eukaryota; kingdom Metazoa; phylum Chordata; class Amphibia; order Caudata; family Ambystomatidae; genus Ambystoma; species Ambystoma mexicanum. The sequence goes on from NC_090933.1 coordinate 158,123,400, forward strand.
TTTGCAGCGTTAGCTCTGCTAATATATGGTCTAATGGCTCTCCGCAGGCACAAGTAGTATGCATTATTTTTAGATAAGTAATTTACCTGTGCTTCAGCCCCCACTGATGCTTCTACCATCATCCCTAATGTTTTGACTTGAGATAGCACTGGAATTTTGGCTTCTTTTATCATAAATTCCCTGTATTGGTCTCCTAACTTGGATCTTACATGCTGGGATCCAAAGATCATGAGCTCTGTCTTGCTATTATTTAGACACATCCAGTGCCTCTGCATCCAGATGTCGATCTTATAAACCTCCTCTATTTTAGCGCTATCTGTCGTATAATCTCCAGTTATTTCGAAAACCAGCTGTGTATCATCGTCGTAGTTTGTAAAAGCACGCTGATGTTTTGCAATAGGTCACAGAGGCTACGCATGTAGTGATTAAAAAACAGAGGAGACAGACTCCCCAATGGATACGTGCCTTTCTATCACTTAGAAATGATGCTATCCAAGCCAGTGCTGATGGGGAGCAGCCTACAATGTTATCTAGTGCGGCTTGTAATAGTTGGTGATCCACTAAGTCGAAAGCTGTGCTTCGGTCGAGCAGCATGAGCATCCCTGCTTTGCCCTGGTCCATCAATTCTAGCATGTGGGATTGTAGGTCAAGCATGGCTTACTTCGTACTATGGGCTGTCCTAAATCCCGATTGCTGGGTGTGTAACAACTCCAGCGATTCTACGTGTTTTTGTAACCGATTCATGGCAATTTTGTCCAGAATCTTCAGTACAAAATTGGAGTTTGTTATCGGGCGTAAGTTGCCAGGATCTTTCGGATCCAAACCCGCCTTTTTGACTAGAGGAGTTATTGTTACTTCTTTAATGGTGTTTGGTATTTTCCCTTCAGAAAACGAGGCGTTAATTATTTTGGTGAGGGTGGGTGCAAAAAGCTCTTTATTATCCAGAATGATCTTTGTGGGCAGGATGTTCTCCGCATAGGATGTAGGCTTCATATTGGACAGCACCTGACAAAAAACCTCCTCTGTTATGGCTTCAAACTGAAAGCTTTCTCTATTTCCTGATCTGGGCTCTCCAGTAGGGCCGGTTACTGGGCTGGTGGACTCCCTTGCCTGTATTATATTAGTTCTGGCTTTTAAAATTTTTGCCGCAAAGGCTTCTTGTACTCTCCCACAGTCATCTTTGGAAGGACTGTGGGGTGGTGAAAGTGCCTTGGGTTTTTCAATTGACTTGAACATTTCAAAGAGTTTGCTTGTTGAGTTAGCAGCTGACTCTATTTCTCTATTGTAGTAGTTTAATTTGGCTTCTTTGACTGCCCTTCTGTACTCCATGTCCTTACATTTCCAGTCATTTCTGTTCTCTTGCGATTGGTTCCATAGCCATGCTCTTTCTTTGACGCGTTTCGCTTGTTTCAATGTATTGATTTCATCATTATACCATTTGTATTGGTTATTATTTTTTCCAACTGACCTATTTTTCAATGGGGCGTGCTTGTCTACTAATATTTGCAGATGTGTGCAGTGTATTTAGCTAGCATGATCTCACAGCTGTCATTTTCTGCAAATGACTCTAAGACTTGCTGTAAGCAGGGTTTAAGAAGTTCTGGCCCTAAATACTTAAAATTCCTACTCCGAATTACTATGTGTGGATTTTCCTGTCTTTTGGGAGGGGGATTGTGCCTCTGCAACGAACCCGCTTCGCTGTCCAAGTGCCTGCACTTAGACCCACGGCTTCCGACACCGTATAGCTCCAAAGTGTCTTATGCAGGCCTTGCAGTACCATGTTCCTGCCTCCCCAAAACAAAGAGCACCCTTTATGGTTTGTCTCTTCATACCGCCTTGGTCATCACTTGATGAAGCCCTTCCCTCTCAGCTTAGCAGACGCCTCAATTTCCGGTCCTGCTCTCAGGCGACGGGCGTTGGTCCTCAGTCCCCTATAAACATTTGGTCCCTAATGAGAGTTTCATTGTTTCATCCAGTTAGAAATTGAGCATCCCAAAAATGGTGGCTGAATGGCCTTTACCTACTAACCCCCGAAGTCCCAGAAATGCTAGACTCAGCATCCCCTCATTACGCATGCCCAATGCATAGATTCAGGCCCACTTCCAGCTGCATCTCCTCAGAGGTATTCTACCTTTTCTCAACTTCCCCCAGAAGCTCACTGTCTCCAGAGCCTTGGTTCTCTCCAGGTCGGGCTTCTGCAACTGCCTTTTTCCTCATTCTTCCTAACTCAATTATTCTATTCGCCCCCTGCAACTAATCCAGAACAGGACTGCAAGACTTATACGTGGCTTCAAACCCATGGACAGCATCCCTACTGCCATGAAATCTCTTCACTGGCTCCCAGTGGCAGCAGGATGAAGTTCAAGACCCTCTGCATCGTCCACAAGCCTTTCTGGGGCTGGGGCCCGCACTATATCCAAATCTCTCTGCCTAAATACTTTCCGTCTAGATCCCTTCACTCAGCTTCCTCTAACTCGCTGAGGGTCTGACGCTTCTCCAAGCAAAGAGTGGGCCTTGGGGGAAGGGGATAGATCTCTCTCCTCTGCAGGTTCCTCCCTCTGGAACAGCCTCCCTGACCCTCTAAAACCTGAGACGGACCACCTGAAGTTCCAGAAGCAGCTCAAGCCTCTCCTTTTCTCATCTGCCTTCTCTCCCTTGGTAAAGTACCTGTCTGCAGTGCAAACTGGTTTCTTTGTACCCTCATTGTCTCACTGGGCACCAGGACCCTCCTTGACCAGTCTTCCCTGCACTGCCTCTGGGCCTACCACACACATAGGGGCTATAACTGTAATCCCTACAGCCCCCCTGCCTCCTTTACTTACCCAGAGCTGTGCTGCCCAGGCTGCACTTACTCAAAGCCATGCTGCCCTGATTGCACTCCACCCTACATTTTCTCTGCACTCCCCCCTCTCCCTTCCCCCTTCACTTCTCATTGTCACACTTGCACGATCCCAAAGTCCCAAGGCCTAGTAGGATTGTTTGTTTTGTCTTCCCTCTGCCCCCCACCCCCCTTGTCTTGTGGCACCTAGAAACACTTGTGTAGAGGCACGTTATGAATATCATATCAAATATCATTCACAAGCACTACTGCCAGCTAAAGGTTCATGAGGAACCCTCAACCAAAGTCTGTAAAGAGTTAAGGAAAGATAACACATGTTTGGGCTAGTGGCATATAGGTGTGGTGAAGACCTCTATTAGGGGACATGTTGTTCATAAACTCTTGAGCCCTTCCCCTGTTTGTTCCCCCTCTGCATAGTCTGACATGTGGGCATTATGCCATAAACTAATTTTATTAAAACCTGAACAGGTGGGATTCCCATTTGACATGCACAAGGCCACTGGAACCTGAGCGCTCTATTAGCACAATACTGGCACATTTTGTGGAATTTACACTGCGGAGCCTCCCACCCGTTATGTCCTGTGTTAATAGTAAGCCATTGCGAGGCTTTGAGCAACAGTGCAGTGATGTCATAAATGGAATCCTAAGCCAGTGAGGTGAGGTAAGGTTCCAAGAGGTTCAGTTAAGTGTGAGAGAGAGAGTGAAAGGATGAAGCAGTGGAAGTGCTTTCATCACTCCTTTCCCAGAGAATGGGCCTCATTACACGTTGTGCGGTAAAAACCTCAAAATACCGGCATGGCGCTATCAACGTGTCCGCCCTCGCAAGAGGGCGCTACTAGTGTACCATTACGAGTACGCGGACACGAGCATAGCGCCATGGCGGTAAACCCCCTACCGCCATGGCGGTAAAGACCCAAAAAAGTCACTTACTGCCCTCGACGAAAGTGCAGATTGCACCTCCGCCCTCCTGCTGCATGCAAATAGCGGTGACCGTTAAATTGCGGAACCGGAAATAGCGTCATTGCACAGGAATGGGAAAGAGCATGGCGGCCATCTTCAAAAACACAATCCATTGCCATCCTCTGCCCCCTGGACCTGTTTGGAGTCGTTACCAGTTGAAAATCATCCGGGACACCTTCAACATGCCCAAGGCATTCAAAAAAAGCACTGACAGGCAGCGCAAAGAAAAATGTACAGCAGAGGAGTTGAACATGCTGACCCAGACCCTGGCTGAGAATGTTGAGGTTGTTTTTGACAATGACATGCAGCGGCCGACACTACTTAAAAATAAAAGCCATCTGGGAAGAAGTGGCGGTGAAAATCAGTGCCGTGGGCACCAGCACCCGCACTGTGCGTGAGTGCAGGAAAAGGTGGGACGACCTCAGACTGCGGGTGAGGGGCATCCTTGCCGAAAACCACCGAATAGCCAGTGCAGGTGGAGCTGGTTCACTCATCAGGCTAAAAGAATGGGAGGAGACCTGTGGAAACCTAATCGCTGTGGAATCTATTGAGGGAGTAGGCACCGTGGAGCTAGGCGTGGGTACCACTTCGGATGGAGGTGAGTGTACACATGACAGGATGCTATGTGAATGTACTGTTCCCCCCCATATGTGAGCACAGAATCCTCTCATGCATGGACACACATCGACACATGCATCCATCCCTGCCCATGTCAGTGTCAGACCCAAACACACACACATGCACACATAACCAGAGACAAGTGCCAAACACAACCATGCATGGATGATGCACTGAACTGGCACATCACCTGCATCCACAACTACTAAGTCCCAATGGCCACAACTGCATCATTGATGTATTCTGCATTAAGTATATTGAAACGCAACCAATGCCACCCCCCTTCTTGTCCCTGACAGGCTCACATACAGATGGTGAGGATGCCGCAAATGCATCCCAGGCACCAGCTACGAGTAAGAGGCCAAGGGCACAGGACTCGGAGGACACCCCCACAACATCAAGGGGCAAGGGGGGAAGGTCACACCTGATGAGTGTGAAACATCGTAGGAGTGCCACTGCCAGGGCAGAAGCAGCTGCACGACAAACTGCAGCCCCAACACCGGAGGTGAACCTACATCCACCAATACCAGCTACCGAGGGCCCACCATCAGCTGCGGCAAGCTCCGCTGGAGAGGCAGCCACCACTTCCCCCCTATCTGATCCTGAGGACACTATAGTTGGCCCAAAGGAGATGCACACCCCAAGCCCCCCTAGAATCCCAGAGCCAGCAGCATTCCAGACACCTGGGTCTGATGTTACTGTTGAGGACAGCTTTCCAGCCGTAATGTCCCCATGGTGGCTTCACCTGCTGCAATGGATGCATCTGAGGGCACAGCATCCAGTACACCATCACCTAGCACTGCCCTCCATCTGCCCACCATCCTGCAGCGTCAACAGGAACTGACCGTGCTGGGTGGCCAGCATGTTGAGGAGGCTGCCCATCTCAGGGAGGATATTGTGGAGACTGCAAGGCACTCCACTGAGAGGATGGACGCCTGTACTGACAGGCTGTGTGGCGAGATATCCAGGCTCAGGGAGGTCCTTACTCACATAGCCGACACAATGGATCGCCACTTCTCACAACCAGGACAGTCTGCCCCATCGTCATCTGCCGGCTCAACACAGACAAGCCCCCTCCACCGCTCAACACGCACCACCAGGCGCACGTCTGGCCATCCTCCAAATGCTGCTATAGACAATGGCCAATAGGGGGTTAATGGCGATTCCTCTGCGTGCATGGGCCAACGCAAACATGGCAGACACATGAGGAACTGGTGTGGGGGGTGGGGGAAGGGTGTCATGGGTCTGTTGTGGGGGGAAGAGTGTTATGGCTCTGTTATGGGGGTGGGGGGAAGGGTGTTATGGGTCTGTTGTGGGGGTGGGAGGGAAGGGTGGTGGGATGTTTGGGGACATGCACTTTTTTATCTTTCCGTTACTTAATACACTGGTGTCTAATCAAAACACAGGCTTGGACATCTTCATTGTGTTTGTGTACTTTATTGGAGACAGTGTTCATTGTGTACTTCTAAACATACACCAGTGCATCACTACCCATGTCCATGTGACAGTACCAAAACATGCCCCTCATAATATTTGGTTGATCAGATGCTGTCTCGCAACACGTCCCTCCTGGCCATCCCCTCTTGCATGTCCTGCATCCCCTTCGCCTCCATCCTCATCAGCTTCATCATCCTCATCAGGTGCTTCTATTTCAACGTCAGGGGGCAGTGGCACATTCCGTCTGATACACATATTGTGCAGCATGACACGTGCCATGGTGATCTTGGCCACTTTCTCATGGCCATACAGGAGAGCGCCACCAGACCTGCTAATGCACCTAAATCGTGATTTGAAAAGGCCAAAAGTCTGTTCGATCACGATGCGGATATGGGTATGTGCACGATTGTATTCCTCTTCATGCCTGTTCTGTGGGTTCCGTACAGATGTGAGGAGCCAGCTCTTCAGGGGATAGCCCGCATCACCTATATGGGGGAACGAATGGGGTCATGTTACTGTTCACCTGCAGAGCAGCCTGTTCATATCACACTAATTGACATTGCATAATGATTCCAGTACACAGTCAATGGTATACATGCAGATGGTCTGTGTGACAGCAATGTGCAAGGGTGAGCTCGACCCTGCAAGTAGACATGCCCCATTACTGTCTACAACAGTAATTGACATGTCCTGGGTGAGGCGTGGTCTTGGGTGTCCCTGGGCCCAGGCAGATTTTGTTCCTCACTGTTGTTGTACTGCCATTCCAACATAGATGTTGCCATGCAGTGAGGCATCACTTCAGTGGTGGTAAAGGTGCATGGTGAAATGCAATGTGTATGGCTAGGGCTGATCCTTTTGCATGCATCATACGGCACATTGCAATATTGATGTTGTGCTGGACTGATTCCGGATGACTATCTTCATGGCATGTATGGAATCTGGCCATTTTGTGGCGTACAATGTTGTGCAATGTGTATGTGAATGGATGTTTGATGCTACTAGACCTGGAATTTCTGGTGTGTAGTGTAGCTCATACTTGCATGTCGGTTCATCTCTAGTACGTTGCGGCCTTCCCAGATGGACATTGGCGTACATCTTTATGTGGATTTCCCAGACAGATGACAAGCTACACCCAGTTGGAGTATGTATCTCTCCCCCCCCAATAACACCCAGTTGGAGTATGTATCTCTCCCCCCCCCAATCACACACAGTTGGAGTATGTATCTCTCCCCCCCCAATAACACCCAGTTGGAGTATGTATCTCTCCCCCCCCCAATCACACCCAGTTGGAGTATGTAACCCCCCCCCCCCATCACACCCAGTTGGAGTATGTATCTCTCCCCCCCATCACACCCAGTTGGAATATGTTTCTCTCCCCAACCCAATCACACCCAGTTGGAGTATGTTTCTCTCCCCCCCCCCAATCACACTGCCATGTGCTTGCCCTGCTACTCACCAAGTAGCCACAAACGTTGTGCGGTTTGTCGCTCCATGTAGCGTGGGATAGTTGAGTTGCGCAGGACCATGGAGTCATGGGTTGATCCGGGAAATCGGGGACAGCAATGTGTGATTATCTTGTTGGCGTCACATACCATTTGGTCATTGATGGAGTGGAATTGCTTCCTGTTTCGGTAGACCACTTAATTGCGATGTGGGACCACCAATTCCACATGTGTACAGTCGATGACCCCGATGCAACTTGGGATGCCTGCCAGTGAATAGAATCTAACTTTGGTGTTTGCAATCTCCTGGGCAGTCCGTGGCATGGATATGTGTTCAGGTGCATGCTTCAGGAGGGCATCAAGTACCTGATTCAGCGTGCGTGAGAATACTGGTTGGGAGATGCCATGCATCTGGGCCACTGTATGTTGGTAGGTGCCTGTGGCCAGGAAGTGGAGCACAGTCACCACCTTGAGTGGAGGGGGGGATGGCAGTTCTGATGTCTATGAGGCTCACAATGTCGTTGTGTATCATGTCCACGATGCTGGTGATGGTATCCCGGTCCAGACGGTACAGGGTGTGTATCTGCTCAGGGGTTAGGTTAAATGGACTGGCTCTGATCCTGGGGATTGGTGGGTGCCTCTGTGGTATGATTAGGTGCCGTGGTGGTGCTTGCTGTGCCTGTCTTGCCCTCCTCCCCCTGCATCATCTTTGTGCTGCCTGTTGTTGTTGCAAGTGCACTGCAATCATGTCCTCCAGCCCATGTAATGCTGCTAGTATTGGAACCATCTTGGTTGGAAGGGGTGTGTGAAGGGGTGTGGTGTGCTCCTTTTGAGCTGCCACAGTCTCCATTGCCTCCACCTGTGCTGATTGTGTCCACCTGTGGCAGGTGGGAACACTGCTCAGTTCTCTTAACGTGTGGTTCGCGATGCCGGTATTTGCGCCATGGCAGTAAGAGGTTTGGGGGGCTTTACCATGCGGCTATTGGCTTGTCCCCTCAACTTGTGATGCTGTGCTAATAGCGGCATGGCGTAATTTACGGGATGGTGGGTCGCGCGCACGCGGACTGCCCGCTATTAGCGGCACCGTACTTAGCGGTGCCGCTAATAGCGGTGTGTCGGGTCGTGATTCGCATGGGGATTTAACGTTACCGGTATTTCATTACCGGTAACGGTAAATCCCTACCGCGTAATGAGGCCCAATATCTCTCTTCGTGTGGCCTGGGAAAGGCAGAAGCTACCTGATCCCGACCCAGGGGGTGGCTGTCTGAGGGAGCAGCACATGGGTGGAAGGACATTGCCAAATGAGACATGCTATCCCCCTGTCATCTTTAACACTATTTCCCCACATGCTCTAACCACAATTCTGCCTCCCCTTTTAAAACTCCTAGTATGTTTCATTCTGGAATTAGGGACCCTGTATAGTCAATGGGAGGAAAAGGTACCCATCCATCACTGAAAAGCCGAAACGAATAAAATCTGAAACTACCAAAATATACTCACATGATGTTGTCTCCTCTAAATATACTAGTCATAGTTCTGTTAAGAAGGCTCAACTTAACCAAGCATCTACCTATAGGTATTCTCCCAACAGTACTGAGACGAAGAAGAGGGATGGAGTAAGGAAGATTGCCAAGAGCGGCAAACCAATGCTGCAGACAAGTAATTGGAAATTGCTGGCAAATGCTGGTACATTTAAAATAGCTGACTAGAAGCGGCCGAGAGCGAAGCGGCTGAGTGTGTGGCAAAGTGGAAGGCTGTCAGTAATTAATTGGTAGCACCAACAAGAACAGGAGAAAGCAGGGAAGTTTGCACTGCAGCGCAGAGGCAAGCACAGGCGGCGTGAGGAGAAGCTGTGCTGTAAACTATCTGCCGCCTGCTCGCCAGGACCACCACAAGCTGCTTGGAGCAAGAGAAAAAAGAATGAAGATGGACCGGCTGACCAGACAAACACTGAGTCAGAAGACTGAAAAAGAAGTCACCAAGAACCTGCGAGCACAGCTAGAGATGCCCGGTAAGCCCAGAGAGACGGAATGGGTTACTGGATCGGCTGAGAGCAGTTGTTGGGTCATATTGAGAGCGGAAGAGAAAGTTTGAAAACAACGAACAAATTGATGCAAATGAGGACATTATGGAAAATAATGAAAAAACTGATACGAATGAGGAAAGCATTGAAAATAATGCAAACAAGAATATTGTGAAAAAAGGGTTAGTGACCCAATATTCTGGAAAATAGAATAAAGTGTATATGAATAGTGGTGAAAACACAAACCTTAACAAAAGGAACTGTTATAAATACATGCAAGATTGAAAAGCGGTTGGAGAGCCAGCACTTGAAAAGGGGAGACAAAGGGAATATTATGAAGCGGTTGGTGACCCAATTGTGGAAAGCTTATGTGATGTGGATAAGAGCGAGAATAGCTAAAGAAGGAGAAAGCCCTAATAGGCTAATGCATCACATAAATAAGGAGTCTTAGACATAAAGGATATAAAGAGCAAAGGGGTACCCTGGCAGGCGAGTAAACCAGGAATAAGAAGTGAAGTGGCAGTCTGGCAGGAGAGTAAAGCAGAAGGCCAAAGACTGATTTTGAGCTAACAGGCAGATCCCATGCCCTCTTCAAGAAATGAACACACATCTACATAATCTGGCAGGAGAGTACACCAGGAGTTAAAGGTGGATCAAGTGTCAAAGGTTGAACACTGTAAAGAAACTTTATGTGTGATAAAAAGACAAAGAGATAGTCCCAAAATCTTGGAAGACATCAACAGAGGATCCAATTTTTAAAAAGGGGCAAAAAGAAAACCCAAGGGTTCCGGTCCAATTGCTTTACTAGACGTCATTGGTAAGGTTTTCGGATCACTAATATTAACCCAATTTCAAACATGGGCTAGATCAGCTGATTGTGCAGACCCAGTCCAGGCGGGTTTCCTAAAAAAAGTGGGAACAGCAGCAAACATCATGCTACTAACCTCTTGGAAGGCCAAGGTCATGGAAGGAAGCCCTAGGTTATTCATAGCCTTCATCGACCTGTTCCAAGCTTTTGACCAGGTCAATCGTGAAACCCTATGAAAAAAAGTGGCCACCTGGAACTGCACAAAAAACATTCTGGAGCCCGTACAAGCCCTCTATACTCCTATATCGATGAGAGTGCCGCTAAATCAATCAGGTCTATTGCCAGTGGAGATTCCCACAGCAAGAGCGGTAAAGCAGAGATGGCCGCTCAAATCGGCTGTGTTCAACTCTTACCTGGGAGATTTTCAGTACTCTGAGCAGAGGGTAAGATCTTTCCCGTCAACAATAGGAGGGATACAAATGACACACCTCCTATATGCAAATGATCTGATCCTGTTAGACCAGACAGCAGTTGGTCTTCAGCGACAATTAGACAGCTTATCTGTATATATATATAACGGAAGACAACTTGGAGATTGACAAAGATAAAACCAAGGTCAGGTCTCTCGAAAAATTATCTAAGAGAACTGAAAAAGTGAACTGGTATCTGGACAGAACACAGATTGACAGAGTGAAGGAATTCAAATACCTTGGAGTATCACTGAACAGTAGTCCAAGAGAAACTTCGATGCAAACTGTCGTTTTTGAGAAGATCAAAAAACTATCGGCACAAACAAAGGCAGTGGAAATGAAATGTGGTTGTTTCTCCATCATACCAACATTACATTTCTACAAGGCAAAAGTTCTGTCCTACAGAGTTGAGGCAATGCCAGGGATCCCTGCGAAAACTTGGCTAAGATTGGAGGGATATTTCTGGCGACGAGTCTTGAGACTTCCAACTTCCACCCCAATGGCTTCGATATGTCATGAACTTAGTTTGGTGTCACTCCAGGCTAAGATTGAGCGGAACAGCTTGATGCTGTAGAGGAAGATCCTCCTACCCGTGCATCCAAATCTTTCTGACATCATCAATAGTGAAATTGCAGGAGGACACAGGCAAAATGCTGAAGAACTGGGCTACAAGAAATAAAGGCACTCTTGAAGAGATTGGCAGCTCGGAAGATGAACTGGAGCAAAACCCAACCAAAGTCAAGAAAAAATGGAAGAACGGGACTGGATCCAGACACTTGATATAGCTTCCACTAATAAATTGACAAGCAATCTACCAATAAACACAAAAAAGGTAAACTGCTCCCAGACTACATGAAGAAATTCCTGAATAGAGCCCTAGGGAACATCTTTTTAAGGGCCTGTCTAAATCTTTTGGGGACCAATGAGATTTTGGCAATAAGAGGTTTGTCCACTTCGAACAAATGCCGACACTGTGGAAACAGTGAGACATCTGTTGCTATCCTGTTCGGGCACCAACTTTAGGAACATCCACTTGGGCCATCACCTCTCAAACCTCCAGGTTCACGGGGAAGAAGACTGGTAGTCATGTCTGATGAGTGGAGAAAAGGCGTCGCTGGTAATCGCAGTGGCACTGTTCCTCCAAAAAAATATAGGTCTGTGAAAGTAGAAAATAAGTTGGCTGAAAAGGATAATAGTCCAGAAGCCCCCCGTGAATAAAGACAGTAACGACATGCAAGGGTGGAGGATGTAAAGTCAATTTATTTATTTTAAAATGGATCAATAAGTTCCTTTTATTTAACAATTGAATCAAGTAATAACAAAATTTAAAAAGAGACATCCTTGCCCTTTTGGAACTCTGTCAAATTGTGAGAAATAGACATTTTTGGATTCCCAGAAGCACTTTAGGGGAAGGGAGACCCCTTTCCTGGAGAGACACTGTTTTATTCTTATGCTCTGCACCTTAATCCCTTATGCTGAGAACTTTTGAAACAAGCTAAAAGTATGTAACATACAAGAGTATCCTGATACACATTATATTGAGTTTAGAGTGTAAGGGATAGATTAGAATTTTTGGACACAGTAGAGGACACTGCTTTGTTGAAACATCCTGGCACAGATGGTCCTTTGTTTTGTTGAGGCAGGCAAACCCCTCTTAGATGTATGGATACATAGAATTTTCTCCAACCCTTCATATTATTTTGTGTAAGTAAGTGTATAGCAACCAACAAACATGACATTGTGCCAGAGTCTTACTCTTCACCCTTACAGCTTATTTACTGCTGTGCTTTGTGCTGTGAAGAATGAAATAAACCTTGCAGCGACCGAGCCTCCAGTGTCATAAATGCATGCTTAACTGAAAGCTACATTTTGGCACTAAGGTAAACCTACTGATGTAGTGGGTTGGGACTGCATGCAAACAGCCTGCATTTACAACTCCTGGAGTGGCCATCCGTCCACCTGGGCAAACACCTCTACCCTTGACAAAACTGAGCACCTGCAAGTAAAGAACGGAGGGCTGTTGAGCGGTTTATAGTCATAAAACCGAAAACAAAAATCCCGAATACAATAATCTCGAATCCAAAATCTCGAAAAAAAAAAAGTCGAATTTTTTTTTAATGACGTTTTTTGTTCGAAATGGGGGGGTTCCCCCCCCAACCCCCCTTTTTTCTATTTTTTTTTTATTTTAACCCATTTTTTTTACTTACCTGACCCCAAAAAAGCATATAATTAAATAAATAAAAAATTCGACTTTTTTTTTTTCGGGATTTTGGATTCGAGATTATTGTATTTCGAGATTTTTTTTTCGGTCTTTTGACCGACCACCCTGTTGAGCATCCTATTCCCACTACCAGGGATCCAACATGAGCTTGCTAGGCTGCCAGTGAAGAGGGAACGCTATTAAGCATCCTGTTACCAGTGGAAGGCACCAGTAAAGATGTGCGCAAACTGCTGGGAGTTGCACAGAGCATTTGAGCCCGTCTGCCACCAGGAAACATCTGCAAGGAGAAAAGGTTCCAACCAGAACTGTTAAGCCCACATGGAAAAAGAGACCCAAAGGAACCGTTGAGCCTGCCTCCTGCCTAGAGTATTTCATCGCTCCTGCCTTGCTGCATAACAGGGTAAAGGGAGTCTTCATCTCTGTGTAGTGTGGTTCTTCAGGAAACCCCTGTCCAACCAGTTTTAGATAGAATATCCTTGCTGTTGATTACCCCGGTCCCCATGCTTAATAAATTATATAAAGCTGTGTGTTTTATCCTGTGTTAATAGTAAGCCTGTATTACGCTGCCAGCAACAAGGCAGAAACATCTTGTTCCAGAAGGAACACTGAGCAAGTGATGTAAGGTAACAATTCAAGGAGAGTAATGTGACCTAAGAGAGGGAGAGAAAGAATGGATTGGGGATGTGCTGATTTACTTGATGGAACCTCACTTGGAGTTACCATTAATGGTGGTTTTGCTATGAATAATAGGATGCAGCCTTACTGGAACCTAATCAGTGTGTACATACTGTGAGGGCATCTTGGAGTAAGACACAGACAACAGATTCTGAATTATCAATAACACTTTATTAACTTAAAAGTTAGGATGGAAAAATGCCTATCCTGCACTATACTATGGTGGGATTTCCCTACCAAACCAAAACTAAGGAAAGTCAAAGTCCATAAATTCAATTTAGCAATCTGTCTGCGTCCAAAACCTATACTTGCCCTCACAACTAATCTTATACAATGTGTAGGGATGTCAGCAGCCAGCAAAACTTTGATCAACACAAAGTTCGGAGCTCTGTCCAGCTCGCAGCTTTCTTTCATCTCCCTTCCCCAAGTATAAAGCAGTTCCAATAAAAATCTTGGGATTGCCTTGAATTCAAAAAATTATATATATTTAATCAACACTTGGGGTTCCCTTACCCACGTTTCAAAACATAGTTCTAAACACAAAATATCTTGAGGACTCTATCCTCAAGTCAATGAACAGGTTAATCCTCAGGGTTCCCTTCCCCAGGATTCACTTTCAATGTGTAAAGATATTTTCCAGCTTTCTAAAAGGTCTGCGCCACATTTGCGCCCCCTGGATATAGTTGGTCTTTGAACAAAAATGTTTTGACTGAAAGTTGCAGTTTATTCATTTGTTAAAGTTCACCATTTACTCTGGAGTCCAATGTATATTTGGCCCACTCGTGTTGCTGAGGTTCTGTTCAATTTAATGTTCAATAAGGATTGAATTCTTGAGTTCAAAGCTTTATCTACATGTAAATTCAACATATATAATTTGACTTGTATTTAAAGTTACATTCACTTTTTAGTTTAACACATGATGAATTTAAATGCTTCTTTCATCACTCAATTCACCTTGTTGATATATATCATTATAGAAGGTTTTTCATAATGTTTTTAATAATAAGCACTCCGAGACTTTCAAATACGTGTCTTCATGTACATGCGACCACTGCGCTACAAAGTATTCTCATGTATTCAAAAGTTAATGAGTACTTCAATCAGAGACTTTCCAGAACGTGGTTTATCATACACGCGACCACTCCGATAAAAAGTAATCCTCTGCGTAACTTCAAACACTCACATACCGGGTTTCCTTTCACATAGAAACTCACTGGTAGCTTATTTCGGCATTCTGCTCCTCGGGCACTCCTGGTTCGGCTTCTGACCCCAGGAGAACAAGCACTGTGAATTCCACAAAAAGGAGCAGCCTCCAGGCATGGCTTCCCTTACAGTGTTCGCTCTGTTCCACAGAGCCTTGGCTCCTGGGCTGCACTCCTTTGAACCATTGGTGTGCCAGGCACCTACATCTCCTTCCTGCTTCTTTTGGCCTCCCTGCTGCTGCTCTTTCATCAACACCACGGCTTCTCTCCCTGCTTCTGTTGGGCTGGGTATTTTATGCACCTGCAGCCCTTTAACAGGTTGCAGGTGTGAATGCACAATTAGCCTTGCCTGACCATCGTTAAGGGACATGCCTGACCTCAGCAGGCCTTTTCCTCGTCCCAGTACATGTGTGCTATAAGCACCTAGTCTTCATTAGTCCTGGTTGCCTCTTCCTCATTCCAGTACTGTTAGTAGTTACATAGGAGGAAGTTGACTCATAATACCCCATGAAGGCAGGCAAAGGGTTGGGTTGATTATTAGTAGGATAGTAGGAAAAAGGGGATACCATGTCTCTCCCAAGGGCATTCCACTCCCAGCCACAACAGACCCTCCACCCAGGTGATCCTCCCTCGCTTGTCCACCACCAGGGTCAGGATCCAAAAGCGATGGCCTTTACCTGGCCACCTGCGCAGAGAACCCAGGGGGTTAAGGAGTGAGAATACCCTCAGATTTGTGCTCTAGCACCTTGAAGCATCTCTTGTGCTAGATGGTATTACCAATAAAGATCTCAGACCAAATAACCAGACAGACTCAAAGAATATGGCAAAGTACTACTTTATTCTCAATTTAATAAAGCTGGGTCAACTGGCAGACAGCGGACTGATGCTTGCACACTCACACACAAACTTGATTACACAGAGGTCATATACCTCAATATGCGTCATATATGATGTCATCCTACGTGACAAACTGTAAAACTTATTAGATGGAGGGATTGATTAAGGGAACATGTCTACTTATAGAATACATAGGGGTTAGTACAACATTGGCTGTCTCTTATCTATGAGGTATGCCTCGAACTACCTCTAAATATGTTTAATACTGATTATACCGAACAAAATGGCAGCCAATTGGTCTATGCAAAATTGTATGTCAGGTTGCCCCATAGACCCTCTGATTGGTTGCCATTCTCACCCAACTGTGGACTTTCGGCTCGTCTAGCAGCATGTAAGCGAAACGAAACCCAGGTGCTTGAATCACGTCAGATTACTCCCCACTTTCCCAATTAGTCCATCTCTTATAAGTCGGGCCATGAGCCAAAGTTTCCTGTCTGTAGTTGACCTTGTAGCCTGCTCTCTGTTCTGGGACGTTCAAGGGAGTGTAAGCACATCATTATCTTCATCCGAGGCTTAAAGAATAGCCCTTGTTTTTGACTTCTGAGTTACATGTGAAGAGACCACAAATGTGTCCATGTCGGCCTCTTATTTACTGCTATATGATTTAATTATACTGAGTGTCATTTCTCTCTTGGCCTCCAGAGACTTGCTCACTCTACCTTGTATAGACTTTGTACACTTTTAATTGTCCAATACTTAGCTCTTGCAGATGTTTTCTTATTTAATCTGAGAGAAATATGTCTCGTTCTTGGCTTATCCGTCTGCCTACCTTAGTGCTTTGGAGCTATTCCTTAAAAATGGCATATTTGATCCCAAGCCAACATAGACTCTTCCTTGTTTTGCACACAAAGCTGTTCTTCCAGCATCACCTGACTTTGCTATCCTGATCTGTTTCTGAATTGAATCTTAAAATGAGCCTGCATACATTTTCCAATTATGGCCATCCTAGCCACATTATATATTCCTCTATAGAACATCTATGTATCTCATCTACCCTGCGTTCCTGCGTATTTACAATTATTGATCAGCAAGTTACTTTGTCTCTTTTTTGCATTCATGATTACTTTATCGTTTCGTACATGTTTCTCCAATCACTTCAGTTACATGGTTACTCTTCAGTATTTTCATATCATTTCAGTATGTCCTTGTATAGCTTCTTTATGAAATCACTCTGCCCATGTCAGATTTCACCCAGCACTACATGATATCCAATGGTGCATTCTGACATCCTTCCACTCTTTCAGTGCGAGGGTACATTTGCTACAGTTGTCTGAGTGCATATAGTCTCTCGTACCCTCGATGAGGTATAGGCATAACACATGTAGTCCCACATAGAGGCCTTCTCCTGCTGTTCCAGTATGACCCCAGTGAGGGGGCGTGAGTTAGGGAAAAGGCATCCACCTGCTCCTCTATAGGTTGCTCACAATACCTGAATGCTACACCATTGCATGCCTGAGGAGCTTCAGAAACCTTTTGTAGGTGGTGCCTGATGTGAAGGATCACTGCTAAGCGGTTTCTCAAGTATATCCTTGACCCTGTGGAATGTTTGGGTAGGGCCACAGGCAACCGGGTGGTCGCTTAATGGTAGGGCCATAGGCAACATGGTAGTCGCTTAAGAACACTTTTTGTTGTGCATATTTATTTTTTGGTGGATGTCCGAAAGAGGGTAATCGAGATGCAAATTAATTGAGAATTTTCTTTTGTTTGTAGCTGTACAGTTGACACTACAAAGGTGAGGTTTATCACTGCAAAGTCTATTAGACTAAACACTCTTTATAACAAGGCATCACACACAGGAAGTTAATGCGTGTACATTGTTGAATGTGGTTTATTTGCGTAGTCAGAATGTTTACAGACTTAATGGTCTTTATAAGCATCGTCTTTTGTACCGGAGTTAGTCCCCATGTAACTGTTATAATTAATCTTTTTCCTTTTCTGGGTCAGCAACATATGTTTTACTCTTTCTCGCCTATCCTAGCCGGGCTTTGGATATCCCTTTCATGGACTTTTCTTTGGGCCAGGTTTTCAGTCTTACTCTTTCCTCTGCCCTACTCACTAAAGAGAAGAACATTTTCTCTTGTTGCTGTTTTCTCGTGGATCAAGGGTCTGAGTCCTTGTCTTCTTTTCATTATCTGTGTACTCCCTTTCCTGAGAAGGATTCCTCTGGGATTGTACCAGATTCTTTGACTCTTTTCACCCAGGAGGGTTTCCCAGGTAGAACAAGCCTTAACTCTGGCCTTTTTCCAGATAGTCCTCTCCATGGTTTCTTCTTCAACACTTTTTTCTTTCCTGTCTTCCCAAAATGTTTTGCCCTTGGCACTTCTCTCTTTTCTCTCTTTTACTCAGTTCTTCGGTGGTTTTTGTATCTTTCCTTGTCTCCAGAGGGAACCGTTTCTGTGCTTGCTATCCTCTTTGCTTTGCCATCTATGGGCCCATTCTTCCTCTCCTCATGGTCTCACCACTGCTTCTTCATCAACCTCTCCTCTTTTGTGTCACCCTTGACTACTTTGTAGTTTCCTCTCCATTTGCCCTTTTTCTCCTTGTCTTCCTTTTCCTCTCCCCTCTTTTCTCAGTGGTTCGGTGATATGGTGCTTCTGGTTTTCCCCCAATTCTATCCTTTCCACCTCGTTTCAAGCTCTGTGGTCTATTGATCTTCCCTCTTTGCAGTTTGCTTGTTCCTGACTAATTCCTCTAGTCCTTAGTCTGGATCTTTTGTTCCTTGGGGCCACTGAAAATGTTCACCTCCGAAAGCTGAATCAAAAAGGGATAACAATCACGTCTGCCATTTTGGATATGATTTGTAATATTCTGACCTTGCTCCTGGTTTACCTTGACAACAGCAACATGATTGTGTGGCTATGACCCATTCTTTTTGCCACCCATACCACACAGTCAGTTCTGGCTGCTTTCTCCTGAATATGTATGAGTTGTGTCCTATGAAACCACCAGACTCGGGAAGTACACTTCAACAGTTTTTTCTATGCAAGAGAAAATATTGTAAATGTAATAGTCACAAAGTCAACGGAAGAAGTTACTCACACTAGCTGTGATAACATCTCGTATCCCATTGGCGTTGTAGGCAAGTCTGTGGTTCCCAAACCCTAAAGTGTCTTCTAATAGACTGCTGCCAGGTATGCAAGGTTCCCTGGACCCTGATGCCTCCAACCAGTCTGTTCCAGAACCCTGTTTCTGTTCTGTGGCTGACAAAGGTTCTCTTGGTGATCCTCCTCATCTCTCCTACTAACCACTTGTATCATTGTAGCTTCTCTGTCAGGTGAGTTGAAGCCAGCAGCCACCATCTGTCCTTTCGTTGAACCATTGTGTCTCTGATATCTGTCCTTTGCCCTCTAGCATCTCTGGGTCTTCTCCTTCCACCCTCATTGCTGACCTGGCTACACCTTCTCTGGCTGCCTTGTCAAGGCCTAGTACCTCTATCGTCGTCTTCCACCAATCTTGGGCCAAGCCATCCTCCTCCTTCCTAAAAGAACCTGTTCTTTCTCTTGTTTTCCTTGTGTTTGGCCTGCTACCTCCTTCTCCTTGTTACCACCTTCACCTCCTGTTACCACATCCCTCTTAGAACAACCTTTACCTCCTGTTCATTCCACCTCCTGTACTACAGATGATACCATCTTCAACTCCTTCTCCCTCCTTTGTCTGCAGCACCACCTTTACAAAACTTGTATCACTTTACAAATTCCTGCCAAAACCTTCTTCGATAGCCCACACAGATGTTTTTTTTTTATATAGGTCTCTGTTCCCTACCTCGAAATGGTGCTCTGACATCAGTGTTCTGTAATTGGGGCGAGGCTGGGCTTGGTTGCTGCTCCTTGTTTTTTAATATGGGCTTACTTTGGGCTTGAGGGACTGATCGGGGAATTTATCTGGACTGATCTGAGCATTTATCTGGATAGTCTGACATCTTGGAATCCATTTCCTCTCTGTTAATGCTTGATTCCGCCTGCAAAGGGTACAGCTCCTCCATCTTTACAACTTGTGAATTTGCAGCTGGTAAAATCTCATAGCACCTTTCTAAATCTCCTGAAGATAAAGGAATTACTCATTGCTGGTGGAAATAGCGAGACAGGGGCATTGTAACATGGGTCGCGGGTTCAGGGTTCAAGTCGAGGGTACAAGCAGGTGGACGGCAGCCACAAACCTTTTTCAGAGGGCATATACAGAAGATTCTCATTTTGAAATCTTCCGCCTTTTCTGACACCTAGATATGCTAGTGTAATGAATTTCCTGGTTATGGGCATCTTTTCTCTTTCATCTTGGGATTCAGCCTCACTGAGCTTGCCTGTTTATTGCAGCCTCTCCACCATCTCTTTGCCTACCCTGTCATTACCCAGTAGCTCGGCCGTGACTTGGGTCATTTCCTCATGCTCTTTCAATCAATATCTTTCCTCCCCAACCTCAAATGCAAGGGTAAATGGGTATAACCACCTGTGTTTTATCTTCTGCTTTTGAAGCCATGTTGTCAGTTTCCTGTGTTCCCTCCTTCTTGCTGGGGTGAGGGTTCATATATCCTGGATGAGGATCGTGTTTCCCTTGTAGTCAATTTTCCCTTTCTTCTTCAATTTCTGCATTATCAACTCTTTAATTTAGTATTTGTGGCAATGTGCCACTGTTGTTCACTGGAGCATCAGTTTTCCTACTATAATCCATCTTCACAGATTTAGATTTTGACATGTTGCTTGACATGCGAGCATGCCGAGCAGCATTTACTTTTAATTGTGAGCACTGCTTGCCATGTAATTAAAGGTAAATGCTGCCTGCGAGCATACTAGGCAGTGTTTACTCACTTTTGCACAGCTGAGTGCAAAAGTGCAGGGCAAAAGGTGGTGATCATACGCGTATGCCACATTTTGACCTGTACCTTTGCACTCTGCCATGCAAATGCTGAAAATTTGGCGGTGGGGAGCCGTTTACGTTGCAGTGCTGAATGTAACAGCTCACCACTGTCAAATTACAAGTTCATAGAAAATGTGTTTCATAGAGGGGGAAGGACAGAGTACTCTTCTCAAGATGTGTTTGGGTGGCAGCCTGCCCAGAATGAGCTAGCCAGGTAGAGAGGGAAGTCCTTCTTTTCAAGATTCCTGCAGGTGAGACATGGGGTCTCATTATAACCTTTGTGGAATGGGTTAACGAGTGCTGCTAATGGAGGCGGACCTGTTAAACCCCTTCCGCAAGATTACGAGGTTTTCTTGTGGGACCCGGTAAGGGTGCCTGGTAAAACCAGGCGTCCTTACCGGGTCCCACGAGGGGACCAGGGAGCTAACAATGGGCCGGTCGCAATTGGCCCGTTGTTAGTTCCCGCTCCCATTCCCATTGAGCCCTCTGGGGGCTCAAATGGGAATGGGGAAGGTCCGGGTCCGGGTTCCCTGAGGAAGGAATTACCGGGCTCTCCAAACTCGGAATGGCCCGGTAATTCCCCATTCAGGGAACCCGGATGTGGATCCGGTTTTGGTGGCAGCCATGCCCTTATTAAGGGCATGGCTACCGCCAAAGCCGTAATGAGGCCCATTGTATCCTTTCACAAGGAACCTTCCATCCCTAACACCTGTATAGGGTTTTTTCCACCCTTTCCTTGTGCCTCCTCTAAAACATTCCCCAAAATCCACCAGTATGCTACTGGGACAAAAAAAAGAGGACAACTAGAACGACACATTCAACCCCAGCCAAGTACTGGGACGACGAGGTGGAGGACAACACGAGCTAAGCAGGAATACCGCTTTAATGGTGAGCAGTCTAGTGCTTTTTGGAATCATTATGGAGATGGGAACTTTAAAAGCTGTAATCCTGATGGATATTAAGTCAGCTGTGGGAGAACGCCCACAAACTGCTGGGTGCCGACAGACCTCTCCGGTGTAGCAGTGTAGCAGTAGAAGCGCTCGAGACTTGTGGGAAAGCGCAGAGCTTATGCAGCGCGAAGCGAAGGTACAGGACATTGGAGGCCAGTTGCAAGCTGTAAGAAGGAGTCCGACGGGACCGAAGGAAACTGCTGTGTGAGTCATGTGACACAGAGGAAGCATTGCTGGATGTGCGCGAGCCATGGAAGACCGCTGGGAGAACTCTGCGAGGGGCCACATGGGAAGAAGAAAACCTGAAGCGGCTTAGGACCTCTCGAGGAGCCGTAAGTTTGACCAGTGAGTGAAACTAGAAGGGGGAACACCAGGCTGGCAGGCAGTCATAGAAACAAGATTTTGGACATTGATATAAACGGAAAACACGCATTATGTGAACTATCAAGTTTAAAGGAATAGTGCGCTCAAAAATGTTATTGTCCCCAGTGTTCGGGCATGTGGTTTTATGCAAACTGTGATCGATCGTAAAAACATTTCCAATGCACCTACCCTTAGTTTTCTTCACTTTTACACATGTGAAATCAAGCAGCCTGGCGCGGCCATCTTGTGCTAATCTTATCCGTTGCCGAATCACCCTAAGTTAAACTGCCCTTGCAGCACTAATTCATATCCCCCATCCCTGAAGCTGACATCACTATTCTTAGCCATATTCTCCACCTATTTTCATGACGTTAGTGTGCAGCGTAGCCAAACGCACCTAGTCATCACCTACGTCTTAACGTTAGTTGACGCAGAACCCGGAATATCAACAAACACATCCTCTCCCAGCACAGCGTGTCCCAAATCGGAACAGAAAACACTATTTATAAAGGAAACACAAATACTCTGCAATGTATAATGTGCTTTTATTTCACAATAAACGCTCAGAGAACATCCACCAATTTCCATATTCAACCAAATTTTTTATTTCGTTGTTTTCAAACATCAAATCTTTATCATGAAGCACACAATGTTCCTTTCGGTAGAAGAAGTGCATTTGACGCACCTTGAATCGCAAGGCTTTGGCATCAGCTTTTTGCTAGACCACCGTAAACAATGTCAAGTTTCTCCTTGTCGCTGGTACCACGAAAGGGCATATCGGTCCGGGGCGATTGTCCCACATCAGCGTAATTGTAAGCCAGCCATTTAGGCGCATCTGCCACTGCGTGTTGAAGAACCCGTCACTGGGTATCTGGAAACGATGACATTTGCAGAAAGTAAGGATGTAGCTATGCAGAAAACATAACAGAAATATATCTCAGTAGCCGTTCTTTATTCTAATGTATCCATTTACCCTTTAATTCTGCACTGGATGAAACCTAATAATGAACACAAACCAGAAACAATGGAAACACATAGAAAACATTGTGGAAAGTTGGAGTTTACGGTGTGCTTGAGAGCTTAGTGCTGTGGAGTATGTTTAGCTCGCAATGGGATGCGGATGCGGAAGCTGACGGGAGAATTCGAAAAACACATAGACGGCATTATAACGAATATTAGCAACGAACTTGGCGTTGGTGGAACGTGGGGGAACCCAGATGTGGACTCCATGCATTTCGGTGCTGGACTGGCCATGTGCCCGGGACAAAGACAAATACATACAGGTTGTGTTTGCGTGTCGTCACAATATGCCTCAACCAACAACCCATTACAATGTGAGCTAGCAATACCAGTCAGAAAATGAAACCTTGACTTGTTTGTCTATAAACTCGTCTACAGTAAAACTTACATTATATTTGGTATTTCCATTCTCTTGCCGTAACGCAGTGTGTCCGCTCAGATCAATGGTTTTCATAAAATGGAATTACATGTTCCTTTGTCCAGTTTTGAAATGGTGAACCTTATCATTTTTGCGGGTACTACACACCTCCCGTCATTCAATCCATAGCAAATCCTCCCTTTCTTCCAAGGATGAACAACAATTGAACCTTCTTAGGAGCGCGTATGCTAAGTTTCCTTTTGGTGAAGGAAAGCCACAAATCAAAAACATACTGTACGGGATGCGTCGGTGTGAACATCCCACAAACAACATCAAACGCAGTGACCTTCACTCCCATGGGAGCGATTAGCCAGGCCGACCAATGTGGCATTTGAAATATGTTCCAAAAACTAACAAATTGTTTGCTGGCATCCACCAATGCAGCGCTATCGTGAATAATTTTCTACTCTTCTATATTGATAGTGATTTAGTTATTTTATGACAACAGTTCCAGTTAGTATCCTCCCCATTGTCACACTTGCGTGCGCCCTGTTTTCGTGGAGGAATGTGCTCTGCGGATAACGTGAGACACTGACAAGTCATAAATTCAAGTGCCCTTCCATCTCCACTGAACTTCCCGTGCACTAACAAATGTTGGAGGAGAGGCGGTATATCCCGCCCCGCCTGAACAATTCTTGTACCGTCCAAATGATGTATAAGCTAAGGTGGGAGACATCTCCACCCCTTCTGTACCTATTTGCATCACCCATGTTTCATGCTAATGTGTATACTTTGAACTCCATTTTGTGTCCTTCCAAATGCCTTCTTTTTCGATGCCCTCTGCCCCTCTGGCAAACTGTTCACTCTCCCTCTCCCAGCACCACGCACAGGCAGCCCCCACCACCTCTGTGCTCATTCAGCTCAGCGCATCTCCTGTTCTCACAGAAATGCAGCAATTCAGCAAGTAGCGATTATTGAGCCCTGACAAAATGTGCTCATCCAAGAATGTGAGACCAAGGCCTGCTCCAACCTTAGTGCCCCATCCATCTCTATTGACTGACTCATGCCATCTCCAACCCCTCCCTGCCAGGCCGCGGTCCCCTGAACCCATGACCCCTATTCCCTTTGAACGCATCTGGAAACCAGACCCTACCCCCACAACACCTCAAATTCACCTACCATATACCTAATCTAGTGGTCATATATTTTGGTAATCCTAACACCTATCCCCACTGTGTTTGAAATCGTAAGACTCCAAAGGTCGCAAATCAAAGATCAGCCCTTCTGATAAGGCATCCGAAAGCAACGACCCCTAACACATGCCCCCATAAAAATATAGGTCAGAATGCACCTATTTCACACCAACAGCCCCCTTTCATGCGGTGTTTTGTTTACAGTCATTAGTTCTTGCATGCCAAGTTTGTTATTTAACTTAGGTCTCATTCCTTAGTGGGACGCGTATTTATTCTGTCTATTTGGACACGTGCATGCTAAGGCAACTGCAGACCCCGCAGTCGCTTTCCTGCTGATATCCATTTGATCCTCCCGTGCCCTGATCAGTGAAGAACCCACAAGCCGAAAGCGGGAAGGGGGAAAACACAGAGTTACACTGTATGTCATCCTCCAACAGGCACTTCTTGCAAAAAGAAATTGACAAAGAGGATGCACTTGAAAAGACAATTTGGACGCTTAATACTTCTTAATACTTTTAATAGCTTCGAAATACAAGTTACATAGATTTCCATTGGTCATGTACAATGTACAAACATTGTGGAACATACACACTGCTGCTAATCGTTTATACCGGGAAGTCAACTGTTCAACGAGTTCCGCTTTTAGTGGACAGGGCACGTTTGCAATTTTTTTGTGGCAATGTATGTGTCCTAGGAACAAAATCATTATCAATTCCATGAGAAGGCATGTCGAACACAGTCAAAGTGAGATCTTTCACAAAATCAAATTCCATTTCCTGGTATGTTGGCTTGACCACCCATTTTTTGTTTCTTTTTGCAAAGGACATTATGTAACAAAGCATCCCAAAGTTTCCAGCAGTTCTCCATGGTTCTCTCCATATGTTCTCGTTATGCGCTAATACCGCTAGTAATGTTCGCTATTGCATACCGTCTATGCCAAAATACATCTTGGACACCTGTACTTTAGGCACATATTGTGGAACACCTCCAAATCTCCGGTGTGACAGAATTCTGTGAGTCCCTTCAGGTCGCTTGAAAGAGTTTTATCAAACACAATCTTCTCAAGAGCTTTGTGTGGAGGTGAAGATGGAACCAATCATTTCTTCTTGCGTTCCTGTTCTTCTAATAAAGGTATATGTGCACATTGGTGAAAATGTTGGTTTTCTGTCCATGAGTGAACGTTGGAACAGTG
This sequence comes from Ambystoma mexicanum, assembly GCF_040938575.1. Lineage (NCBI taxonomy): Eukaryota > Metazoa > Chordata > Amphibia > Caudata > Ambystomatidae > Ambystoma > Ambystoma mexicanum. The sequence continues at coordinate 158,148,919 of NC_090933.1, forward strand.
GTGCATCAATGAGCGCCATTTTTCAAGTAGAATTTCCACAGACCCATTACAAGTTTTGGAGCTCCACCAAAGATGGTTGCTGAAAGACTGGGACCACTGAAAAATATTTTCAGAACGCTTTTTTTTTTACCTACAGCTGTGATTTTTTTTATTGATTGATTTGGCAACGTGCCATACATCAAATTGATGGCGAATGTTTGGAAACTGCTCTCGAATGGCCTTGTGTATTGAAACATGTCTGTCAGTGGCTATGAGGTCTATTTGCATTCCCCTCGATTGAAGTTCGAGGGATTTCATGAAACCATGTTTCTCCATGGCCACTGAGGATTTCCATGTCCTGAAAGTGGTATGTGCAGTACTTTGCTGAAAACCTGGGGCTGTCACACTGTCCATCGCCAGCTAGTCTGAACCGTTTGCCAGAGAAGGTCCTTTAAATTGACATTTGTTAAATTTTCCGGGCTTGACTAATAGCGGGGAATAAAAATTCTCTTTGATATTTGTAGTACTGCTTTTTAGCAACAAACTGAAGTCCCACAAATTAACAGAAACTGGACAATTTACTAAAAGTAGAGCCACTGAAAAGTAGAGCTGCTGAATACAGTAGATTTCCAGCTGGCACTTTGCCCAGCGTCAGTTGAGCAGACCATGAAAATGTATCATGGAGGTGGGCACAGGTGGCTTGGATTTTCAGGTTAGTGCCTTGTAATACACGAGTCACAATCACCAATGGCTCCACGTAGATTTTCTCCCTCACTGGATGCACACATTTCAGCACCAGTATAATCTCTACCAGGCAGCTGTCGAATACAATGTATTTCTTCTTCTTTATTAGCCAATCGTCCTGCATGATTGTGGTTTGTGACTGAACTGTGGTAGACAATTCGCCCAAACTAGGCAAACTGTAGTTGAGATCCATGGCAGGTTCCTTGGTCAATTGCATTGCAGCTTCATTCTCTGTTAGTTCAGCTTGTGTTATTTGCACACAAATTGGAGAAACTGTCAACAACAAATGTTTATTGGGTGGACCTTTCTTTGCGGGTGTAGATTGTGTCAAGTGGTCCTCGAGGAATTCCAATGCATCTTCATTATATTCAGTTTCATCTTCATCTTGTTCTCACATTGTAGCAATGGTCCAACAACACTTTGCTGGCTTCGCCAGTCACATTCAATTCGTTTTCTGGCCATTGGACATAAGCATCTCAAGTCTGATTATTGACTGGACCACGCTACACCTCAAATAGTAGTTGCTCCATGGTGAAATCTGTTTAGCAAGCAGCATCTTTGGTTTCATTTATTGTCTGTGTCTTTATACCTCTTTTCCTTCTGGGCCTCTAGGATATGGGTTGTAAAAACATGTTCAATGTAAATCACACATACAGTAGTTAGCACTTTGAATAAAAAACATGTTATGAAGAAAACACCAGCCCAAAACACTTCGAGAAAATGAAAACTTTTTTTTTAATTTACCCTTGTTTTCTTGATTTTCTGTGAAACCGTGGTCTTCTCTGTAACGACTGCACCAGCAAGCTGGTCCACCACCTCTGATCCATGTGCCTCCTCTTCTAATTCCCGACCTTGTTAACATTCCTTGAATAGAATATTGATTAAAAAAAAAGAATCAACATTTTTTAAATTAAAATATTTCATCGCACACATCGCTTCCATACATACCCTTGTAAACAGTGTACGTCATTTAGTCAAAATATACATTTCGAATTTCACCTAATTGATGGCAAGTGTACTCGATCAGAGATCACTGTGCCAAACATACTGATTGTAATGTTGCACTCAAACATTTTGCAAAGTATTCTGCATTAGGGAGCAATTGTGACGTTAGAACTGAAATGATAAAAGTTTGAAAGACTGTACATTTACAAGAATGTCACTGTCTAATAGTATCCTATGTAGGATTTGCTTTCTTTCATTCAAAAGAACTGTCACTATGCATACCTCATACTATGGACCAGCTCCAAAGGATGATGTAATTGTAGTGGAAGTACCAGCATCCCCGTGTAACACAGTACTTGTTTTAGTATCGATGAAAACAGTGAAATGGTGTCAAGGAGTTCCCCCCCTTCTCACCTGGGTCCGATGTTTGCCGGTGACTTCGATCGATGCCTGCTTGCGAACGCTCCTGTTCTTGAACAGCGCTGCTCGAGATTCGTCTGGTTCCAGGTTCCGTTTAGTTCCGGGATCATGGAGTCCAGGAATCCGGGAGACTGGAAAAGGCGAGAAAAGCTCGGAACCAGGAAAGGGGAAGGAAAAGGAATGGGTAATAGCACTGGGATAAGGGAAACAATACTGCAAGCTACGAACACACGTCTGGGCTACTCTGCAATAGCATTGAGACGCGCGGAGCCGCGGAAGGCGTGGTCTATAAATAGACCACGCCACGTTCAGCGCATGGAGCGAGCAAGGGCTTCAGCTCTGGACGGCCATGTTGGAAGTAGTACGGAATGCAAGCCCCGTTAAGACAAGGACCAGGAGGTCCAAAAGGGGCATGATCTGAAGTTCATGACAGCATGCATCCTCCGAAGGCCTTTCCCTCCAGGTTTGCCCGGGTGTATTAGGTGAAATCTTCTGAGCAACCGAGGAGCCTTGATATTTGAAATAGGTTTCCAGGTCCTTTCGCTAGGAGGATATCCTTTCCACTCCACTAGATATTGAAGATGGCCCCGCTTATACCTGGAGTCACAAATCCGGGATACCTCATACTCCAGTTGGTTGTCGACCAGTAGAGGAGGTGGTCTACTGGGATTTCCAGAGGACTGGATGTAGGGTTTCAATAGGGATGTGTGAAAGACTGGATGAATTCTTTTCCAGGAGTCAGGTAGCTTGATTCGATATGAGACAGGATTGATAATATCCTTGATGGGAAATGGACCATAGTAGCGGGGAGCCAGCTTGTTTGGTCGTAAGTGTCGGGGGAGTAGTTTTGATGACAACCACACTCGGTCACCAACCGTATAGGACGGACCTGGTCTTCTCTTGGAATCTGCATACCTCTTGGTCTGTAATCTGGCTTTCTCTAAGTGTTCTTTAGCCTCCCGGTGAATGTTGATAAGAGTTTCGATCCAGGAGTCAACAGTAGGTACTGGTGTAGGGTCAGGAAGAACCGAAGGTAAGACGGATGGATGGAACCCCTGACTACAATAAAAGGGGCTGGTCTGTAGCGCTGAGTGTTCGGATTTGTTGAAAACGAATTCCGCAACGGGTATCAGGAGAGACCAGTCATCCTGGACCTTGATAGCAAAACATCGGAGATATTGTTCCAGGGTCTGATTTGCACGTTCTGTGGCTCCGTTGGTTTGGGGGTGATATCCTGAAGAGAGGGCACGTTGGATTCCTAATACCCGACAGAGGTGTTTCCAGAATTGTGAAATGTATTTGGGACCCCAGTCAGATATGATCTTGGAAGGAAGCCCATGTAGTCGGAATATGTGTTCCAGAAATATTCCAGCTAGCTCTGAAGGGGAGGGTATTTTCATCAGTGGCGTAAAATGGGCCATATGGGTAAACAAATCTATGGTGACCATGATGGTTGTATATCCTCGGGAAGGTGGTAACTCCATTATGAAGTCTGTAGCGATGATTACCCATTGTTTAGAGGGTAGAGTGGGCTGCAGAAGAAGACCCGCCGGTCTCTTGTTATCATTTTTATTTTGGGCACAAATTATACAAGTCTGGATGTATTGCTGTGCGTCAGACTTCATTTTAGGCCACCAGAACTGTCTCTGTATAAGTCGTAGGGTGTTGTTGATACCTCGGTGCCCGGAATGGAGTGTCATGATCCCTGCTTCCAAAAGGTCAGGGTTTTCCCAACTCCCTTGGAAGCAGATTCATAACCCAGGTTCCAAGTGCCAACCAGTCCCAATTGGGACCTTTTGGACCCAGTCCTGGCGCCAGTGGCACCAGGCTCATAAATATGCCCAGTCCCAGCGCTGGAAGCGCCGGGCTCATAATGCTTGGGTGGACTTACCTGCAGCAGACCATGCTGCTTACTTGCCTGCCAGTTGAGCCTCTGATCCTCTTCTGTTTGGAACTACTTTTCCTGTTGGGTGGGGCAGGAGCCACTCCCTAGGTTCAGAACACTGGAACTCTTCTGGAAAGCAGGAACTCTTTTCTTACCTAGGCGTGGCTGTGGAAGGAGATACCTAAGCACTACAGGAGGCTATTTAAACCACACCCGATGGATGAATCTTGCTTTGCGTTATTCTGCATCCTCTGCAGCAAAACGCTCATCGTGTCTTCTGCATCTGATCCTGGGCCTAAGGAAAAAGGCTTACCATCCTGAATCCAGTCTTCAGCAACACCTATAAAGACAAGAAAGAACAGGTTAGCATTACGGTCTTCAGTGACAGCTCTTCACTTACCTGGGCCATCGGCTGTCACCAACGCCTCGCGCTGCATTCTGAAAGACAAAGGCTTACCTACTCTTCGTGCGCTCCGGAGGTCTTCACACTGCATTCCGGCATCTGAAAGACAAAAGCTTACCAACTCTTTGCACGCTCCGGAGGCCTTCAGCGCTGCATCCCGCATCTGAAAGACAAAACAAGGTGCGTTTAAAGACATTGGGGAACTTTAATACTCACGTGCCATTACTCCTTTCCACATCTAACCCAATGGGTATTCCGGCACCCTGCAGCCGCTCCGAACTTGTACCTGCAAAATAAAAAGACAGTTAGAGCGCATCGTGAAGCAGGCAACAAGCGCTTACTTACGTGCTTCCAGGCGCTTCTATTCATCACACGGGCTCCATCTTCAACTCACTTCAGCCCGTCATCCACCATCGCCGGAACCCTGCAAAACAAGAGACATCATTACTAAAGACTTTAAAGACATTAGAATTACTCGAAACTTACCGTTCGTGCAGTAAACGACGGACAGCAGTCCTCTGAAGTCAAGAGGCCTGCTCCCCTTATCCAGTGAAGAAACTGGTTACAGCACCCTGCCCCGAGGCAGATGGAGAGCACGGCGTTCACTTACCTAAGGTGAGAGCGTTAACCTTCGGGGTCCTACAGGAGAAGAGAAAGGGAAGAAGAGAGAGACATTCAATAACGCAGTTCATTAATCCCATATTTTCTATCTGCAGACATCTTACCCTTCGAGTCAGACATACAGTGCACAGAGGTCCTGCCCAAAGAGCCAGCCGTGTGTTACACATCACCTTTGAAGATACGGTATACGCCCAGTCAAGACCGGCGCCTCTACGGGAATCAGGTGAGCGTTACATGGAGTGTGTCATGACAAAGGTTTATTATATTTTGCTGTAGTTTCCGTGAAGGAATGAATAGTGCGTTGTCCTTGAATAAGTAGCCTTCCTTGGCTCTTAATTTCCAGAGATTTTGTGTTGAAATGTCCTTCCATAATTCCGAGGATTGGGTTTGCGATCAGACTTCTTCCAGGAGATTAACTGCTTGGGCTACGAGTATTGTGGGAGAGAACATTTTAGTAAATGCTTTATCTTCAGTGGTCACGTAGTCAGGACGGCGAGACAAGGCGTCAGCGATCAGATTCTGTGATCCAGGGACATGGGTAATGGGAACTGATACTGGGCAAAAAAGTAGGCACAACGTGCCTGAAGACTGTTGCTGCACTCCAGTGACTGTAGAATCTGTAGGTTTCGATAATCAGTACAGACTTGGACAGGATGTCTGGCTCCTAGAAGTTGGTGTCGCCATTCAGTGAAAGCTTGGCGAATGGCTAAGAATTCCTTTTCCAGGACGGAGTAGTGCATTTCACTAGGAGTTAAGGTTCTTGACCGATAAGCAACGGGGTGTTCCAAATCGTCCTCCATCTTCTGCTTCAACACTGCTCCTATGGCATAATTAGAGGCATCCGTTTCCACTAAAAAGGGTCGACTTGCATCGGGTTGAGCCAATATGGGAGCTTGTGTGAACTCCGTCTTTAAACCCTGGAATGTAGGTTCTTGTAAAGTTGACCAGACAAATGGGGTGTCCTTCTTTAGCAGAGCCACTATGGGTTGTACAATCTCGGAAAAGGTGGCTATGAACTTCCGGTAGAAATTGGCTAGTCCTAGGAAGGATTGGATTTGTTTCACGGATGTGGGAATAGGCCAGGCGAGAATCGCCTTTACTTTTGAAGGGTCCATGCCAATCCCCTCTGGACTAAGGATAAATCCCAGACAGTGCACAGAGGTAACGTGAAACAAACATTTTTCAGGCTTGGCTAAAAGGTGATGTTCCCCGGAGTCTTTGTAGATCTGCCTTGACATGTCCTTCATGCTTCTGAGGGTCCTTGGAAAAAATCAATATGTCGTCCAGATAGACAATGACGAAGAGAAACAACATATCAGAGAACACCCTATCCATAAAACGTTGGAAAACTGCTGGGGCATTGGCTAGTCCAAAGGGCATGACCAGGTACTCGTAGTGGCCAAAGGGTGTTCTAAAGGCAGTCTTCCACTCATCTCCTTCCTGGATACGGATCAAATGATAGGCACCCCTGAGATACAATTTGGTGAATATTACGGCTCCACTCACAGCTTCCAGGATATCCGCGATCAGGGGCAGTGGATACCGATCCTTGAGAGTGCATTGATTTAAGCCTCTATAGTCGAGGCAAGGTCTGAGTTCCTTGGTATCCTTCTTGGGAACGAAGAACAATGAAGCACCCGCTGGAGATTTCAAGGGTTTTATGGTGCCATTTTCAAGATTAGTATCTAGGTATTCCCGAAGGGCCTTTTTCTCGGGTTCGGAAAGAATGAACATTCTGCCAAAAGGAATTACAGCTGAGGGATCAGTATCTATGGCACAGTCTTCGGGCCTGTGAGGGGGTAAGGCCTGGACTATGGCTGTAGAGAATACATCAGCATATCCCTGATAGTCCTCTGGAACTTGTATGATATTGGAAACCATGAGTGGTGTTTCATGGTCTCTTGGTGGTTCTTTAGGAGTTACCGAGCAGGGATCCAGGGACAGACACTGGGACATACAGAACTCTGAGCCCAGGAATAATGATCCTGCTGTCCAATTGATATACGGATTGTGCTCTTGTAACCAGGGCAGTCCCAAAACCATGGGGCAATGGGCTGACTTAATGATGTCGAATGTAATCCGCTCTTGATGATGGTTTATGGAAAGTTGGATCTCTTTAGTCTGCAGGCTTATGGGCCCTGAAGAGAGTGGTCTTCCGTCTATTGCTTCCACCGGGTGCATAGTGTTTCGGGTCTCGTACAGAATATGATGACTAACCAGCCAGTCTTGATCAATGAAAATTCCCATATCTCCGCAGTCCACCAAGGCCAGAATGGGATAGGTCTTGTCTTTGGAGGGCGACAGGAAAGCCTGTAGTATCACCAAACAGTTTTGTCCAGGAGAGTTCAAGGATGGAATTGATGTGGAGCAAACATCTCTCCTGAATCTCTGCTCCATTTAAAATCGGGAGCTGGCGTTTCCCGAACGCCGAGGGGGTGCCAGAGGACATTCCCTGACCAAATGTTTGTCTGAAGCACAATACATACACAAACCCGTATGGATCCTTCTCAATCTTTCTTGAGGCGATATGGGTCCACGAAAGGCTCCAATTTGCATGGGTTCAGGTTCTGGGGCTGGACTTGGGTTTGCGTCCGATCTAGCTGTGCTCTCAAAGGACGTCTTGGGTGGGTTTCCCTTGGATTTCTTTCTTTCAGCCTTCCTTTCCTGGATGCGAAAGTCTATTTGCAAGGCCAGGTCCATTAGTGCTTGGAATGAATTTGGTCTGGCCACCCTGGCCAGGTCATCCTTGATCTCTTTGTTTAGGCCTCTCCTGAACAGGGTAAAACTAGCCTCAGGGGACCAGTCTGCTTCCTTGGCCAATTGTTTAAATCTGATCACATAAGGGAGCATATCTTGGGAGCCTTGTTGAAAGTCCAGCAAGCGTTCTTGGGCAGTATAGACGTGCTCTGGACGGTCAAACATGCCTTTAAGGGCCTGTATGAACCCATCGTAGTCATCTAGGAGGGCATCGCCGGAGTTGACAAGGGGTGTTGCCCAAGTTAAGGCGTTGCCGGAAAGGTGGGATATGATGAAACCTACCTTAGCCCTAGGAGTCGAATAATAATAGGGCTTAAAGGTAAAGTGGACCAGGCATGAATCCAGGAATCCGTTGAGTGTTTTTGCCGAACCATCATACTTGTCAACAATACCGCCCAACAGGGAACCCTCCTTTGTAGCAGAATCCCGGGATAAGACCAATTGTTTGAGCGCAGTGTTTTCCGCCTTAAGATTTTGAACCTCGGTTGATAGATCTTGCATGTGTCGCATTAAGTCCTGCACGGCGGCTTCCATCTCGTTTTTAGGTTCAGTCGGGTGGCGTCTCAAACTGTCAAGGAGTTCCCCCCCTTCTCCCCTGGGTCCGATGTTTGCCGGTGACTTCGATCGCTGCCTTCTTGCAAACGCTCCTAGTCTTGAACAGCGCTGCTCGAGATTCGATTTGTCTGATTCCAGGTTGCGTTTAGTTCCGGGATCACGGAGTCCAGGAATCCGGGAGACTGGAAAAGGCTAGAAAAGCTCGGAACCAGGAAAGGGGAAGGAAAAGGAATGGGTAATAGCACTGGGACAAGGGAAACAATACCCTACGAACACACGTCTAGGCTACTCTGCAATAGCATTGAGACGCGCAGAGCCGCGGAAGGCGTGGTCTATAAATAGACCACGCCGTGTTCAGCGCATGGAGCAAGCAAGGGCTTCAGCTCTGGACGGCCATGTTGGAAGTAGTACGGAATGCAAGCCCCGTTGAGACAAGGACCAGGAGGTCCAAAAGGGGCGTGATCTGAAGTTCATGACAAATGGAACAGAGACAATGGGATGCAGACAATCGGATGCAGACAATGGTACATATAAAGAGAAACCCTTAAATGACACGTAGTGTAAACAACCGACAGAATACATAAACAATTTCATATTATTTGAAATTCCAAGCATAATACATTCTCGTAATTGAAAAGTGAAATAAAATTACCTGATAGGCGCTAGAAGTTGGTGTTGACTCCGGAAAAGAAATGGATGCAGAATGTTGCTCCATCATTTTCAGTGCATTGTCACGAAGTGGTAAAAGGTAAAATTAGATTTGCATTAGATATGTGGAAAGATCCAACTCTTGATAATATGAACTTCTGCAAGTCTGTAGGGCTCACCATTGGTATACTGGACGTGTCGGTGCTGTCATCACTTGCGAGGGTCTGTGTTCCAGCCAGTATGCTCTCCTAAAAAAATAGACATGTCAAGCACGCGATTACGAAAAGATTATGCTTCTTTTGAAGGGCACTATGGCATTGTTTTCTATGGTCATAATTACTTTCTATGATGCTCCATAAACCAGGGACAGATGTGTAGTAAAATGTGGTACAGTTAAAAAGTAATACAATCTGGTAAATATGCAATTCATCATCCAGGACTCACCTGAGGAAGCGCGTGCACGAATAGAGTTGGAATTGCATTTGGAAGCAATTTACGAGACGTTCTGAGTCAATGCTTTTTTGTGTACTGTGGCTGGTTGTACATATCCGGGGTAAAGTGCAGGCTGAAGATGCGGAATCGATTGACCCTCGAGTCTCCCAGCACAGCCTCCACTCTACTTTCAAGCTCGTCCACCGGAAATCCACAAAGTCTAACCCATTTTCTTATTAGATCAATATTCGTTGGGAATTTATGCATGATAGTGCTCATACTTTGACATGCCTCCTAAAACAGCAACCGAAAACCATAAAAGCGGGCATTCTTGAAAAATCTGTATAAAAAAAGTACACATAATTACAAAAAAAATTCTACTGAAGGCATGAGGTTTGATGGCATTATATCAATGTTTTCTATGCAATGTTTCTTTTGGTCAAAGAAGCAAAACCTGTGTAGCGTAGTCAAATATACACCGGGATAACTTTCATACACAATTGATTTATGCAACGTAAATCGTAACATGTTACTCATCCGTTCAATGTACTTTCATGCATCAAAAGGAAAGATGCTTATAGACCTGGTTCGAGAAAGATGCAATTCTATCACAATTGACACTGATCAAATTTGCTATATATCGAGATCAGAACACTTTAAACAGTAGACAATGGTAAAGTAATTGAGATGAATGAACATTACACTACTAGGTATATTCGTTCAGAATAGATAGAAATGTTGAGATCAGAAAGTGATGATTAGGTGACCTGCCCTTACCTTGACTAACAAACAATTGGATTCAGCAAGCAGGGTAGCTGAATGAAGACACACTTATGTGGATTGCAGGGGCACGGCCTGCTTCAGGGGAGCCTGCCTGGAGACATGGGGTCTGGCTAGGCCGTGTGTACAATGGCCCCTGCAGTGAAGATACCTTTTAAGTATACATGGTGTTTGGCACCTTGGCCGTTCCCACCCTGCCAGCCCCCTTGGGAGGGCACGGCCACAGGTGCCAACTGCCATTGATACTGGAGGGGGATGGAGGGGCATGAGGCATGCAGAAAAAGGACGGAACACTGCTGAATGGAGACACACTTATGTGGATTGCTGGGGCGCGGCCTACTTCAGGGGAACCTGCCTGGGGACACTGGGTCTGGCTAGGCCGTGTGTACAATGGCCCCTGCGTGGAAGATACCTTTGAAGTGTACATGGTGTTTGGCACCTTGGACGTTCCCACCCTGCCAGCCCTGCCAGGACAAGTGAGTGTGTCCTTGATTCAATGAAAAATTGAAACAACTATTCATAAAAGATGATTTATTTTATTTTGTTGCTGATGCTGATGGCACAAATGTACTATAAATTGTATACTTCGGGTTGCAGCACAGTGTGGGAAAATCCCCTGTATTGACCGCTTTCACTGGGGAATTTGGCTCGAATGGCACCAATAACAAAGGCGGGTATTACTCGTTGAACGCGTTATCCAAGCCTCACATGAAGCCGCCATGTAAATAAACGATAGGCCACCAGCCTGTACCACCTGTGGAAGAGAAACATACAAACTGTATTCAAATGAACACGATAAGTGTACAAATCTTAGTTGAAAATGCAATCTTGTATCCTATGGCATAGTTACCAGTACAAATGTTACTTCATGGATCAATCAACTTTAAAGTGTAAACACATTACAAAAGTGAAAAGCCATGCAATCCATAGCATTTGGGGGACAAAGAAATATTATTTGTTGGTTGCACGTGAAAGACGCATAAGATGACCACTATGATTTCCCCAAATTGCGACAGATGTATTGAATTGCCAGACTACATTAATTTGGCAGTGATACATCAAAGTTACGACAATATAAGAGACAAACATGAAATGTTAGTGGCCTAAGTTACATCACATCTAAAGTACATTTACTCGTTACTTGGATTGCGAGGGCGAACTGTTGCGCGAAGTTCGTGTATAAGCACCATCATAATCCTCAACACGGACCTTGTGAGGCAGGCTGCCCTGAAGTCATGCAGCTCGGTAACGCATTGCGGCCGTGTCTCGACTTCCGATATGTAGGCCAAACATCCAGAGTTTTCTCTGCAGCAGCAGTTCTCCTCCATGGTTGGCATGACTTTGCACCGATTGCAGCTACACCAGGTGGATGTATTTCTGCATCTTCCTGTTTCAACTAATTCCGCCTCGGAATACTCTGGCTCGTACTGGTAGGGCTGTATTGTTGCCATTATATGACAAAATTAAAATTTATAGTAATGCTATTACTAGTATCTGTTCGCACAGGCTACGAGCAACTAAGATAGCTGAACAGAGCAGAAATGAGTCACAGAATATACAAAAAAAGACAGCGAAACGATTGAAAAGCAACTCTGATGTTGTCTGATGAGAAGCTGTCTGTTTATACTTATTGAGGAAAGAGGCGTCCTGCCACTTCCATGGAGACATGTCATTAGCTGGCGCACAGAGAACGTTGACACAAGACGTGCATTCGCATTGTGAAATGGGCTGTACGCGTCTAGTGATGTCAGCTTCAGGGTCGGGGGATATGATTTAGTGCTGCGAGGGCAGTTCAACTTAGGGCGATACGGCAACAGATAAGGTTAGCACTAGATGGCAGCGCCCGATAATTGATTTCACATGTGTAAAAGTGATGAAAACTATGGTAAGGTGCATAGGAAATGTTTTTACGATCGATCACAGATTGCTTTAAACCACATGCCCGAATGCTCGGGTCAATAAAACATTTTAGCACACTATTCCTTTAAACTTATACAGCATTTTGAATATCGACCAAGATGAAAGCAAGTTAAAGCAGATATAAGGCATTGTGAATACCGAATGACATGTAAGCAAGTTTGTGAACCAGACTGAAACCTTGTACTGCATTAACTTAAAACACGTGCTAGCAAAGCCAAGAGAGCACAAAGAGGTGTATGCATGATATGAGAAATCCAGCATTGGCCAAAGCCAATAAAGGTCAAAGAACCGTATGTTATAAAGAAACCAGCATTGAGAGAAGCAAACACAAGAAAGTATAACAAGTGCATGGTGGGCAATCAAGCCACATTACAGTGTCGGGAGAGTGTGACACATGTGAATAAAGCAAACATCACTGCTAAGGAGAAACAGTGAACTGGTGTTAATGGAAAAGCAGTAAAGGAGGGGTACCGGTTGCGTGACCTGTAATGGGTGGACCTTGTGGTCCGATATGTGCGTCCAGACCTGATGCCCTGAATGGAAAAGCCATTGAAAACACCCATAAAAAAGCTTGTGTTGTGCAATTAAATGTTTGGTGATTTTGACGTTAAGTGCTATTTTGAAAAGCTGGAAGATTTGAACTCTTGGGTAAGGTAACCCCTGTGCTTTCTGAACTACTTTGAATTTAGGGGAGCTGAGTACAAGCAAAGACATGAAGAAGCTCTGAACTTTATTTTGAACACTATTCATTTTGATGCCGACATCCCTACAACTCCACCCTGCCTTTTTGAGTTAATAAACCTTTGTTGAAAGAACTTGAACCTGTTGTCTGTGTCTGACGCATGATGCCTTGACATTAGGCACCCCCTAACTGTCTAGGTAAAGGCAATTGTATACATTGTTTGTGCACAGGTGATGTAAAGATTAGGATATTCTATTTCTTTTCATGACATTTCTACTTCCTGCTTCAAGTCCTAGCTCGTCAGCCATGATGAGATGGCAGAAACTAAATCTATTGTTGCGGGGTCAAGTACACATTGTTACATGACAATTATCCCCAGATTCAACTACCTCTTCAGCATAACACTGTCACAGTTTTATTACACGGCACGCTCCAGCCAGGGACTCCTTCCCCGCCAATGAATGTGGTGTACAATAAAGAGCTTTTTATTTTTAATAAACTACAGGTTCTTTTATTTGAGTAGGCCTCCAACCCGTCTCCCACCCAACCTCCACAAACACCCCATGTCACAATGGACCAGGAATCAGGCTGATGTGTATCAATAAGATATTTCTTAATTTATTATTTAATGGAACAGGAAAATCAAACAATTTTACAGCCACTACTGTTGTGGTACACAATTGCACTAATCTCTACAAAACAATTCAGTGAATATATAGTGTTACAATTCTCCCAATCATTAATGGCAACACAGAAAAAGAGCAATTTTAAGAAAGCGATAACTCCAATGGGTTAGCACTCCCCCCTGCAACCCCCCCTCCCAAACATTAGCTAACTTGATTCCTTTGAATGGAAGGCAGTGGCAAGGAGTAGGGATAGAGAGAGAAAATCAGATTTTGAGTAAAGCCCACCACCCCAGGATGGGAGGCCTGCTAAGAAAGTGAAAACCCATTTTTGAGCAAAACGGCAGAATCGGATTTTGATTATTTCCCACACGGCTACTCACAATTGCTATGGGATAGAATAAAAGGAAATTTGTGTTGCTACACTTGAGGAGATAGGGAAGCTTAGAGACTACTAATCAGCACACCAGGGCAATGTGGAAATAAAGTAGAAAAATCGATTTTGGGGAGAAAGCAAATGCAAAAGGATAAATACAAACAGCAAATGGAAATTCATTTTGCACTGGATTTATAACGACAGGCAGCTCAGGGAATGGGTATAGCTCAGAATAGGAAAATCGGTTTTCATTGACACGGACAGAGACACATGATAGATAGACGTGTAGGCAAAACGGATGGCTCTCATTGGGACTACAGTTTGGCATTTTAATAGGACAGATGCAACTAGGAATTCATGGGGTAAGGCACACAATACATGGGCCAATTCGGTTTTCAGTTACAAGGAGACTAATTCTTTTGAGGCAATACTTTAATGACTATAATTATTAAAGAAAGACACCAGGGACAAGGGGGTTAATTTCGAATTTTAACCAACTTGTACTGTGAATTTCAATGGGGAATTAATTGGTTTACTTAAGAATATGCTAAGGATTTACACAGACACTGAGAGGTTTACCAAAGGGAATATGCTAGTATACACAGGCTAAACACAAATTCTTCTCTAGGAAGGTGACTGGATAACCCTATCAATGTGAGGTTGTCAATTGGTTTTCAATGGGTGCAATGCTACAAAAGGAAGGGCGTATGCAATTTAGGGCTGAGATTATTTTCTACCTACAAAGTAAGCCTTGGTTTGGGATTCTGGAAAGTCAGCTGGATCTCAGGACCCTCTGGACAGCTATGCAAGGGGTCTGGTCACTGCACTCTTCTTGCTTTGGGATTCTGCACAGCCAGCTGGATCTCAGGACACCCTGGACATCTAGGCAAGGGGTCTGGTCACTGCACTCTCCTTGGTATGGTTCAGCTGCTTCCTCTCCGTCGTCCTTCTCCTGTCTCCCCCCCGAATTTGTGTGTCCCTTGACTTAGTACAGTCCCCCTTTTACAGCCCAAATGACATCATTCACTTTACAATCTAGGGGGAGTACCCTATAATTACCCTTTCCCCTCGGAGAGGACAGTTTACCATTGCATTCTCTGCCCCCTGGTATGATGGGTCCAAGGGAAGAGAACACCATCTGTCTATTGGCATTTTATTACCCTTCTTTGTTCTCTTGGCCACTTTTTGACAAAAACCCAGTTATGTCTCATAACTTCATATTTCTACTAGCCCCTGACATATGCATTAGTTATGCGGTTTGAGAGGGTCATAGGGAATTAGGTAAGCTGATTGCCAACTCTGTATGAGGTAGCATGGCCCTTTGGCACATTTTTGTAATTTTCTTAAAATATATAATAGTTATGACTTCGCAAATGATCAAGCTTATTCCTACTTTCCATCAAATCTCATACTGGTCGCCTCTTCCGAGCAGACAGAAACTAGTCTTAACTAGCCATTTCAGTCCCCAAAGTCCTAGGAAAATGCACTATAGCTCTTAAAAACCGCCTGGAAATAACATAAAAACATAGCATAAAATGAAATTATTTTTCATTCCCATTGTTACAAAAATGGCTAAACATTGACTCAGTCCTTTAATGTCAATTTGGAATTTCTGTCCCCCTCTTTGGGAGGAGCGCATTATCCCCCACAGCCGGTGACCAGAGATTTTGATTACCCTCTTTGAAGTTGCCAGTTTGTCCTTGGTAGTAGGTGCAGGAGGAACTCACACCTCCCAGTCAAGTTTTTATCCACACTGGCTTTCCTTGAAGTCCCTGAGCCCCTGCCTTCAAGTCTGGCAGAGCAGGGACTTCTAACGCCCTCAGTACATCACATGTCATTGCACGCTGATTCACTCGTAGGTGCCACTTTCAGTGGAGAGCAGGGCTTTCAATTAAGAAGTTGCCTGCCTGAGCTCAAAAACAGTTTTTTCCGGTATTGTGCGCCTCTTCCAAGGTGATTGAAGTCTTGTGGGTGTGAACATAATGTACATTGTTTAGTCAACCCCCTCCCCACAGCATTTTTCACTGACATTTCTGTGCGAGCAAAGCTATCCTTTCACAGTGGCTTTTTAAAGTCATTTCTCTATTTTTTGTACATGTGTGCAAGCTGTTTCTGTGTCTGATATTTGAACTCCAATCTTGTATGTCACAGGATTCTTTAATTTGTCCTTTTTGAGTGAGCTGGCATTTGCTGTTGGTCCATTGACAATGAGGGGTAGGCCCCCTTCACAAGTTTCTTTGATTTGCCACTGAATAAAAGAAAAAGCCAAGCCGTTTTTCATTTGCAATGTTTCGAAGAGCAGATGTTCAAGTGAAATAAAAACCAAAAGCTGTGTCTAATTGTAGGATTGCAATTCTTACCCCTCATGTAAATGAAAAGTACAATAAGGCTGTTTTTGATGCAGTGCATGACTTCATGTCATTCAAGTGAATCAAAAGCAATGCAGGGCCGTTTTTGGATTGCAGGGTTCAACTGTTTGCCATTCATGTGAATGATCAGTACAATAAGGCCGTTTTTGATGCAGTGCATGACTTCATGTCATTCAAGTGAAACAAAAGCAATGCAGGGCTGTTTTTGGATTGCAGGGTTCAACTGCTTGCCACTCATGTGGCAGGGAAAGCAAAGCACAGCCGTTTTTGGTGCAGAGTTTTAATGCAGTTTTTCAAATGAAGAGATATTTCTGTTTTAGGGCCTTAAATGCACCCCACAGCATTGCTGTTGACCACAAAGACCCTTTTTAAAGCTATCAATCTATGATGTAATAGATTCCTGTAGGGCAACTCTAGACCAAAAGTGAAATTGAACAAAGTTCTGCAGGATCCCAATCTGGTGGCATGAAACAACCACGTGTAGAACTATATTACCTATTGGAACTCTGGTCAGACCTGGTGTATGCCTTCTAGGATGTGGACCAAGAAGCAGACTGGATAACCTTTGAAATGGAACACATTTGTACCTCCTCTAGGCAAGAATTGGGTGCAAACTCAACGGCGAACACCACACATAAGAGCTAGATAGCGATAGCAAATTGCTGCAGGTAGACCCACACTTATATTTTAGAAGCACCCATATGTAACAACTGGACATGGAAAATAGACGAATGTATGATTAGATGGAATAAGTGGTTAACATCAGGTATCATTAAAACTGGCGATGTTCGGTGTAACAATTAAATGGTTGCATTCAACTTTCCTACGGTCATGGAAAGGTGGCAGGCACATAGTATCTAAAACATGCAACACGCTCCGAACATCTATCTTCCATGAAAGAATTGTAGCAACGCTCATACTCAAATGGTAAAATGCACTGCTAAAGACATTTACGGACCCACAGGGTGTCAATAGACTGAGTTTCCCTGTGACAGGCCTTAGAGAAGCCAGACCGAAATTCTCATCATATAAGATACTACATGAATGGCACTGGTCACCAAGCAAACTATATAAAGAGGGCCTACATGCAGAAGACGGGTGCTAGCAGTGCAAACGCATGAATGCAAATATGGTGCACACTCTCTTTTTTGTATTTATTTATAAAGTGCGTAGACAGAGCCCGTAGGCATAAAAGCGCTGCGATAAGACTTACCAACATAAAATCATACAAATTAGATAGAAAAGAATTGGCGAGAAGCCAAGGCCTATGGGACTACTGGTCCCAAATACCAACTATAGTGACACTGCAAGTGGGAGGGCAATGGAAAGCGAAGCAAGGATAGTACTAACAGATGATTTGCAGGATAGCTCAGCCTCCCATAGAAACCTGACTAGATGGAGAGTCATTGTGCTATCGGAAGAGAAGGCCTGCAGCCTCAGAACCTGTGACACACGTGCAAGTCTGACATTCGACTAGTTTGCCGGTAACAACGGTACCTGTAAGCCTGCCGGTACCGTTGTTACTGGACCGGCAAACTACGTGTTCTGTTCACGGGTGCCTTCCCGACTGCCAGGACTGGCCTGGCGGGCATACCGGCACCCGCGATCAGAGCATGCCAGATGCACCAGCACCCTTCTGAATGGTGCTGGTGCATCCAACCTCCCCATTCCCATTGAGACCTATGGGGCTCAAATGGGAATGGGGAATATTTTTTTCCAGTGCCCGCAAATGGGCAATTACCGGGTCTGGCAAGACTATAATGACCCAGTAATTGCCCATTTGCGGTTGCCGGAAAAATTTGCAAGTATGGCTGCAGTTTTACCAGCAAGGCTACCGCCAAACTTCTAATAAGGCAAAAGATTGCTTCTTCTGAGTTTATATATACAGGCCGCAAGATGAAGCCCACACATTCTTAGACATGTGGAGTAGTGTCCATGACCGTAGGAACCACATTGAGGAGACGCAATCAACATGCCCTCACACACTCATTACAATGCTAATTGCTGTACCAACCTAAACGTGTCCCAAAGAAGGCAATTCCCACTTAGACCTCAACAACATTAGTGCCATCATTTGTTCAGTTCTCTTTGTTAATTATGTGTTAGGTTTGTTGTAAAATTACATTATATAAGCAGATTTGATGACATGGCCTGAATTTTATGTTTGGGTTTGATGTCCTTCAAGGACTCGGCGAATGTATAACACTCTAATGACAATTAGTTGTTACATGGCCGGCACTGCACCGCTCCTCCTTATAGTTTTACTCCCATCGATTTAGTTATAATAAGGGCCATATATACATTGTTGTCATGTGTAACTTTCGACCATCGGATACATTTTCAGAGTGACCAATTAGGCGAGCAGATTCTGTGTTTTTTTTAAAAACATTTTTATTAGTTTATTCAAACAAACAATACAAACCAAACTTGCAGTGCATATGGTAACATTTCGATTATGCATTGCTTAATTGTGTTCACTGCTTCCCTTATCCCACCCCCTCTTTCGAGCCTACTCCCTCTCATGTTCTTTTCCTGCATCTTGTGATAGGGTGTCCCCTTCCATGGGTTCCGTTGGGTCTCGTATTGACCCAAATAACTCTGCTATTAGTAATTTCCATGCCATCTGGGTCTCTGTTTCCTCCTCCACCCCAGCACTGCCCGATTCTTGCCATACCATGGTTTCTGCCTCAGCCCATTTCTGTAAATCTTTCCACCATACCTCTAGCCGTGGTCTGTGACATGTCTTCCACCCCATAGCAATTCTCCTCTTTGCAAGCGCATATGCCAGATCCTTTAGTTTGCTCACATGCTTGAGTTTTCATGATCTAGGGAACCCCCCTAACAAGCAGGCCCACACTGTATCCACCACAATCTTAATACCTCTTTCTGCTAGTCTGTGTGCCACTTCGCTCCAAAAGCGCTCGATAACTGGGCATGACCAAAACATATGCACCATACCAGCATTCTCTTCATCACATTTGGGGCATGCTTGCTGTCCTACATTTTTAAACCTAGCTATCCTCTGCGGTGTCATATACGCCCTATGCGTAATATACAGTTGCATCTGCTTTAGTCTTACATTCCTAGACACCTTCTTATGATACCCTTGGGCTTGGTCCCACATCTCCTCATCCATCGGGGCTCCCACTTCTGCCTCCCAGACTTGTCTGGGTTGTACGACGTCTTTTCCCACTTTGGACATCATCATCTCATATATTCTGGATATCTCATGTCCCCCCTCTGCTATGTCATATATTGTATTTATGGTGGCGTCTGGTTGTTCTCCTAATACCACTTCAGACCATGTCTCCTTGATTCTCCGCACCATTCTATGATACGTGATATACTGGCCTGTATGTAACCCGGTTTCCTCTCCCAACACCTCAAAGTTTATTATAGTCCCCTCTTGCCAAATATCGCCCATTGTTGCTATCCCAACCAGTTCCCAGTGGTTTCTGATTATCATCCTTAGCTGCTTCTCTTCACCCGCCAGTGCTACTAGTGGTACCTGTGGGGAACACAGGGATTGGTTCTCCATCATCTGGCATGCCCTACGCCACATCTTCCATCCAAGTACCATCATCTTTGGACGCCCTTCCATTTCTGCCTTGGGCAGCCACATAATCTCTTTTAAATAAAATGGGGCACAATCTTGTCGAAACAGCCTGGACTCAAAGGCCGCCTCCTCTGAGAGCCATTTGGCCACATATTGCAGCTGGCTTGCTATATAATAAACTTCTTAATTAGGCAGTTCTATACCCCCCCTCTCATAGAAATGCTGTAGCTTCCAGAGGGCCACTCTATTTCGTGTGCTATGCCAAAGGAAATCCCTGCACATACTGTCCAATCTGATGAAGAACTTCTTTGGTATCAAGTGCGGTATATTCCCAAAGTAGTGCAGGAGCCCTGGGTAGGACCACCATCTTCAACATTGCCCCACGTCCCATCATTGCCAAAGGCAGCTTCACCCAGAAGCTCATGCAATTTTCAATTTTCTTAATAGCTACCTTTGTATTGTACTTATGCTCCTCTTCCACCGTGTGTTATATATCTATCCCCAAATATCGAAATGGCTAACCTCCCATGGTATCTGGAACACCGGTAGCTGTTTCAATGGGATCCCTTTATATCCACCCAATGGGAACATGCTAGATTTCTGAGGGTTCACTGGAATACCAGACAACCCTGCATATCTTCCCATCACTTCCAAAATGTATTGGAGGTTTTCCTCTGGGTGTCGCAAATACAACAACATGTCATCCGCATACAGGGAGATTAAATGTTGTTCCCCTCCCACAGCAATGCTTATCGTATCATATTGTTGCCTCAAGTATATCGCTAGGGGTTCCAGGGCCAATAAATAGAGCATAGGGGACCATGGACATCCTTGTCTGGTACCCCTACTGAGTTGCCATCTTTCAGATATCACTGCTCCTGTTTTAACTCTGGCCAACGGTTCACTATATAACATTTTCACCCATTGTAGATATCCAGGCCCCATTCCATAGCCAGCCAAGGCCGCCAACAGCCATGGGCATTTGACCGAGTCAAAGGCCTTTATTGTGTCCAGTGACACAATTGCCAATTCACCTTCGTTCTCGTTCCCATGCTAAATGACTCAATGGAGTCGTCTGAGATTATTGGATATGTTACTATTCGGAACATAGCCGTCTGGTCAGGATGTATTAATTTGCCGATAACCCTTCTCAGTCTGTTTGCCAAAACGGCCGTCAGTATTTTGCTGTCTTGATTCAACATTGATAGGGGTCTATATGAACCACAGCTATGCCCAGGCTTATTAGGTTTGGGAAGCGGTATTATAATCGCTTCTCTAAGTGACTCTGGCAGTCTGCCCAGTTCATATGCCTCATTCAACATTTCTAAAAGCGGGGGGAGCACCTCTCCTTTAAATATCTTATAGAATTCACTTGAGAGTCCATCAGCTCCCAGAGTCTTACTGGTGGGCAACTGTCTCACCACTCTTCTAACTCTTCTAAAGTAATCGATACATCCAGCTCCTCTCTTTCCTCAGCACTGATCTGCGGCAATCCTATATCCTCCAATGTTTCTACTATCTTCGTGTAATTACTCTCCTCATCATCTTCATATAGTAGCCTGTAATAGTCTGCAAACTCCTGGTTAAATCCTTCTTGGGTATCAACTATACTTCCATCTTCCCTTGTTATTGTTCTAATCGTGGTCTGGGGGTTTCACTCTTGTATAGCCATGCCAAGATCCTTCCTGGTTTATCCCCTCCCGCATGCTGTCTCTCTATATATTTTTTATGGTTAAAGTTACACAGTCTTTCCCAATGCCCAGCGCATTTCTGCTGCAGCCTGAGTATTAGTTCAGTGTCTTCCTTGGTATTATTTTCTCCCTTCAATGCCCTTTTCAATTCTTCCTCCGTTTCCCGTAAGTCAGCCAGGATCCCTCCTTGCAATCCTTTGGATTTTTCTATGGCTACCCCTCTCATCACAACTTTAAAGGCTTCCCACAAGGTGCCTGCGGAGTCCACACTGCCAGTATTCATCTCAAAGTGGTTAACAATCTCCTCCCTCATATCCTCTCTAAAAAAGGGGTCTTTCAGCGCCTCTGCTCTGAGGCGCCATGTCGGAATCCTCACTCTCGGGGGTCGATATTGCCATCCGAGGATCAGTGGCGAGTGGTCTGAGAGGACCCTCGCTTTTGTATTCTGCTTGCGTGATCTCCGTCATTATCTCTTGTGCGACAAAAACATAGTCCAACCTTGTATGTAATTGCTGCGGGGCGGAATAATGTGAGTATTGCCTCTCTTGGGGGTGTTGTGACCGACACACATCTCCGAGCCCAAAGTCTTTCAGCAGTGTCTGCAGCGCTTTAGTGGCTGGGGCAGGTCTATCCATTTTCCCATCTGATCTATCAACCCTAGGGTTTAGTACACAATTAAAGTCTCCTCCCCAAATCACCGTGCTCCCCACACACATGCTAAGGTTGTTACACAGGGTTCTAAAATATGCCACTGTGTTTTGATTCAGGGCATACGTTTTTGCAATGTTTATCTCCCTATTTTCCACCAATCCCCTAATTATGACCATCCTCCCGTCTGTCTCAACTATCGTCTGTAACAGCTGAAACGGGACATGTGGCACCACCCAGATAATCACTCCCCTAGCATAAGCCGAATATGATGAGCCCACCACGTCCCCTTCCATTTCTTCCCGATCATCTCCATCTTATCTTGCGTCAGTTGAGTCTCCTGCAGCAAGGCTATGTCTATCTTCTGTCTACGTAGGTATAGCATAACATTATTCCTCTTTAAGTAGCTATTGTGCCCCCTGACATTCTAAGTAATTATTTAAGATCCTCCCATGGTTTGTTAGAATCCCACTTCTCCCCCCACCTGTGCAGTCCAAATCCAAATATATTTCCGGTCTATATAGGTTTGTCTCCCAACTTAAACTTCCCTTAATTAAAAACACAACAAACAACTCAACCCCCCTTCCTACCTTCCACCTCCCTTCCCCGTCCCAACAACACCCTCCCCAACTGTTGCCCAGCTCCAGCCCTGGATCTCAGGCACCCCCGCATCAAGCCCTTTCCCGGCTATTGCCGTACCCATGGCTCAGCAGGGAGATATCCCCCTAGTGGCGATCCTACTTTCCTAATTCTTGGGGGTAGGGTGTCTCCGTCCTGTTGCTCCTTTATTAATCAAATCAAGCGCGCCTAGAGCCGCCCGAATTGAATTACATTGTCTATATTCCAGTCCCACATTTTAAAATGTCTCATGTTTCAATGTCTCATTACTGTGGTTGCTGGCCCCACCCACCTTATCTTCTCTCCTATCTCCATTCCCAACTTCCACCGTCCGCATCTTATCATGCTTATTTGTATTGTCACTTATCGTGTTTATCTTGGCCTCGCTCCTCATCTTGTTCCGGGCAGCCATTCGCGTCCAGCCATGCCGCCACAGCCTCTCGGGTATCACAAAAGTACACCTTGCCTTTGTGGAAAATCTTGAGTTTTGCTGGATATCCGGCTGTACGCAGTTGTCTCTTGATCGCTACATAGTTGTAGCGCTGTCTCTGCACCATCATGGTATACTCTGGGTATGCAGTGATGGTCGCAGACGCCCTTTTTATTGTTCCTCCTTTGCGGAAGTATTCCAAGATCTTCTCTCTGTCCTTGTAATTCAGAGTCTTTGCTATAATCGCCCTCGGAGGGGCTCCGGGTTGCGGTTTCCTCATCAGGGCCCTGTGCGCACGTTCAACTGCGAACCCCTGGGAGAGCTTGCCTGCTCCTATTTCTTGTATAATCATATTTTCCACATAGTCTGTGGAGTCTTGGCCTTCTTCCCCTGCCGGCAAGCCGACCACACATATGTTGTTGCCCCTCGCTCTCCCTTCGGCTTCTTCTGCTCGGTTCTCTAAGTTTACCACCTGTTGCTTCAATATGTGGACTTCCCTGTCATTATTTGTGCTAGTGTCCATGTTGATTTTCACTGCGCTCTCTAGGCCACTAGTTCTTTCTGCAAGCGCTCTCACATATTGCCTCAGCAGGTTGACATCTATTCCCACAGCATCTATCTTTGTTTCCAGCGAAGTCCTCAGATCTGCCATCGCTATCCCCCACGAGGCCTTCAGTTCCGTGATGGCTGTTAGGGTCAAATTGTTCTCCCTAGATCATGTCATCGTTGCAGACGCAGCAACCGCACTCTGCTTTGCGGTGACGGGGGACTGTTGTGGTTTAGCAAATATATCCAGCGTGGGCTGCTTGCCCTTAGTTTTGCCACCTCTCACCGACATTTTCTGCTTTACGTTTGCCTCAAAAATTTGTTTTGAGCGACTTGCAGGACTTGTGTTTCCTTGCTGTTTATTCATGTGGCCGAGGGCCTCTCGTGTTGCGGCTTGTGCCCGTGTTATTTAATTCAGTCCCTGCTCTGGGGCCAGTGCATTGTTCCACTAGTCCGTGGGCTGAATGCCTGTAGCTGGCTGGGGGCCTTTCAGTGTCTGCTAGCACTCTGCCGTGGGGTTATTTTCTTTTATTCCATTCCTTTTCTCATTTGGGCAGC
Organism: Ambystoma mexicanum; assembly: GCF_040938575.1. Classification (NCBI taxonomy): domain Eukaryota; kingdom Metazoa; phylum Chordata; class Amphibia; order Caudata; family Ambystomatidae; genus Ambystoma; species Ambystoma mexicanum. Next base: position 158,173,105 of record NC_090933.1, read on the forward strand.
ATAGATTGCAGTGTTGCTTAAGCCGTTTCCCCCATGCCATCTCCCTCTCAATGTCACTGTCTGTCCACTTTCACTCTCTTTTGGCTCTCATTTGTTCTTGAGCTTTGTTTCTTGGTGGCTAAGCAGTCTGATGTCAGCCAACACACTCCTTTAGCCCTTCAGCATTGGGTCGCGTGTCATGCGTCCCAATCTGCTGTCTTGGCTTGTGAGGGATGTAATATGACTGCGTGCGCGCTTCCTTGTTGTCGTTCCCAGCGCTGCGGGCGCATACCTGGTTGAGCCCCTCCATTGATTCCTCACATTCCGTCAGGCGTCTACCAAGACCCTTGCAGCCGCGTGTTACTTGCACACTCTGTTCCCTGCGAATCACGTAGCCGGTCCCAGCTCCTCAGTCACACGTTCACCCGGTTCAAGCGATTCCCTGCGAATCACGTAGCCGGTCCCAGCTCCTCAGTCACACGTTCACCCGGTTCAAGCGATTCGCACACCGTTGCTTATTGTTGCGTGTTCCGCTCACCTCTTGTGCGTCTGCCTTCCTGCGCATATAATGATATGACTGATAGTCCCGGACTCGCCTTCGTTTCTCGCTCTGCCCGCCGCAACGTGCTCCCTATAGCTGCTCACAGTGCCAGAGGGAAGCAGATGCACTATCTCTGGGGGCCCAACGTCGGGTCGGTCTTCGCACTGAGCTCCTTCTTTCAGAGCACTGCGCAACGAGCCACTACGAGCCTGATCGGCCGTCACGCTCAGGCAATCCTTACAGTGTCATCCTTCCACGGGCTTTCATGTCCGGCTTTTCAACCCCTCGGGGGCCCACGCTCTTGCGCTGCTACAGCCGTTTATGTATATATACACAACGGCACTCCGGTTGTCCTTTCTTCCTTCAGCAGCACGCCACTCTGCTGCTTTCTTCACCGTCCAGGGTCTCTGTCTCTCGGGTCGCCGCCATCTTGTTGTTATTGTCATGGCTTGCAACCCGAGATTCAACATATCCGATCTTCTCTTCTCATGGCACGATTCCCAAACCGATGGTCACGCTTTGGTCTCTCGGCCTTCATACACCTTTAGTGCTATTTTGGGACTTCGATCTGCATTCTGGCAGCATACGCTTCCACAGATCATCTGTCGGATCACGGAGCCCTCTGGAGTCACAGCATATTCCATGGCTGCCAAGTCACGCCCCCCTGAGATTCTATCTTTCATGTCATACAGCTACCAAATGTGGACGATTGCTTTAACCTGCAACTTGACTGTTAACATTAAACATGCAAATACAGAACACATACTGACGACTGGCCATGTGTGGCCATTGTGGTTGTTACAGTGGGCAAGGCGAGCAGAGAAGCCAAGGAGAGTGTCCACTTCTTTGCTCCTCAGGCCATGTCAGTAGATGGGTCAAGGGCAGCGTCTGTCATTATTGCCACCCAGAATCGGCCAGCTATGCAGAAAAGCAAGAGCAGAGTCTTCCTCTCAAGCGGCACTGGGTTGGGCAGGAAGAGGGGCCATTTGCACACTCTGCCTCTCTAGCTGCTCAGCAGAGGGCAGGCAGAGAGGTCACAGACAGATTAACTGTCCAAAGAAAGAAAGGCAGGCAGAGCGGTACAGCACCCCGCCTAGCTGTCCAGGTAAAGTGCACAGATGATGTCAAGATTAGGATAGTCAATTTCTTTGCATATCATGTCTACTTCCTCTTTCAAGTCCTAGCTTGCAGACCTCTGCCGTAGAGCACTGGTTTGAACTTGGGTGAGCAGAAATGGACACTGCATCCAGCAGATGGAGGGCCGTCACGAGGAGATGCTTAACATACAACACCAGAAGCTAACGGAGGCACAGTTCTTTAGGGAGGCCAACCAGACCACTAGCCACGGCAGTGTCCGTGTCCTGGGCCGCACCACTTCAGCACTCCAGCTCAGACTGAGAGGCACACAGAGATTCTGGAACTCCCACGGAACAAACAACTGATAACTCTAACCGTACAACAAGCCCTTTGACACAACCACCCTCTACTTTGGTTTTTTTTGGGCGCATGCCCAAAAGAACCCACAGGGGGAGGAGGAAACCCAAGATCCAAACCACAAACGAGACTTCAACTAAAGAAAACTTAGTCATTAACATTTCAGACAGAACACTTAGCAAATTGGAAGAAGACACATTGCAGAAGGGATTGAGTTTCGTACCAACCTACGCCACAACATTATTCGACACAAAGATCGAACTTTATACATTTGTGAGAAAACTCAAATTAAAGGTCTTCTTCAAGGAATTAGAAATTCAAGACAAATCGACCAGTATGCCTGACTTTCAAGAGTTCAGGGCTAAGAGCGGATTTGTACCACCCATTACTGTACCGTCCATTGATATCTTTCAGAAACTTGTTACCCGAGATCTTGAACGGATCAGCTACAGAACTCCGCCGCTCAAAATCTCAAACCTCATGAGATGAGACTTATCAGGGACCTGTACAGTGATAAAAATATAACAATCTGCCCTGCAGACAAGGGGGGGCACCTTGGTTATTCAGAACACTGTGGACTACGATTTAGAATGTATGAGACAACTCAAGATCGAACCACATATGCCACTCTGGAACAAGATCCGACTATCTCCATAAAACACAACTTGGAGACACTGCTTGATAGAGCATTAGAATTGGACTGGATCAATGAGCATACACATAAATTCTTGATCAATAACCGTCCCAGAATTCTGAACTTCTACACACTACCCAAGATCCATAAGGACCCGACCAAACCTCCCAGAAGACCAATAGTTGCAGGCATGAACAGTATAAACCAGCCATTAGGTATCTATATTGACTTTTTCCGGCAACCTCTAATCCAGAAAGCTCTGACTTACACCCGCGATACCACTCATTTTTTGTCGAAACTCAATTCCACTACTGTTCAACAAAGTCAGTTGATGTTTACCATTGATGTCAAAAGTTTATATACCTCCATACCACATGACCTTGAGAAGCAGTCGAATGGCTGCTACTTCAATCGCCTGATGTTCGGGCACAAAAATAATTCATATTAGCTCTTCTATAATTCATCTCTGAAAACTCTTACTTTCAATATCAGAATCACTTTTTTCTACAGACCTCGGGCACGTCAATGGGCGCCACTATGGCGATGCATACGCCAATTGTTTCATGTACAAATTTGAGCTTGATCATATACTCATTAAGCAGGAATGGAATAAAGATATCAATCTGTGGACACGATACATTGATGAGATTTTTGGAATCTGGACAGGTACTGAGTCAGCATTTGATACTTTCTTTGAGTACCTTAATAACATCGACCAATGTATCCAATTCACCAGAGAAACATCACGCGATAGGATCACTGTTCTTGATGTACAAATAATAAAGAAAGATACCAGCTACATTACTACTCTCTTTCGGAGGTCTACTGACCGCAACAACCTGCTGCACCGCTTGAGTTTTCATCAACAAAGTCTACTCAAGAACCTTCCATACAGTCAACTACTTCGAGTTAAGAAGATTGTTAGTGACCCGGAAGATTACACATCACAGCAACTTGAGATGAAGGAGAAATTCCTCACATGGGGTTACAAAAAGGATGAACTGAATTCAGCCATAGAAAGGGTCAACATTCTTGACCGCGACACTCTACTGTTCGCCCCTAGGAAATGAAATCCAGCACGGAACTTAAATCACCAGTATATGTGTCGAAATTCTCCATTCAAAGTAACAAAAGCAAGAAAACTATCAAGAAACATTGGAGTATCTTTAAGAACAATATAAGGGTACATAATTTATTCAGTGAATTATCAGTGTTTGCTTACCAGAGGAGTAGGAACCTCAGGGACGAACTGGTATAGACAAGACCACCTCCAAAAGAACCAATCACACAACGGACTGGTACATTTATCTGTCTTCACTGCACTAACTGTAACTCTGTGATCAAAGGCAATGTCGTTTACCACCCTCGCACAGGCAAGAAGATTTTCCTTAAAGGGGTAGTCCAGCTAAAAATGTTATTTAAAAAATAGATAGGCAACATTAAAAAAAAAACTAGCACTTTTTTTTTTAAACTTCCTATGTAAAATGTTTAGCTATTCAAGCTCAAAATTTGCAAAAGCAAGCACATGGGTGCATCCATTTTTTGAAATGGATGCCCGCCTGTGCTGGCTTTTGCTTTTGCTGCACTAATGAAGGAAAATCCAGCCAGCTGTAGTAAACAAAAGCTACCGCTGGGTGGCTTTTCCTTCATTGGTGCTGTACGCGGAGGACGGGGACCGGAGACCAGAGCAGGAAAGCTGCAGCTGAATCTCGGTAAGTGCTATTTTTTTTTTTTAAATAAGCCCTAGCTGCGTTTTTTTTTCTAAGTTTTCTGGGCTCGCGGAGCCCGGAAAACTTAGAAATAAAACCGCAGCTTTAAAAACATTGTATTTATATTTGCGGTCACTTTTGAAGCGACCGCAAACATAAATACAACGTTATTGTGTTTGAAAACGCTGCGCTTTTTCTTTCCAAGTTTTTCAGGCTCCTCCGGCTCGGAGGAGCTTGAGAAACTCAGAAAGAAAAACCGCAGCGTTTTCAAACACAACCGCATTGTGTTTCTGCCTGCTGTGGCTATCACTTTGGGTCTCCGGTGCTCCCCCAGGGGAGCACCGGAGACCCAAAGTGAAAGCCAAGGCAGGCAGAAACACAACGCGGTTGTGTTTACATGCTGCAGTGTCTCTGCCTACAGCTGATTTCCTATTTGGGGCTCTCAGGCTCCCCACAGGGGGCCCGAGAGCCCCAAATGGGAAATGCTAAATGCTGCAGTGTTTCTGCCTAAATCTGATTTCCCATTTGGGGCTCTCGGGCTCCCCACGGGGGGCCCGAGAGCCCCAAATGGGAAATGCTAAATTGTTTCTGCCTAAATCTGATTTCCCATTTGGGGCTCTCGGGCTCCCCACGGGGGGCCCGAGAGCCCCAAATGGGAAATGCTAAATGCTGCAGTGTTTCTGCCTAAATCTGCTTTCCCATTTGGGGCTCTCGGGCTCCCCACGGGGGGCCCGAGAGCCCCAAATGGGAAATGCTAAATTGTTTCTGCCTAAATCTGATTTCCCATTTGGGGCTCTCGGGCTCCCCACGGGGGGCCAGAGAGCCCCAAATGGGAAATGCTAAATGCTGCAGTGTTTCTGCCTAAATCTGCTTTCCCATTTGGGGCTCTCGGGCTCCTGGGAGCCCGAGAGCCCCAAATGGGAAAGCAGATTTAGGCAGAAACACAACCGCGTTGTGTTTCTGCCTGCCTTGGCTTTCACTTTGGGTCTCCAGCCACAGCAGGCAGAAACACAACGCGGTTGTATTTGAAAACGCTGCGGTTTTCCTTTCCCAGTTTCTCAGGCTCCTCCGAGCCGGAGGAGCCTGAGAAACTTGGAAAGAAAAAACGCAGCGTTTTCAAACACAATAACGTTGTATTTATGTTTGCAGTCGCTTCAAAAGCGACCGCAAACATAAATTCAATGTTTTTAAAGCTGTGGTTTTATTTCTAAGTTTTCCGGGCTCCTCCAGCCTGGAAAACTTAGAAAAAAAACCGCAGCTAGTGCTTATTTAAAAAACAAAAATAAATAGCACTTACCGAGATTCAGCTGCAGCTTTCCTGCTCTGGTCTCCGGTCCCCTTCCTCCGCGTACAGCACCAATGAAAGAAAAGCCACCCAGCGGTAGCTTTTGTTTACTACAGCTGGCTGGCTTTTCCTTCATTAGTGCCGCAAAAGCAAAAGACAGCACAGGCGGGCATTCATTTCACAAAATGGATGCGCCCATGTGCTTGCTTTTGTGAATTTTGAGCTTGAATAGCTCAAAATGTTACATAGGAAGTTTAAAAAAAAAAGTGCTAGTACTTTTTTTTTTAATGTTGCCTATCTATTTTTTAAATAAAATTTTTAGCTGGACTACCCCTTTAAAACATATGGAACTTGTTACAGTGTAAACATCATATATGGCATTAAATGCCCATCTGGGAAATATTACGTGGGTCAGTCAACCAGAGCAGCCAAAACACTGTGGAATGAACACCAGTCCTGCATCTGCAACTCTAATCTCAATTCTGCTTGGCCTGCCATTGGGTCGAACACAACCACAACCTTACACAAATAAGGTTCTTGATCCTCGAGGTTCTGACTAAAAATAATCATCATGAAGACTTAGGCCTGCGACTTAACCGCATGGAGACTTTTTGGATTGATAAACTAGACAGCCTGGCCCCGAATGGTCTTAATGAGGAAATTAATTACCATTGCTACATTTGAGACGTGTGGTTTAGCCTATTATCCTATTACTCTCACCATTGTGATCATTGGTGAATCCTAGCACTTCACATGCATATTTACTCCAGCTTTCTATATGAATGTTGCCTGTATGATTGTTTTGTTATCCAATTGATTCAGTATGGTTCCTATTATTATGACTGTATGGAGCATTTTTGTTTAACCAAGCAGCATCCTCGCTGCATGTCCTGGACTCTATGTCTGGAACCCAAGGTGCCGCCTGCTGGCGACACCTTCCGCAAAGAGGTTGCTCCAAAATGCCTAATGTGTTGTTCCTAATGTGTTTTTCCGTGTCCTTAATGGTATGTATATTTACCCCAATTGAGTTGTGTCTTAATGTCCTATGCGCAACTTCTAGCATGGACTTTTTTACTCATGGTATCATCCATTTAGTATTTTTTCTATGTCCATTGTTTTGATTTCTTCGATGTTTTTGATTTTTGAATTAAGTTACATGACAATTTGCACCATTATTACATTTAGCCTGATAATTATTTGGTTAACGCATCAAGGTACACATTCGCACGTTAAACACATTTTATCGCAGCCGCCAGCCCTTCCAGGTTACTTGGCAGTCACGTGTTGTATAAAAGGGCCGTTGCCCTGGCAACGGCTGTACACGGCAGTCGGAGACTCTGCTCGGCTGTGTGCAGCAGTACACCGATGACCATTGCTGCTTACGGTATGTCTGTGGTCCGCCCGGATCCGATTCATTTTGTACACACTTTATTCCCCATTACTCACGCTCTCATCCTGCATTACAGCCGCAGGATCTACGGCATTTGTTCGCCCATGCTACATTTGGGCACCCGTTACGAACACCTTTAATTCCCCGCATCACTCAAATACAGAGCTTGCCATTTCATACAGGTAATGGATCTTATTTATATTACTTCTTGGCCTCATGATGTATATACGCACAGCCCACTCATTATGCATATTTTTTCTTTTTTTCTTCACCAACCTCGGAAATCCCAACTGTATGGTATGCACTATGTTTTACCTTTATAACAATCATGTGTTTGTTTTACCTTTATGACAATTATGTGTTTTCTTGTTTATGCTCATTTCTGTTGTGATTATTAACTATTATGATGTAACCTATGGGTCTACCCTACTTACCTGCAATGTAGCAGACTTGCCCTGAAGAAGGAAATTAGCATATTAAGTCTGACCTATTAACAAACTATGCCAACAGCTTCGTCTCTAAGAATGTATTAGTGATAGCTCTATTTTGAATTTTTACGATAAATTATTTCTTTTGTAAAAGAACAACAGACTCTTTTTATTGAAATAATTGTACTTCCTTGGATACATGAAGGAATTTTTTCTAATTTGAGATAACTCCTCACCCAGGTTGGGTCCAACGAAGAGCGGCTTATGTTATGTTATGTTGATTTATACTGCACACCGCTACCACCCTGGGGCAGTCTCCAGGTGCTTGTGTGGCTCTGCAAGAAAGAAGGGCTAGGTATTTTAGTGGGAATAGGATGATAGGATAGGAACTGGTATCTGTGAGCATGTGGGAGTTGGTTTGGGAGACCCTGTGTGTTGTAACCAGTGGTCAAAGTGGGCGGGAGAGGTTGGGAGCGGTGCTCTCTACTTTTTTAATTAAGTTTTACTGTTCCTATACTTTTATTTTAAAAAGAAACAGTTCCGTAATGGTTTAGTTTTAAATAAAAGTGTAGGAAGAAGTTGAAACGTGCACTTTCAGTGCACTGCACTGAACGTTCCCTTAAACAGCAGGCACATATGCCCGGCGGTTTGTATTGTCTGTGACGGGCCGTGGTGAAGGGGTTTGTGGGGATCGGGGGTGGCCAGTAGGGAACATAGTTCCTCTACCTCTTTTCGTACACTTTGACCACTGGTTGTAACCGTATGGGTATGATTCAGTGCTTCAGATGTATGCTAGTGTTTGTGTTGGTGTGTCTGTGTGTCATGTGATGTTAGGGTGGATTGTGGTTGTGCGTGCTTGTTAGTTGTATCCATAACAGGTCCAGAGTTGTCAATGGCTGTTAGGTGTATGCCTATCTATTGTGTTGATTGTGCATTTCTGTAGTGTCGATGGATGTATGGAATATGTGCTGGGGAGTTCCCTCTAGGTTTGCTTACATAATCTCTGAGAGATGCTAGGGTTCAAACATTAGATTGATTCTTGGTGTGTTAATGTGTAGTGTGGCTAACCACTAGGCAAGTGTAGTGGTGTTGGTTATGTTGGAGGAGCTGGAAGGGGGAATGGGTTAGTAAGTTGGTTGGTTTGGGGGAGCCTCTAGTGTGAGCCTTTTTTTGCTGCTTCATGCCGCTTCGGTCGAGCGGGGTGGCGCGTCGGCGCTCATCTCGGGAAAGAGGCCCCGGCGGAGGGACTCTCTTCAACGCCGCAGACAAAGCGAGCGCCGGCCCCAAAAGACACGGAGCACAGGAGTGCCCGATTAGCCATGGGGCGGCCCCCAGCACGTGCGCAGCATGCCGAGCCAGCCCTGCCCCCCCCATCCATCACACGCTGCCTGCGACTGCGAGGGAACCAGGAAACGGCGGGAAACCCTACAAAGGAGGAAAGTCCGTCATGAACGGCAGCCACACTCTGCACGTGCGTGCAGGCTGAAGCGTATCAGCACCTCAAAATATCACAGGGCAAAGACGAGCCCCGGACAGTACGTAAGCACCGGCCTGAATCAAGCAAGCCATCCACACCATGTTGTCTCCTACAAGTCCTGCGGCATCGTCATCAGGAGGTGCAGGAGCCATCGCGGATTATCCTCAACAAGCGCAAGGATCAGGTAACAACTCACAAAACCTGCCTATACCCGGCTCATTTGATGTCAGGAACACCTCCAATCTGGGACCCAGATGGATCATATGGCTGAGGGACTTTAAGTTCTATGCGTGGGCAATTGGTCTAATTGATGACGCAAGGCTAAAAAACACCTTATTCATGACGGTAGGCCCAGAGGTCAGGGACATAGCAGGAGAGCTGATGAACGTAGACACCGTCACATATGATGAACTCCACGGAAAACTCTCTGAATACTTCACCCCCCACACCAATATTGACTATGAGCGACACGTATTCCACACTACCAGACAGGAAAAAGGTGAATCGCTGGACAAATTCGTGATGCGATTGCACATCAAGCTGAAATAGTGTGCATTTCATAAATATTCCAATGAAGAGGCGTTGAGATCCCAGGTCATAGCCGGCTGCATGTCACAATCATTCAGAAAACAACTGCTCCAAAAGCAAAGATCCCTAGATGAAATCCTCGCATTAGCCAGAATGGAGGCTGCTGCAGAGTCGCAGCTGGATAGTCTAGGCAAGGTCGCCATCCAACAACCATCATCCAATCCGGACACCATCAACAAACTCTTCGCAGCCCCCTCACATAGCGGCAATCGCACCGATGCCACGTGCTATCGATGCGGATACGAATATCCACACGTAGGCGATTGCCCTGCCATTGGACAGAAATGTGCCGCCTGCGGCGGAATGGACCACTACAGAGCCGCCTGCAAAAATGAGCCGGGTCCTGTAACCAACGGACCAAGACAACATGAAAGAAGGAGAAGCTCACGACTCAGCCCTCCCACAGGAAGGGGGGAAGAAGAACAAATAGGACCAAAATGAGAAGACAGGACCCGAAAAAACTCGTACGCAAGAGAAGACAGAAAATCATCAGACGGGTCCAGACGATCTCAGAGGAGAAGATTTGTCAGTTACATTGAAATGAGATCCCCGTCCGGCAGTGAATCTCAGTCATCAGAGGAAGACCAACGGAAGAAGGGGTATGTGTGGGTGCTCAATAATGCCACGGCCACCCAACACAGTCCCACACTCACATTACAAGTTAACAACACCCCGCTTGAATTCCTCATCGACACGGGGGCAACAGTCAACATTATAAGTGAACAGGCATACAACTCCCTGGTCAGCCCCCTGAAAATCAGAAAAGCCACGGTGGACATCTACCCATACCTCGCCACCACCCCGTTACCCTGCAAAGGGACTATCTCTGCATGGTGCGTGCACAAATCACACGCGGCAAAGATTCCTCTACACATCCTAAAGACTGAAGCCAACAGTGGGTGCATTCTCAGTTTCAACTCATGGCCCACAAATACTTTGCCAGACCTGAGGCGATAGAACAAACATTTCCAAACCTATTCAAAGGACTGGGCAAACTGAAACACAGGAAGGTACAACTGCACATAAACCTGGACATACCACCAGTTGCCCAACACTATCGAGGGATACCCGTGAACATTCAACACAAAATTGAAGAGGAACTAAACAAGCTCATCCAACTCAACGTCATCGAACCAGTATCAGGCCTCACGCCATGGGTATCCCCATTGTTCCCGTCCCCAAAAAGTCACCCGACGGATCTATACGCTTGTGCGTAGACATGAGGAGGGCAAACAAAGCTATTGAGAGGGAGAGACATCAGGCGCCCCGGATAACTGATATGATCCACCTCCTCCATGGGGCTCAAGTCTTCTCCAAATTGGATCTCACAAAAGGATACCACCAGATTGAAATTGCACCCGAATCCAGATAAATTATGACGTTCGTCACACACCTGGGCTTATTCCAGTACAAAATGCTCAGTTTCGGGATATCCTCTGCAGCCGAAAATTTTCAAGAAGAAATACACAGAGTCATCAGGCACGTACCAAACTGCCTAAATTACTCCGACGATGTTCTGGTCTATGGAAAGACAAAGGAAGAGCATGACACCGCTCTTCATAGAGTGTGCGAAGCGCTAGAAGCGGCGGGATTAACACTGAATAAAGCCAAATGTGAATTTGGGAAAGGCTCGTTATGTTTTTTCGGTCATATATTCTCTAGCAAAGGAATGCGGCCAGACCCGGACAAAGTGGCTGCCCTCAACTCAGTTGCACCCCCAACCACCGCGACCGAGCTCAGGTCGTTCCTTGGACTGGCCAGCTACTGCTCCAGGTACCTTAAGGACTATGCTACGATCAGCAACTCCCTGTGTCTACTAACGAGAAAGGACCAACCCTACATATGGTCCACGGACTGTCAGAGGGCATTCGAAGAGATACAGGACGCCATCACAAGAGCGGAGGACATGGCTTACTTTGATGCCAAACGACACACGGAAGTAATTGTCGACACCAGCCCCGTTGGCCTGGGTGCCATACTAACACAAATTGACCCTCAGGCGCTCACGAACGTATACGTAGTGGCATACGCCAGCAGGAGCCTAACCCCACAGAACAAGCATACTCACAAGCAGAAAAGGAAAGCTTGGCGGTAGTATGGGCATGTGAGTACTTCCACCTCTTGCTGTATGGCAAGGAGTTCACCGTAATAACGGATCATCAGGCCCTACTCAAAATCTACAGAGATCCAAAATCAAGAATGCCTCCGAGAATAGCCAGATGGGACCTACGTTTACAGGATTACAAATTCACCATCAAGCACCGCCCGGGCAAAGAAGACAACCCGGCGGACTATCTGTCTCGACACCCCACTGGACCCGCCAGCCCTCAACCATCCATTGCAGATGAATATCTCAACTACGTTGTCCATCACCTGCAACCGCTGCCCGTGGGATGGGCAGACGTAATCACACAATCGGAGCAGGACCCAGCGCTACGCATCATACGTCACTGCATACAAGAAGAAAGGAGAGCACATATGCAGCAGCAAGCGAGGCAGGAATCGGAGGATGTCCAAGATGATGTCAAACACATAGACCAAGTCCGAGATTAACTCTCCATAGTCACATAGTACTAAAAGGGTGCAAAGTACTCCTCCCGAAATCGCTACGAGCCAGGACGATACATGTCGCGCACAAAAGTCACCGAGGGTGGTAGCCACCAAAAGGCTACTAAGGCAGAAAGTGTGGTTCCCCAGACTGGACGCAATGGTGGAAGACATAGTGGGCAAATGCCTGACGTGCGCACAAGTGGCACCACCCCCACATCCAAACCCGTTACACATGTCACCCATACCAGGACACGTGTGGGAGGAACTAGCGGTAGACTTATTTGGACCGCTGAGAGACGGCACGTATGTACTGGTGCTAATAGATGAACACTCAAGATTCCCAGAGGCTCAAATTGTTAACAGCACCGCTGCCTAGAGCGTCATCCCAGCACTAGACCGCATGTTGTCCACGTATGGAATACCAAAGATCATAAAGTCGGACAACGGAGCACCATTCATCAGTCAGGACTTCGAGAACTTTTCAAAGTACATGGGGTTCCAACACCGTAGGATATCGCCCCGATGGATTCAGGCGAATGGCATGGTTGAAAGATTAATGTCCAACATTAAACAAACTCTACAAATAGCAGCCATACTCAATAAACCTTTTGAACAAGCACTTTATCAGTTCCTGAGGGATTATCGACACACCCCTCATAGCACGACGGGAATATGCCCGGCTGACTTGATGTTCAGGCGACCGGTCCAAACAGATAATACCGGAAGACACCCACTCAGCAGAGGCCACACCGCTAGAACAGGAGGCCTGAGCCAAAGATGACACAACAAAAGCCAAAATGAAAGAGACTGCTGACCATAAGAGGAAAGCTCAAGAGTCAAACATCGAACCAGGGGACCAAGTGTGGATGCGACAGCCGAAGCAAAGAAAGGAGGACGCCACGTTCGCAAAAGAATCGCTGACCGTCACACAGAGGAAAAGAACGATGATCACAGCGCAAAGGATGGACAAATCCTCAGTAACTCGGAACGTATCACACTTCAAGCCTCGGCCAACACACCCACAAAACGTACAGGACAGAGCTGAAGACAGTGGCGATGACAGAGGGCGGGACGCCCCCTATCTGGGAGATGGTGAGGCCTCTGACAGCGAAGACAGCACAATACAACATGAAGAGACTGGGTGGACCCCGCGAAGGTCAGGCCGGCCACAGAGAAGCCGGATAAAACCTCACAAACTCATTGAGGAAATGGAGTGAAAAGGGACAAGGACCTTGCATGTTAAAAAGGGGGGAGATGTCATGTTGTTCCTATGGGCATACTGCCCGTCCACCTCGTTAGGTGGGCGGACCGCTGTTGCGGTCCTTCTTCCCGCCACATGGGAAGTGACGTCGGGGTGCGGGAGGGGGTTGAGGGGTTTCGGCAGTTCATGCCTGGCAGTTAATAAAGCCGGTTATCTCTACAACGGCTCCTGCGTGATATGTGCCTCTGTTGGTTTGAGGACCGAGCAAAACCTCACAATATGCAGATGAGGAAACTACATAGCTGGCATGATCTTTCATAGATATGGATGAGTAGAAAAAAACCCCAAAGTTTTCAGTTTGGAAGAAACCTCATTCTCACAGCTTGACGGTGTTATATTTTTTGTATGCCTTAGACAGACTGCTAAGTCTGGGTTGAGAACCAACCAGCAAATCTCCATCTTGGCCTCATTTAGAGTGAGACCGTTATGTGCAATCGAACTGTATGATAAAGAAAAAAAATGAATCCCCAAAACATCTGCATCATAAATACAAGACAATTTGAAAAGGACTTGTGTGTCATCAGCGTTATTCGTGTACTGGACACCTATCTCTTCAAGTAAATCAAAAGGGGGCTTTAAAAATATATTAAAAAGAGTAGGTGAAAGACATGACCGTTGAGGTACACCACATAAGGGAACAGAATCAGCTGCCACATCACCATTCAATTCTCTAGCCTCTATCTCAGATAAAAAAGATAAAATCCATGGTGCAGCAAAGTCTGATAAAGAGACCCAGCATGTACTCAATTAAAAAAATGTAAGGCGGAAGATAAATCCAATAAAAACAAAAGGTAAACACACCCATTGCCTGGATTGGTGAGCAGATTACCTTTTAAATTGACTAAAGCTGACTCAGTTCTATGAGAGGCCTGAAAACCAGATTGTTTAGATGCAAGCAGGTTGTGTACATCCAGATGGGCTTGAATTTGAAGATAAGCTACGCTTTCCAATATTTTCAAAAGAAAAGGAACATTGGCTATAGGTCTATAGCTAGAAGCTACATTAGGATCCAGAGGGGGTTTCTTAATTAAAAGTGTGATTCATGCTTTTTTTTTTATATGTACCGGACCCTGAGCTGAACGAAAAGATAAATTGACAAAGGTAGCGATAGCCGATGCGAGAGAGGATGCATGTTCCTTAACGATGTCGGAAGGGCAAGGACTATCAGGACAGTTTGTAGGCTTAAGTTCCTGCAGAACATCAATAATATCCTCGAAAGATGCCTCTATAAAGTCAAAGGGTTTATACACTTGACCAGGATTTCACCCTCGCTAATTTAGTAGATTATTTTTGTCTAGTAGGACACGTACAGCTAAGGCTGGCCCTTCATAGCGATTGTGGCAGTTGCAGCAGGCCAGGGGTGTTGCTAGGTCTGGAAAAGATCTGAGGCTATGCTAGGTTTGGGACTGTCGGGACTGGGGGCTAGCTAGCCTTTTTGTTTGTAACCCCTGAGCTTCTATCCGAGTCTACAACCAAAGGTCCTGGGGCTGTAGACCCCTCAGCCCCCCCAAACCCCTAGCAACGCCTCTGGAGCAGGCTGGGTAAGCATAGAAGCCAAGGAAAGTATCCACTTCTTTGCTCTCCACATGTAGTCATACCAGCAGATGGGCAAGGACAGTGTCTGCCTTACTTGCAGTGACTGGGCTGGACTCCAGGAATGAATTGAATGGGGAGTTTAATGGGGTGATGAGCTGTGTCTTAAATGTCTTATAAAATAATGCTGTGAAGCCATCAGAACGGGCTGCTTTGGAATTGGACATTCGGCTCACTGCCTGTTCAACGTCCTCTTTTACGATGGGGTCTCTCATTGTTCCAGGTCATCCTTGGGAGAGAGAGACCTGTGATCTGTATCTTTTTTGAAGTCCTCGTTCAGTCCTTCTGCAGATAATAAATGCTGATAAAAGGCTGTGGCCTCCCTTTTTTCCCTGTATCTGATGTGACCAATCCTTGGATGTCGTCACTTCTCCCCAAGGGAGAGATTTTTCCCATGAGGCAGGGAGGTGAGGCTGCTACCCAATGGTCCCCCTGGGGGTGGTACTCAGCGGGAGGATCTAATGGGAGAGACTCCCCCTCTGGGCACAAGGATGACATTCTAAAGGAGACACAGTATAATAACTCTCACCCCACACTCTGCACACCTCCATACTCTATAGGCCCCACTCATACACCTAACAAACCCATGTGCCTTTGTAGGGCCATAGGCTAGACTTCCACTGAGACGAGGAAGTGCATGAGTTACTCAAGGAAAATTGATGATAAAAGTACTGAGGCGAGCAGGAGGTGCAGCAGAATGAAGATTGAAGGTCCAAAGACATTGAGAAAGGACTTGAATCCTAATGCCAACCAGTGTCAACCAACCACTATAAAAAAAGACTAAGGACTTCAAGAAAGGAGTCAGCCAACCAGCAAGAGACGCAGTCCAGCCCATGAAGTTCAAGGAGAGGATGACCAGGAAGGGGAGAGCAGCCTGCTCTTCAAGTCCAGAGGTCGGAAAAGGGAATCCTTGCCTAGTGGCATGGAATAAGTCCAAAGTGGTAGTTTCAGAGCAAAGAGGAACAGCACAAACCATGAACCACAGCCCGGAGAGATCCATTGAAGAGCTCCCGGGAAACAGGTAATGGAAGAAAGAGAACATCTGGATGGGGGCCGGGTGTGATAGCCATAATTAAGAAGTGTCTCAGGAGTCCTCTTCCTCGGGACAATGGTTGGTTGCAAACCACTATTGAAGATAACATTAAGAAAGAGTGCCTTGGGAGTCATCGTCCTTGGCACAGTGGTTGGTCTCAGACCACTATGGAAGAGAACAGTAAGAGAGAGCACATTAGAAGTTGTTTTCCTTGTGGTAGTACATGGCAGGAGAGTGAACCAGGTCTGCCAAAAACAAGCCACAGCGAAGTATGGGTCTAGGACCCACATCCACAAGAGAAGAGTATTGCAAACCCCCTTTCACACTCAGTACTTGGCAGGAGAGTGCACCTGGGCAAAGAAGAGAAACCAGTGCCTGGGACCCTCATCACAACTGGGTCCTTGCTTGCTGAGAAAGGCCAGGGGAACGGAGACATTCCCCCTGGTCTTGTGAACTGTGAAAGCCTGAGTTTGAGAAAACCTTGGCAACAAAGACAGTTTACTAACTATAATTCTCAGATGGTAGTCTATGTGATTTGGTGTCCCTGCCCTAAAATGTACATTGGAATGACAGAACGAAAAATAAAAATAAGGATTACAGAACACAAAAGTTGCATTAGAAATAAGAACATAACAGCTCCCATGGTGGGCCATTTTTTGTCCATGGATCATACTCCAGAGTCATTCACATGGAGTGTACTGTCACAGATGTATCTTAAAGAAAATACAATGGCCAACAAGAAAAAATTATTCGACACAGAACAAAGATTGATTTATCTTTGCAATACCGTAGAGACAGGTCCTAATGAATCCATTGATTGCGACAGACTGTGATAGTGATAGGACAGCTAGTGTAGTGCCCCGCTATTCCTTCTCGTGGTAAGTCTCCCTAAGGTGTTTTACCTATACAATACCAGACTGAATCTGAGTTTCAAAAAATATATTTAACAAATATATTTCAGAGTAATGTCCAGTTCGTGTTTTTTTTCGCTGCTTGTTATCTGAGCATGTTTTTTCCACCATATATAAAGGATGTACATCGTACTAGATGAGCTTCCAATTACTAATTGGTTTGAGTATAGTTTACGAAATACGTTGTTGTTATCCGAATAAGCCTCATTTAAACTGTGGTTGGCCTTTTTAATAAATAAATAAAAGAATCTTACACTGATAATACCAAGATATATCGATGGTCAGTTTTGTTGTATGGAGAGTACCACAACTAGAATGTAGGTTACTTGTGTTCCCTTCCAAGATGGCCCCCGGGATACACGCACACCAGCAATGGAGTTTCACTCCTTCTCTAGTTTCCATACTCCGCCCGTATTAGTATCAGAAGAGTTGCGGCATCATACAGTCACGTGGTCGTGTTGCAGACACACCACTGAGGAGAAACCAGGAGAGCGTTAATACCCAACGAAGAAATCACACTGTGAGTACATAAGTTAACATTATGAACGCTAATATGACGTCCAAATTTACCTCTGTAATGTTAATTTTGAAACCGCACTAGTTCACTTCTGTGTCGGTCTGAGCCCGCTTCTCGCATTTTTGTCTTGGTTACTAGGCGGAACAAGGATCATGCAACCTTCCAGCTAAGTACTTTTGGAATTTATTCACGCACATGCTGTGTTAACCATGGGTGTTCCAACAACTCACGTACGAGTGCTATGTAAGTACCGAGGAGCATATCAAAAGGTTAGCTTTGTGCGCTCTATCCATCTGACCTTTGTTCTGCTGTTCCATTGTTTGTCGACCATTGTTGGCGCGGTGCATTCTGGTTTGCAGAGCCAGTTTAAAATATTTGTAAAAATACTACGAACAATACAATTGGCTTTCCCTTTTGGGTCCACCGACGACTGCGATGCCGACTAACTAGATTATACTCTCACTTTTTTGAAGTTAAACAAGAGAGTTAATACCATCAGTAGCTCTTTGATTGTCGCAGGGTTGTTTACAATACATTTTTGATTGTGACAATACACAAAACATAGAAGCATTTTGTTTCTAATTTTAAAATCTACCTCTAATGAAAAGCTGTTTCTGAGACTACATCCAGTCAGTTTTACCATGTTCAATAAGCTCCCTGTTGCCTCACTGTCTTCCAGAGAGAAAACCTCCTACTCAAACAGATTGTGTGATTACCCCTGCTACTACTTATCAGTCGGCAGTCAGGTAAGCCTTTAATCTGTAAATAGATTTAAAAGGCATACAAAATACGATTGACAGTGTTTTTTTCTGAAGGCATACAACCGATTTGGTCTGTTGTTTCTCCTTCCATCCCTTGGGTTGTTACTTCACAGCAAAAGAAGTCACCCTTAATGAACTGCTCTCCTTCCTTTGCATCAAGCGTCACAGAATGTATACAGCATCTTTCTAGTAATTGACATGCTACCTGATGTTTGTAACATCACCCCCTGAAGAATATCCTGTTACTTGCCCTATTCAAGGTTTATGGGAATGAAACATGTCGGGTTAATGTTTAATGCTATCACAAGTTTAATACGCACTTAGAACTATAACAAGCGTCTCAGTATTGAAACAGAGATTTTAGATTTGACATCAATGGTGTGTTCCATCTTATATGTTACTGTTGCATTTTTTTCATGTCATGTGGTTGTTTTGGTATACATCTATTAGCCTTCTCCTGTAATTCTAACAGCTACTTTTTTGTCTGTGGTATTCAGCCTTTTTTTTCTCTTTTGGTATAGATTTTCACTTTATCCATCCACAGAATTTTTCTAGGTCTCTTTTTTTAGGACTGTTTTTCTAGCACAAACTTGGTTAACAAACTTGTTTTATTGTTTTTGTTTAATTGTTGTTGTCTAGCATATTAGAAGGTGTGACGGTAAGTACACCGTCTTTTTATATATTATTTTTTTAAAAACATTTTCTTTAATAAAATGGTTTTTAATCCTAATGTACGCATAACATAAAAAGAGATATATGTATTTTTTCAATCATGATTGTAGTGTCATTTGTTGCAATTGAGGAGTACAGTTCATAATGCTTCCCCATAGATGAATTTAGATCTTAAAGGGTGAGCTTCTGAGAGGAGTTAAGACCATTTGGTTGTAATTTAAAGATTTTGTATAGGGCACTGTCTTAAGCCTCTTTTTTTCCAAAAAAAACCCTTGTCCTCTGTAATTTTTTCAAAGCCTTAGAACGGCCAGGGGAAGGGAGACATTCCCCTTGGTATTGTGAACCTTGAAAGCCTGAGAAAGGGCAGGAAAATGGAGAAATTCCCCCTTTTGTTGTGAACTGCAAAAGAAAGCCTGAGGAAGTCCAGGGGAAGGGTGCCATTCCCCCAGGAGTTGTGAACTGTGAGAGAAAAGGCAGAGAAAGCCAGGAGAAGGGAGCCATTGTCCTGGTAATTGAGCCAGCAAGGAAAAGCAAGCCAGTGATCCAGGGGAAGGGAGTCATTGCCTCTGGTATACAAAACCAGTGAACTTTGTGAAATACTTAAACTAGGGGAAGGAAGTCATTCGGTCTGGTAAGGAACTTGTAACCAGAACTGTGCCACCCAGTCCAGGAGGAGGGAGTCTGTCTCCTGTACCAAGAACATTAACACATCATTCTAATTGAGTTATAAGTGTAAAGGACAGAATGTCGCATTAAGCCCCGCTCCAAGGGCTGGAATGGGAAGGAGGAGGGAAGCTTAACGGCCCAGCAGCCCAAGTTAACGCCGAGCGTGCGTCCCGTTCATTGACTGAAAATACTGTGCTAAGATGGCCACCATGGAAAGGTAAGGCGGAGCCCTACTTCCCTTTCCATAGTGGCCGGAGATGCTGGGAAGCCGCAATAAACCGGTAGGTGGGGTTGTGGAGGGGGTTTTGAAAATTGTAAAAAAAAATCAATAAAAACAAAATAAGGGGGCGGAGGGTGGGGCGGGGGATCATCCGTCAGGCGGCTTAGAATGCGGGCTAAGTTTGGAGGTTTCAGCCCACGTTTCTAGCCACCTGATTGGCTGGATTCCCCCGTGCCAGGTGCTAATAAGAATTTTGACACATGACGGTGGTCTCTTTAGTTTTCAAAGACATCCTGACAGACCCATTAAAACTTTAGTTGTGGTGGGGAAACCCCTCTCAGAGACAGCGAGAGTTAGGTTTTCTCTTTATTTTCTTGACTAATAAAAGTATATAGCAATCACCATGCCACCTGTGTGTCAGTCTCCTGCTTCTGCACCCTTACACTGAATAATGTACTTCACTGTGTTCGCCTGCCAGACCAAGGATGTTATTTCTCATTTATGTTCATCACAGCTTATATGAGAGGACTCTTGGCCCTGTTGCTTTTTGCATAGTAAGATTGTTTAGTTAGTATTAGAGGGTTTGCTGTTTCTGAGAAAAGGTGTGCTTCTAGGTTTGCTCTAGCAAATCTGAGTTCTCTAAAAGCTTTGTTTGAGCCGCTGCATGCATATTCATGTTCTTTCTCGTGGACTAGCGTTTCAAGTTGTTCCCTTATTCTTGTCTTTGTTTTCATATGAGCTGATGTTCGACTAAGTACAAATCAGCGTCTCTCAAGTTCACCAAGCCTGTTCCCCAATACAAGTGAAGATGGAAGCCATTACGTTAATCGAAGCAGTGGCCATGGAGATCAAACTGATGTAAATACCACTACTACGGGGCTTGTACACTTGGCGGTAAAAATCCTACTAAAGCTATGACAAAGTGCAAAAGCATGGTAGACATATGGACCTGCTGGGCTGTCGATTGCAAGACCTGGGGTGCCCCAAGATGCTCTCTAGTAATACCAGACCAGAGCAGACCCATGTATATTCATTTATTCCACCTGGGTACAAAACAGGACTCGCCTCTTTCACAATGGCCAATAAATCTTATTGAAGAAATCAACAGGATATTCATTTACATGACTAGGAAAGAAAGACGGTTGGCTAAGCGTGCCAAAGCTCACCACTAGGCTATCGCTATAGCGGAGCCACCGACTTTGACCAAAACCCAATCACTGGAACAACTAGAATCTACAACCATCTCGCTTGTGCAGACTGAAAACAAGAAAGAGAAAAAGAAAGACCCACAGAAGAGAAAGAGGCAAACATCTGCTGGAACCCTAACGACTTGGCTAATTGGTGAGGTGGCTCTGCCGGTCTATATAGAATCAGGAGTGAAGACAGCCCCAATATCTACTGACCCGGTAGGCGGCATGACCTCACGCAGGGAAGCTAGTCAAGTGGGTCTTTTGCCACTGCTGACCGAGCCTGGCCAAACCAACGAGTCACTCTTCCCCCATTTACACTACCTCCTAGAGCTGATACTTTGGAAGGAATGCAGACAAACCTGGATCCAAAAACATTCACGTTTACTCGAGGGCCGCAGACATTCTCAGACAAATGCACTTATAGATCTGGTGTTCTGAATATATGCAGAAGTGTATTGGCATTCCGTGTTCTTTCCCATTCTGATTTCAGCTTTGTGGAACCCGTTGAAGTGAATAGGGGTCACTGCGTTCGTGTACACTGCAACCCGTGAGGTCACAGCTTGAGTTAGAGCACACCAGGCTTCCATAGAGAATGCGGGGTATGTAGGCGACTGCCCCCAATATGTGTGCCTTAAGAAACAAGCAGAAGTCTGGGCTACTGCGCATGGAGTTAAAGGTGTTGGAGGGGCTATAACACCTGGTGTTTTGGGAACAGGGCCATCACAAGCATCAATTCCCAAAGACGCCAAGGGTTGGGAATGGTTCAGAAACCTATTGCTAAGACTTTTGGTGGACTCAAATTGATTACTGAAGGTGGTATCCTGGAATTTGCGAGGCCATAGCCATTTTTCTGGGCGGGAAAGGTTCCCTTCCCCTCCTGCACAAATGTGATATAATATTAATGAGATACACATCGAGGGATTTGTACTGTTCGAGGAGAAGGCCACAAAGGGGTTACGTGGTCGCCCCCTCTGGTGGCCTCATTATTGGTCTAAAGCAGAATCAAAACTGATTATGAGCACACCAAATGTAGTGGCCATTGAAGTGGTTATGGTCGGTGGGGGCAGAGAACTTACTGAAATACTTTTGATCAATCAATTTATATGTGCCCCGACCCTCATAAATCTGGAGGATATTCGCGACTGTATTGACTCCATGTGTGCAGTTTGGTTACTGTCAGCAGGCCACGATTTCATCCTTATAGTTGGGGACCTGAATGCTGGCTGTAGAGATACTGATAGGGGCTGTGCCTATAGCTTTGTTAATTCAGTTAGTATAATGAGCAAGAAACAAGGAAATAGCAAGGGGGCTAAATGGGTGGCTCTCCTAAAGGAGTGGGGATTGACAATGCTAAATGGATGAACCTCTGGAGAAAGCCCCGGCCATTGTACCTGGCGGATGCACAAAAAATCATCCACCCTGGACTATTTCTTTGCCAGTAACTCCTGTGTGGAAAAAGTTGAGTCTCTTGAAGTCCGGGTCACAGATTATAGCGACCATTCTTTACTAGTCCTATCACTTCGCTCAATCAAACTAGTAGGAGACCATTTGGGGGGAGGATGGATTGAAGTAAACCATGTGGCAAACGGGTTAGGTTGGACCCCCAAGAACATGAAAGTTCACCCAGGGTGGCGTACAGGTTTCTTAAAAAAGAATGTCCATTTATCGAGTCACTCAGTGTACATAGAATGGGAAAACGCCTGCAGACATTCTCGTTTGAAACCGGATCCCTTTGTCGTAGGCACGACTATACACTATTTCCAACACAAACATGCCCTCGACACTGAAATTAGAGAGGCCAAGCGACAACGGCGATGCCACATGCTTAAAACCAAACGCTTGGGGGGCACGTAGTGGGAGGTTGACGCCAGGATAACGAGGCTGAAAGGCAACTACAGGAACTGGCTCAAAAGAAGGAGTTCCTTACTGAAGACCACTCAGTGGGAAAAGATGTTTGCCACACTATGTAGTAAAAATCCTCATCGGATTTGGCAACAGTTATCAAAGGCCGAAGGTGATACCAAACGACAAATAGTCAACCCAATACCGGCTGAAAAATTGATTGCCTTTATTAAATCTAAATGTGTGCAATCCTCAGTGGCCATGCAGGTGCATGGGCGTGGAGGCCTTTGGCCCCTAAAAATCAGTACTGAGGAAATCTATACAACCATTGTCCACCTAAAGGGTTCGAGAGCACCAGGGCCAAATGGCCTTTCAAACTCAGCACTAAAGGGAAACCCAGGAGCATGGTCTAAGATCCTTAAGATGTTATGTGATACAGTGTGCAGAGACCGTGTAGTACATGTGATATGGCAGCAGGAAATTTTACTCCCCGTCTACAAAAAAGGAGACAAACAGTTACCTGAAAACTACAGGCTACTCTCCCTGCTGGATGTGAAGGGGAAATTGTTTGTAACATTTGTTCTGGCTGCCATGCAGAGTTTGGTCACAAAATGTAACAAACTTCATCCTACACAAGCTGGCTTTAGGCCAGGCTGAAGAACTACCCATAATACCAGGTTAGAAGATAAATTGATACAGGAGGCCGAACAGAGGGGCAGCCCTGTGCTGTACCTAATTTTTGTAGACTTCAGTGCGGCCTTCAACTCTATAAACTGCTCCATACTGTGGGAGAAGCTGAGACTCTTGGGTTGTCCATAATGGCTTCTGACTATTATTATCACCTTACACACAAACACAGGCGTCCAGGTATGGCTAGATGATGCCGGATCTCTCTCATCTAGGGTAGACATAAACAGGGGAGTCAAACATGGTTGTGGTTTGGCTCTCCTGCTATTTAATCTATACCTCTCAGATCTTCTACACTTAAGGCTGTTTGAAATGGGCTGTCCAGTGGAAATGGTCGATACCCTTATATCCAGCACATTTGTCACGCACTTACCACCTCCTCAGTATCGGAGCTGGCTCTCTTCCAAACATCCACCGCTCTGGCGACTCCGGGGCCGTCCTGGTTCTACTTCTCTGTTTTCACAGGGTCAGTTTTGCTGCCCCTTTCTATCCGCTCCTGTCTCCCAGCATGGGGGCGACGCAGGGAGGCTGCAGAGAGCTGCACGTCTGTGGAGGAAGCCGCGGCCCAGCTGGCGGTTGCTATGGTGACTTTCCGACGCTCGACGATTGAGTACCACCAGTCAAATGGTCCGTAACTGTGCACGTGATCAATTACCACACAACGGATATAAACAAGCACGATTCGTGCCACCCGCTGCTTCTCAGCTGTGTCCTGGCCGGCGTTTTGTGTTTCGTGTGTGCTTTTGTTACCTTGCTCTCGTTTGAACGGACCCTCTTTTGCTCTACTGAACTGCCCTTGGTTAACCCGTTGGAATTTACCTGCCTGGTTCTTTCTTTATCTGCCTGCTGTTGCCCTGTTGTGCTCAACCTTTGGACTGCCTTTTGGATCCTCCACGTGCTGTGTTGAACTGGACTTTTCTTGTTCCTGGAATCACCTTGGATACTGAACTGTGCCTTTTGTGGATACCTACAAACTGCCAAACGGTGTCTACTGCTGGAACTTGTCTGACACCCTGTGCCACACCTGCAAGAGGGGAGCCTAACCTGCTTTTGGGGTTACTCTACTTCCTTCCCTGGGACCCTTACATGATTCCCCATAGGTAGGTGCTTTCCTTGGTCCTGTGTTATTTCATTGTGTCCCTGATTACAGTGTCCTTAACCTTGCTCTGTTCCTTTTCAGCTACCGGGGTATCCAGTACGGCTGTTCCAGCCCACTTGTGGCCCCAATAACCGGTCAGCGAGTAAACTTTGCCTCTCTGACTGGTGCTTGGGGATGGAGGTATTATAGTCGCAGTAATCCACATCTTGGCAATATTATATGCTGACGACCTAGTTGTAATGGACCGCAAAAACACATGGCGTCAAAAGTACATTCAAAACCCTGTTTGAATAGTTTCAGAAAAAAAATCTTGCCATCAAAATGAAGGAAACACAAATTATGGTAACATCAGGGCTAAAGTTGCACCATGTGAGTCATGAGTCTGAACTGGGAAAATATGTGGGGAGCTACACCTATTTGGGAATTGAGCTATATGGTGGGGGTAACTATTATACCATCATTGAAGGCAAACAGCGTAAAGCTCGGCAGCTGACCCATGTTATAAATCAATTTTGCAAAAACAACTGCTGGGTTTTCAATGGAAGGCATTATCAAACTCTATTATGTGAGAAACCAAAGGGTGTCTCACTTGCTAGTCCCTGCGGATCTCTCTCTCATGTGGCCAGGGCACGGCCATCGCCTTTGGATCCTGATACTGGGGGTGGACAAGTGCAGAAGGATCACCTGGGTGAGGGGTCTTTGGGGAGTGTGGGTAAGGCAACCGATGGTGAGACGCGGTATTCCCCCCTTTCCCGTGCCCACACCCCATCCTATTTTATAGGATTCTCCAATGTCCCAACTCCTCCCCACTTTCTACACAAACACTGGGCCGAGGAAGAGCACGACTGAGAGCAAAGAGGCTAATACTTAGATATCTCATTGGACATGTCCCGTTAATCAGGCAAAGTCAGGCACTTGACCTTAATCACATAGATCTGATACATATTAGTTCCCCCCACATGGATAAAAGGCGGAACATAGAGACACACTCTGAGCAAGGTAAGACACAAGAAGGAGCAGATCTTCCGGGGTGAAGGCGAACCCACTGGAGCAGGACGACCGATCCAACGACTAGAGCAAGGGATAGAGAGACTCTGAAGATCCCTGCCTCTGGGAAATGATGAAGGATACACAGAGAAAGCCAAATCCCAGACGAGAAGAAGCCTGCATTGTGTTTCAAGGATGCCAGTGACCCTCCCGGGTGAACAGCAGAGTTGGGGAGGCGAGGCAAAGCCTGTGGCATCAACCTTGACTTGTGAATCAAAGCCACAGAGAAAAGAAAGTAATGCACACACTGGTTTGTGTCAAGAAAATATTGAAACCGCAAAAATTGAAGGATGCGTGCGTGCTGATGAGACGCAAAAAGAAACCACATCAGTAATGAACGTTTTAAAGATTCTGATAACTGTGAAGCCAGTGATACAGAGTAGCGGAGTGGTCCGGCAAAAGGAAGTAGCCCACTCAAAAGTCTCTGCAAAATGATGTCTTGTTAAAAAGCGGCAAATTGAACAAACTCTGAAATGCGACATGGTCAAGATTAATCCTGTCGAAAGGGGAAGTTAAAAGGTGATTGCTTTAAGAGAAAGATCTGTTTGAACTTTTTTGAGTATTTTATGGAATTACCGAGCCCAAGAGACACTGGGCAAATACCAAAAGGGAGAGAAAAAGTGAAAGTAGAAGTAGTCCTGCAGTGGTCTATGGAAAAAACCTTGCACATTGGAAAGTCTTCAACATCAGTGAAAGGTCCGAGCCCAACCAAGGGAGACCTGGAATATGAAATAAGTTAGGGGAAGGGAATGCCTAACAAATGTGACTAAAGCTTGGGGAAGGGAACCCCTGCAAGTGCTGTGATTGCGAGGTCCAAGCCCGACTGAGGGAGACCTACATGACGTTGAATCAGGTACTTTTTGTGTTTAGAAGTCTGAGCCTGACAGAGGGAGACCTACGTGAACTTTTGTTGAACTGTGAAATAACTTTTGGAAAACTGGAATAAGTGACTTTAACATAGAAGGCCAAGCGGGCCTCGACCCATGTTTTGAACTGCCTTTTTTTGATAACCTGAGCCATAGTGCGTCATCCTGTTTACGGGGGTCGCCTTACTCCATGCTGTCCAACGTGGGGAGGAGAGCTGACTCAGCCACCTTCAACCTTTATGTTACAACACTGATTTCCCTTTGCATACACATTCCCCTTTACACACTTTATGTATAAGATATAGGGCAGGCATTAGGTTTAGTTAATATGGGCCTTTTTGATTTGACATAGACTGACTAGGACTGTGTTTTATTATTTGAAGGTAAAGACTACTCCCATCATAGCTATAGGGCAAAGTAGGAGTTTTTCCAGAACCCCAAGAATGTAATACATGTTTTGAAACATGTAGCTCTTGTGTCAGTGTCATACTTGTAATACCATGCCTCCATTACAACAAGCAGAGTTTTGTCTCTGCATCCTCTATGGCCTCGAGGCTCTGGCCATGAGAGATTTCTCATGGTTGAATATCCTCGAAGGTATTTTCTGGAGGAAACGTCTAGCTCCCCCTCCAGCCACTTCCATGGCCTATATGAGGCTTGAACTGCGCTGATTTCCCTTAAGACTCAGACAATGACCCGAAGAGGACTATTTTACTTTACATCCAGGTCAAAGCCCACATGTCCTGTGCTGAGTATTCTGGGGAGTAGCAGCGAGGCTGCCCCACTGTTTAGAATGGGTACCAATGACTAGCAGAGGCTCAACGAAGAGTGTTTTCAATCGATAGAGTGGACAGCCGACTTTGAGCAGGGTACTCATTTTTCTGTGTTAAAAAGTATTTACAGAGGCCACCAGGAGGCACAGGCAAGATGGCTGCCTGACTCCAAAGTTCCGTCCCCAGCCTTGGTACGAATTAAGAGTTATTGCGTCCAGCACTCTTGAATACGCTCACAGAGTCTTGATTTTTATGTCGAAATGAGCAGCCGCATGGGGGGCCTCACTGATGACGTGATACTTCAGGATGAGCCAGTTGCGTCCTGGGGTTGCCACCGCTTGCTGCACACCATATTGGAAGCAGAGCAGGAGAGGCAGGCTCCCAGATCTGCGGTGTGGAACGGACCTGATCTAGTCTACAAAGTATGTGCGCCAAGAGGGAGGCAGACCCGAGCTCCAGCTGAGCCCGGGGGTGCCGACCCAGTGGAGCTTTAAGTTAGCGGTGATCGTGGGCGGGAGATCCCCCCATACTCCCACTGTTGGGAAGGCCCGGTGAGGCCGACGCAGGTGCGTGCCTTGCTAAAGACTGTTGTGGATGCAGAGGAGCAGCTGTAGCGACCCGAGGATCACCCCACCTTCAGATTTACAGGTGAGGAGGCGAGGGGGAATGCAGGATCCCCGAGGCTGAGGCAGCAGTGGAGCCTGGACCCCCGCGGAACAGACCAAGGAGCGGGTTCGCACCCAGGGAGGTCCAGTGTGCCTTGCACTACGGTCTGGGGAAGAGGGGCAGACGGAGTTCCCACAGAAGGCTCCCCTGGGCGGAGCACAGGTTCACCAACGTCAAGAGCAAGGCCCTGGGGCTTCTATTTCATTGCAGCAGCAACAGTGACAGGCCCAAGGGCTATACATGTGATGGCCTCTGAGGGCTGTCATGACAGCACGATTAAACCGTGTGGTGTGAAACAGGCTGCTAGGACCAGAAGTGGGGAAGCATAAAGGGCCTTACTGAAGTGGGACAGGCTGGGCCCTTGAAGTGAGCCCCTGAGCTCCTTGTCTGGAAACCCTCCCTCCAACCCCAGCAGCAAAATAAGGCATGGAGGTGCTTTTTGTAGTGGGAAGGAGACGCCACCTGCAACACGTGCTCCATTGAAAAGGAACTAGCCTCCCCTGGTGGGCAGGTGTCGTAACTACGAGTTGAGGAGTCTGCTTTGGGGGCCGTCCCTGCTGGGGTTGAACTGGGGAACATCCTCTCCTGTGCAGCAGCACCCTCCTGATGATAATAACCCCCCCCCCCACCTGACCTGGCTGTGGGGGTGCGTCCCTTGGCGAATAACATCGAGTGCTGAAGGAGACAAGTGAGGTCTGGTGGAAGGATACCTCTGACCCCTGGAGAATAGAGAAAAGGGGGGAGCAGATAACCTATGAGCTTGTGGGAGGCCCTGGCGAAATTCCATTTTCGTGCTGAGGACACCATGATGGAAGTAGGAAGTACATATCCGGCGTCTGCAGAGTTGGGCTCCTTAAGGTCAGACATACAGACTATCCTGGAGGATATTAGAGGGATGAGAACGGACATGGGGGCGAAGCTGGCCGACCTGTCTGCTAAGGTGTCCACGCTGGAAGATAGAATGGATGGGGTTGAGGAAAATCAAACGTCCACTGGGCTTCTGGAAACGCAGATGGAGACCTGTTTCATGGAAATGGAACGACACGAAGAGGAGCTGCGCCTTAAGGTGGATGACATCGAAATCCACGAGAGACGAAATAATCTCAGGATCTTCGGGCTACTGGAAGCAGAGGTGGAGACCCCAAATGGCTTGGAGCATAAGGTGCAAGACATAATTAGATTGGTCCTCGGCACGGGGGAAGGTGAAAGGCTCACGACTGACAGAGTGCATAGAGTGGGCGGAGGCGCACAAGTCCACGGTTGGTCCTGTCATTCATGCACTATTATGGAGAAAAAGTGAGGGTCCTTGAGAGAGAAAAACCTCTTAGGGAAATAAACTATGGTGACTCAAAAGTGGCCATCTTTCCATTCACACGTTGCTGAGACGAAAGAAGTGCGGGCCCTTACTAAATGGCTGCAGGAAAAGGGGTTAGGTACCGTTGGGGCTACCCATTCTCACTGGTGTTCAAATGGGAAGGGGAGAGACATCACTTGGTGGCAGAGGAGGACATCCAGAGGATCACAGAAGATCTAGTTGACAGCCGGGGAGGCCCTGCATCCGAACAGGGTGGACAAGGGATGACTCATGCTCGTGGACCCAGAGGCCCGGACTCGCGGCGAGGAAACCATTAGGGGAAAGGAAGTCACAAGTTTCCGAAATTGAACACTCCCCACCCCCCCACACCACCGTGGGGATGAGGACTCCTCAAGGGGCGTGGCATGAAATTATGCTGTTTTCTTAGGCCCTTTCTATGATGCCACTGAATGCCAAGGATCCCTCTGGGTCTGTCTGACAAGGAGGGAGTCACTGTTGAAATTTTCCGTTTTCTTTGATGTCGGGAGGGAGGTCAACCGTTCATGTTGTTTACTTTGTCCAAGTTCCGGAACTGTCTAAAGAATCAAGACTATTTTGCGGGTGGAAGACACATGAATGGGGGGTAGGCTGCAGGATGGCAGAGGGTGCGACTAGGGGAGTAGTTAGGAATGACGGGGGCCTGAGCATCCCCCTCCAACTGGTCCAAGGTGATACGATCGGGAGAGTTTCTTTATATGATAACCAAGGCTGGAGTGGAGCCCCTGTTGGTTCGTAAATCATCTCCAGCATGTCTGGGAGGTGAGGACGGATGCCTCAATCTAGGGGTAGGGTGGGCAGGATGGGTGGGAAGGGTGTTGGTGGGAGGCAGTGCAAGAGAAGAGGGCAAGGGGGGAGATGGGAGGGGGACCTATGCCATGGATTTCATACATAGAGGAGGCCGCTGGCCTTTTTGGGCATAGGAGGAGCAATGGACGAATGGTGAAGAGCGGACATGGCTGAGGCATTAGTTGGTACCCTGAATGTAAAGGGTTTGAATTCGCAAAATAAACTGTCTCTCGCCAGTAATATGTTCTGTAAACAGAAATTGACAGTCCTCTTCCTGCAGGAAACACACTATCGATGGAGGCAGAGTCACTGATAAGGGGGAAGGAGATAGGTGGGAATTTCTGGGCCTCTCACAGAACCTCTAAGAAGGAAGGGGTGGGCATACTACTGGGTAAGCCATTCGTTCAGGAGGAGATCGAGATAAGGAGGTATTTTGGGGGGAGTTTTTTGGGAATAAAAGGTACGCACAAAGGGGCTCGGATTACTCTCGCCACC
The DNA here is from genome assembly GCF_040938575.1 of Ambystoma mexicanum. Taxonomy (NCBI): domain Eukaryota; kingdom Metazoa; phylum Chordata; class Amphibia; order Caudata; family Ambystomatidae; genus Ambystoma; species Ambystoma mexicanum. The sequence goes on from NC_090933.1 coordinate 158,203,559, forward strand.
TTGTAGACTCCCAACGTTGGACAGTTGGGGTTCCTACACCAGGTGTTTAAGGTAATGGATGGATGGGTGGTTAGAGGGAGTGAAGGTGTTGCGGAGAGACTTCAACTTGATACTGGACCCCCAGCAAGACTGGTGGTCTGCAAAGTGTCTGATGCCGCAGGGACTGGCGAGAACAATCTTGCATTCAGAGACCTTCTGCAAGACCACTTTTGGGTGGATGTATGTCGTAAGACATAGCCGGGAGAGGGGGCTATACCTTTTTCTCACCCCCACATCAGTCATATACAAGGATTGACCTCTTACTGGTTCCGAGGGAACAGGAGTGTGAGGTCGGCATCCCAAGGGTGGAGATTATTACGAGCTAGTGACGATGACCTGTCGGCTACCGGAGACCCAGCGGAGTTATAGATGGAGATGTAATGATACCTTGTTGAGAGACCAGGTGTTTCGGGAATTTCTGGGGAAGGCAATCCGGGCATATTTTGAAACTAATGATACTGGGGAGATGGCCATGGCAACGGTATGGGAGGCTGCCAAGGCCACATTCCAGGGATTGCTCATAGCAGAGGGAGCCTGCAAGAAGCGTGAAAGAGCGCTGGTTGAAAGCAGGATCAGAGAGGAGTTGAGCACAATGTGCCTATAGCTAAATCAGAGGGGTGTAGACGTGGAGGCCCTACTCAGGGATATGAGAGACAAAAGAAAAGGAGGTATACCCGCCAGAGATATTCTGAGAGGGGGGACGTGGTGGGGACGCTCCTGGCAAACAGGGTAAGGGGCTGTAGAGTGGAAAGGCCGGTTGACAGAGTCTGGGTTGGAGGAGGGCAGGCTCATAACGGGGGGAGGGACATTGCGGATTGCTTTGCAAGCTTCTACAAAGAATTCAAAGAATTATACTCCATACCGGAATAAGAATTGGTGGAGGACATACAGCAATACCTGGTGGAACGCGACCTCCCCAAGCTAATGGGTTTGGAAAGGGAGGCCTTGGAGGGGGAGGTGACTGGAGATGAGGTCCCAGAAGCCATCAAGAGGCTGAAGGTAGGGAAAGCTCCAGGAGGGGACAGCTCCATGGCTGATTTTTATAAGCAGTACCAATCTCTACTGGCGAAACCATTGGCCAAGCTGTTTAATGCAATTTAGGGAAGGGACACTATACCTCCATCTTTCCTCCAGGCTCTGATAGCTGTTAAACCAAAAGTAGGTTAAGACCCTGAGGAATGTGCCTCGTATAGGCCTATAACCCTCCTCAATGTGGACGCTAAGGTATTTGCCAGAATCATGGCAACGCATCTGGAAACATACCTCCCCCCACTGATCCACCCGGATCAGGTGGGCTCCGTGTTGATCAGGCAACTGTGTTTGGTAACCAGGTATTAGAGCGCTCAGACATGAAAATATTATTGCTTCTAATCTCCAATTTGTAACGAGGACTGCTGCAAATCCTTTCAGATCATAGGTCACCCCTGACCTATATAACCAATGAAACCAAAAACCTTTTGATCTGTGGAAAACGCGCTGTCCTTGAATGATCAATTAATATGATTCTCACACTAATAAACATGAAATGTCACTTAGGACTGTGTCACAGTTATAATCACAATAATAACTGTTTATTAGTTCATAGTCTAAGGCCCATTCTGTGAAACAAGATACTACACATCATACACTGAACAAGACAATATATAAATATATATCCAAAGCAGAACCAATCAAAAGGAAGGGGAGCACACAGTGAATTGAGACATCATGGTAACACGATATAGGTCACATTGCACCACTGGGTGTACTAATTAGCACAATAAACAATGGTTTTAATTTTTCTTACAGTAATAGACACATGCGTCATACCTAATCAGCATTAAAATATCACGGAGGGCAAATTATGAAATGCAGCACATAGCTGTTACATATTATTGGCTGCCAATAGTTGCCCTGTAATATCAATGATTAGGAGACAAAAACATGCATGATATAATCCTACGTGCAAATACTATATCTGACTAATCACAAGAGGGGGCACTTATCTTGTAACAAAACTAAACACTGACTCGCAGCATCCAAGACAAGGCATTTAAACGGTAGCAGCAGTGATTGTTCTAAATTCAGAGTTTAAAGTATGCTGGTTACGAACGTATAGTATGTGCGGCTATTGGGCACCATACGGTAATATCCCAAGAGCATTGAACACACAACCCATAGAAAAGCGGAGTAGATGTGAGAATGATATTAATTGATCATTCAAGGACAGCGCGTTTTCCACAGATCATTGGTTTTGTGTTGAACAGACAAGGAGTGGATAGTATGCATAAAATCCATCACGTTATGAGCTCCCTGTTGGCAGGGAAAAAGGGGACGCTTTTATTGACCTTCGATGCCGAGAAGGCATTTGACTGGGTGAAATGGGCTTTTATGAGGGAGATTTTTGTGTCCTTGGGTATGGGTATGGGCCCAAGATGGATGGGGTGGTTATTGGCCCTGTACTCAGAGCCCACGTCTAGGGTTGTTGTGAAAGGGAGTGAATCGGGGTTCTTTCCTCAGCAGTGGGACACGCGCCAGTGATGCCCCGTGTCCCCGCTGATCTATGCGCTAGTGATGGAACCCTGGGCTGTGTTGGTTAGGGACAATGGGGAGATCAGAGGGGCTGAGGTGCTGTAAGTTAAGCCTCTTTGCTGATGATGCACTACTCTACATCTCTGACCCATCGCACTCAGTTCCCCATGTGTTGGGAAGCCTGGAGGACAATGGGAAGGTGACAGGTTTTAAAGTCAACCTGAGTAAATCAGTGGAGTTTACTATAGGGGGGATGTCCGATGAGGAAAGGGGCTGTGTGGCCGGGCTGCCATTTAGGATACAGAAAGAAACGTTTCGATATCTGGGGTCCAATTGACAGGAAGTCCGGATGATATCTTCACCGGGAATGTTCTCCCCCTTTGGGCAGCTGTGAAGAGAGGCATGGAGAGATGGGAAGGGTTGGGTCTGTCCTGGATGGCGAGGCTAAAATCAATCAAGATGGTGATTCTCCCAAAATTTGTTTCAGATGTTGCCGATAATTGTCCCCATGTCGTTCTTGCTTGAGGTAAAATGCACCATGTTGCAGTTCCTTTGGGCAAGAAAGAAACATAGGATTGCTTATGAAACACTTTTTCGGCCCAAGTAGGAGGGGGGGTGGGATACCCGGACTAGAATTTGTACTATAAAGCACCCAGTTGTGAGTTTTGCTAGACCGCTTTGCCCCGGAATGTGGGAAACAGTGGGGGGAAATGGGCAATGAGGTACTGGCTCCGGTCACGTTGAGTGAGCGGCTGTGGGTTCCTAAAACACGCATTCTGAATAGAGTTTTGCACCACCCGGTTCTGTATGTTTTGTGGTCTATCTGGAAGGAAGGAGGGGAGAACAGGTGGCTCACGTCCTGGCCATCTCCCTTGAGCTGTATCTGGGCACCTCCACTCCGGGATGGGATAGGTGAACCACTGTCATTTCAAACATGGTATGAGGTGGGGCTCAGCAGGGGTGGCCAACTTTGGGTAGGAAAAGCTTTTATAACCCTGGGGTGGTGGAGGAGGCCTTGGGTCTAAGTAACCTGTCACCTTTCCGTTTACTACTATTAATTGGGGCCCTGTCCGAGGAGAGGTGGGGGCAAAATCTTAGGAGGGAACTGACACGTTTTGAGAAGTTTTTGATAACACAGACAGGGTCTAAAGGGCTGATAGTTGGGTTATATAAATTGCTTCTCCTAGCAGTCCCAAGAGAGCCCCCCTTCTTCGAGAGCCAAGTGGGGCGAGACTTGGGCGAAGATATTGGGGACGAACTTTGGGTCCATATGTCCAGGCGGCACAGCGGTCCACCAGGTTTCTTCAATATAGAAATCAAGCCCTTAATCTCCTGCATAGGTGGCACTACGCCCCTGTGATGATAACACAGATGAGAGATGGATTTGACCCGAACTGTTGGAAATGCCGGAACGTGTTCTAGGGTGGGGACAGGTTCAGTAGGAGGGAAGTCCTCTCTTGGATCAAGGGGGTTGATGGGATTCAAAGGGACCTCTCCCCATGGCTCGTCCTCTTTGTGGTAAGTGCAGAGGGGGGTAGGTGAAGCGGAACAGGGTCATAAGTTTCATACAATGTTGGTGGCAGCGCAGTCCTGCCTGGCCCAATTGTGGAAGAGCCTGCACATACCGGGGGAGAACTAATGGATTGCCAAGATCCGCGCCATCTATGACATGGAGCACCACACCAACCTTTTGGCAGCATCTAGGGTTAACAATGAGGGCATATGGCTCCCCTTTTTCGGAAATATGGGAGGCCGAATCGAAGGGGCTGAGAAACAGATGAGGGACGGGGACTGGAAAGGGAGATCTCACTAAGGGGAGAGGACAACGGCGGATGGAGGAGCCCAGTTGTGGAATGAGGGAGAGACTTGTGAGCCTCATGTTCAGGTGTACCTTAAGATAGAACCAGGACTTAGAATGGAAGTATCACTAAAATGTCCAATTTATGGAGTGAAGTATTGATCGGGAATTCATGGCATGGGGCGAGGGGGGTATTGAGGTTGGGGGTATTGAGGAATGTATCAATGCTGTTTGGTGTTCTTATGACTAAAATGCTAATAAAAATGTAATTTAAAAAAGAAAAAGTATTCACAAAAGTAAGATGGAACAATTAGAATGGCAAAATAACTACACCCATCTGGAATTTTTACGTAACTATAAATACGTGTTTGGGGTTTCCCACAAATATATGCAAACCCATCATTATCTGATCAAATGTCCAAACCCGCTGCTACGCTGCTTTATATTGCGCCTACGAGTAAATCAACTCGTGATACAGGGTGCCTACACAAAAATTCCAAAGGAGCACCGAACTTGCTGTATTTGCAAAGAGCCTGACAAGCTGGAAAGCCCCAGACATGTTTTAACACTGTGTGCCAAAATGGGCCCAAAATACATGTGTGCTTTGGGCCATTTTGTAAGCCTGTATGATTCCATGAAATCCGACCAGTTCTGGAACTACTGTCTAAACACAGTTTCGGATACAGTCCACATGGCACTGTTTAGTCTATGGTGTCAAATAAAACCCCTTTTTATTTTTTTTAAATTTTTTTTAGTATAAACCAAAAGATTTTTAAGTAGAATCACAAATTCTTCACCATTTGAACTTCAAATACGGGAACCAAATTGACTGCCAACAAAATATATTGATAAATATTGGTAATTCATGTATACAATTCAGATAAAATGGCTGACACGTTTCGGGCTAAGCATCCCTTCTTCTTGAGCAAAGAGTTTGAACTGGAAAAAATAAATAAACGAAAAATATTTCAATCCTGTGTGCTCTAAGTGGACATCATGAATATACATAGATGTATTCAGCATTTCATAACATTACTAATTAGCCATTGTGAATCGGATACTTGTTAATATATCGTGATAGGCACAATCCAAAAGAATTTGAACATGCTGATTAAGGTCATTCTAGATTCAGAGGTTTCTACTGTGGCCAGTGTGTAATTATATACTCAATACACGTCTCCAAACCAATCAGTGATGAATAATATATATATATTTTTTTTGTTTAGGTATTTTTATTGATTTTCGGTATAAAAACAATATAACAATTAACAATCCGGAATTTCATTTTGTACAACTCAATAGAACATTTGTATCTCAACAATTCTTCAACATTTCATATGCTCAACATAGATGTTAGTGGTGAATAATAAAGTGTACAATGCATTATTTCTTTAGTTCATTCATTTGGGGTGATAAGAAGGAGCTGGGAAGGGGGAGCGAAAGAGAAGAAGAAGAAGGAAGAAGAAGAAAAAAAAAAACAAGAAGGAATTAATACGCTAAGTTGAGTTCATTGGGTCAATCATCTCTCTTTTAACCAGAGTAAACCATAAATTCATTGAGGAGTAGAGGATGTCAAAAATTCCTAAACATAGTTACCACTACTGTATCTCCTCCATCCGAGGTGTGCAAATGCAAAGTAAATGGGACCATGGACAATTCAAGAATTCATGAAGTGCATTAAGAGTTGTGATCGGAAGTACATATGCTCTTTATCAGAGACAAAGTCTAGGAAGGGGTTCAAGAGTTTCCCTTCCATTACTGCTGTAAGTTTTTCTAGACTTAACAATTCCAATAATTTCAACCAACAGTATGCTAGATGTGGGACTTCTACCGTTTTCCAAAATCTAGCCCTAGTAATGCAGGCAGCCACCAATAAGTGGGAGATTAGGCTTGCTTTATGCCCTGACATAGGGAAGGACCCATCTTCTGGGGCACCTCCGAGCAGGAACACCCTAGGGTCCATGGGGAGCAGGGAACCCGTGATTTCCTTGATTCTAGATCTCACCTCCAGCCACTATGACTGAATGATCCGGCAATGCCACCACATATGAGCCATGTCTCCTCGCTCACCACATCCGTGCCAGCATGTGTCCAGATATTCTGGATGAATGGAGTGAAGTCTGCTGGGGGGAAGTACCTTCTAAAGCAGATTTTGATAGCGTTTTCTTTTATTAGGGTACCTTGAGAGCTGGTCTGGGTACGGTGCCAGATACGCTGCCAAGACTCCTACGAGATCTCCAGGCCCAGCTCTCTCTCCCAAGCTTTCATATATGGGAGCTTCTCTTCTATGGAGGCTTTTTCTAGAAGTTTATAACATAGTGAAATCTTATGGGATTGGTGACCTTCAAGGATTTTCAATTCTATGCCCAGGGGGGTTCTTTGGGCTGCTAGGCGGTTGTCTCTATTAGTAAGCCAGTGGCGCAATTGTATGTACCGGAAGCGTTCCGTTTCTGGGAGACCAAACTTTTCTTTGCATGCCTGGAAAGTCAATGGTTCCTGGTCTACGTATAGATCTCTCAGGCAGAGAGGTTTGTCTCGGCACCAGGTTTGGTACGCTGCGGGTGCAAGGCCTGGGGTGAAAGCCTGGTTTTGGGCGATAGGGGACAGTGGCCCTAGTCCTGATGGGATACCCCTCTGCGATCGTGCCTTATCCCAGCTCATCAGGGTGGACAAGGTGGTTGGTAGTATTCCAGTCCTAAAATGACATGCTTCTTTCTGAAGGAACGGAAGATGCGCCAAAGGTAGCGCAGCAGCGGCTTGTTCTATCTCTAGCCATTTAGGAGGGTCTGGGGAGTCTTTCCGGGAAAGCATTACGCTACCTGCGCAGCTCTGTAATAGCGTGGTATTGAGGGAAGGCCTAGTCCTCCTAATAAATTTCCCCTTGTCAAGAGTTTCCGGGAATACGTGGTTTCTGTAACGCTCACCTGATTCCCGTAGAGGCGCCGGTCTTGACTGGGCGTATACCGTATCTTCAAAGGTGATGTGTAACACACGGCTGGCTCTTTGGGCTGGACCTCTGTGCACTGTATGTCTGGCTCGAAGGGTAAGATGTCTGCAGATAGAAAATGTGGGATTAATGAACTGGGTTATTGAATGTCTCTCTCTTCTTCCCTTTCTCTTCTCCTGTAGAACCCCAAAGGTTAACGCTCTCACCTTAGGTAAGTGAACGCCGTGCTCTCCATCTGCCTCGAGGCAGGGTGCTGTAACCAGTTTCTTCACTGGATAAGGGGAGCAGGCCTCTTGACTTCAGAGGACTGCTGTCCGTCGTTTACTGCACGAACGGTAAGTTTCGAGTAATTCTAATGTCTTTAAAGTCTTTAGTAAAGATGTCTCTTGTTTTGCAGGGTTCCGGCGATGGCGGATGGCGGGTTGAAGTGAGTTGAAGATGCAGCCCGTGTGATGAATAGAAGCGCCTGGAAGCACGTAAGTAAGCGCTTGTTGCCTGCTTCACGATGCGCTCTAACTGTCTTTTTATTTTGCAGATAGAAGTTCGGGGCGGCTGCAGGGTGCCGGAATACCCACTGGGTTAGATGTGGAAAGGAGTAATGGCACGTGAGTATTAAAGTTCCCCAATGTCTTTAAACGCACCTTGTTTTGTCTTTCAGATGCGGGATGCAGCGCCAAAGGCCTCCGGAGCGTGCGAAGAGTTGGTAAGCTTTTGTCTTTCAGATGCCGGAATGCAGTGTGAAGACCTCCGGAGCGCACGAAGAGTAGGTAAGCCTTTGTCTTTCAGATGCCGGAATGCAGCGTGAGGCGTTGGTGACAGCCGATGGACCAGGCAAGTGAAGAGCTGTCACTGAAGACCGTAATGCTAACCTGTTCTTTCTTGTCTTTATAGGTGTTGCTGAAGACTGGATTCAGAATGGTAAGCCTTTTTCCTTAGGCCCAGGATCAGATGCAGAAGACACGATGAGCGTTCTGCTGCTGAGGATGCAGAATAACGCAAAGCAAGATTCATCCATCGGGTGTGGTTTAAATAGCCTCCTGTAGTGCTTAGGTGTCTCCTTCCACAGCCACGCCTAGGTAAGAAAAGAGTTCCTGCTTTCCAGAAGAGTTCCAGTGTTCTGAATCTAGGGAGTGGCTCCTGCCCCACCCAACAGGAAAAGTACTTCCAAACAGAAGAGGATCAGAGACTCAACTGGCAGGCAAGTAAGCAGCATGGTCTGCTGCAGGTAAGTCCACCCAAGCATTATGAGCCCGGCGCTTCCAGCGCTGGGACTGGGCATATTTATGAGCCTGGTGCCACTGGCGCCAGGACTGGGTCCAAAAGGTCCCAATTGGGACTGGTTGGCACTCGGAACCTGGGTTATGGATCTGCTTCCAAGGGAGTTGGGAAAACCCTGACCTTTTGGAAGCAGAGATCATGACAGTACCCCCCCTCAAGGCCCCTCCCAAACCGGGCTTCTCCGGGGGTTTTGGCTTGTCAGGAAATGTTCGGTGAAATCCTTTGATTAGGCGAGGAGCGTGGACATATTCAGCAGGTTCCCAGGATCTCTCTCGGGGGCCGTAGCCTTTCCAGTCAATTAGGTAGAATAGTTTAGATTTGGAGATCTTGGAGTCCAGAATGCTTTTGACTTCAAACTCGAGTTCTCCATCAACTGGGATAGGTTTTGGAGATTTGGTTAGTCGGGTTTGAGGTTGCACGGGTTTTAATAGAGAGACGTGGAAGACCGGATGTATCTTCATGTGCGGGGGCAAGTCCAACTTGACCGCTACTGGGTTTACTATGGTAGTGATGGAATAGGGACCAAGGTATCTTGGGTTGAATGTGCGTGGCCCTTTTAGAGGTAGATATTTGGTGGATAACCAGACTTGATCCCCTACTTGATATTGAGGGGCTTCCTTCCGATGTTGATCTGCTCCTTTCTTGTATTGTTCTTTAGCCCTTTGAAGATGAGAAACAGCTTCCTTAAAGGCTTGGGTGATTGTAGAATGCAGGTAGTCTACTGCTGGTGTTTCAAGATCTTGGAGGGGATCCAACTCCGAGGTTCGAGGGTGACTGCCGTACAAAAGAAAAAACGGGGTTTTCCCAGTTCCCGAATGGACAGAGTTATTGTAGGCATATTCGGCTATCCAAAGGATGTCTTTCCAAGTTTTTTCAGTTTGTTGCAGCATGCAGCGTAAATACTGTTTCAGAGTTTGATTGGTCCTCTCGGTTTGTCCGTCGGTCTGAGGGTGGTGACTGGTCGATAGTCTCACATCAATTTGAGCCGACCGACAGCAACTTCGCCAAAAATGAGAAATAAATTGACTACCTCGATCCGAAATTAGAACTGAGGGAAAACCGTGCAGTCGGACGATGTTTTCGAGAAATTCTCGGGCCAGAGTTGCTGCTGTTGGCAAGCCTTTGAGCGGAATGAAATGCGCCATCTTGGAGAATAAGTCCACGATTACTAGAATCGTATTGTATCCGGAGCATGGAGGTAGATCGGTGATGAAGTCCATAGAAAGCGTATGCCAAGGGCGAGGTGGGATGTCAATAGGGCGTAAGAGGCCTGCTGGTCTTTCTTTTTGACTCTTGTTTTGGGCGCATACTCCACAGGACATTATAAAGTCTCTGATATCTTTTTTCCAAGACGGCCACCAGAAGTAGCGCTTGATCTTTTCTGAGGTCTTGGCCATACTGGGATGTCCTTCCATTAAAGAATCGTGATAACAAGAGATTACTTTTTTCTGTAAATCTGTGCTGGGTAGGTATAATCGTTCTTGGAAATACAATAAGTTGTCCTTTACTGCAAAGTCCTTTCCCTGCAGATGCCAATTCTGTATGTCTGCTGGAGTTACAAGTTGCCTGGCTTTATCCTTAACTTCCTCTATGGATTCTGTGGCGATTACACCCAGAATTCTTTGTTCGGGAATGATTGGTATAGGTTTAGGGTTGATCAAGTGTTCTTCCACTCCCATCCGAGAAAGGGTATCAGCTTTACCGTTTTTTGTACCAGGTCGATAGGTAATTATGAAGTCAAACTCGGCAAAGAATAATGCCCAACGGAGTTGTCTAGAGGATTGGGCTTTTGCGGTTTTCAAATATTGCAGGTTTTGGTGATCCGTAATCACAGTAACGGTGTGTCGGGCCCCCAGCAGATAATGCCGCCAAGCCTTAAAGGCAGACTTGATAGCCAGAAGTTCCTTGTCAGTAATCGTGTAATTGATTTCAGGAGGCGAGAATTTGCGGGACCAAAATGCCACGGGATGCAACTGATTGGTTACCGGGTCCTTTTGTGATAGAACTGCCCCCATGGCAAGGCTTGAAGCATCAGTTTCCACAATGTAGGGGAGTTCGGGGCGAGGGTGTTTTAAGATTGGTGCAGAGATAAATTTAGTCTTCAAATCCTGGAAAGCTTGTTCCGCCTCGGTAGACCATTCAAAACGTTTGTTTTTCTTTAACAAGGCAGTGATGGGCTGGACTATTCGAGAGAATTCGGGGATAAACCTGCGGTAAAAGTTAGCGAAGCCTAACATGCTTTGCACACCTTTTACGGAGGATGGTGATGGCCATTTGAGAACTGCATCGACCTTCTTTGAATCCATACGCACTCCGCCAGGTGATAATATGAATCCCAAGAATTCAACTTCAGTCACGTTGAAAACACATTTTTCCAACTTAGCGAAAAGTTTGTGTTGACGCAACCTTTCGAGGACCATTTTCACGTGTTTCCGATGTTCAGAGTCCGATGAAGAATAAACGAGGATGTCGTCAATGTAAACAACAACACACACATCTATGAGCTCTCTGAGGACATCGTTCATAAAATATTGAAAGGCGGCCGGGGCATTACAAAGTCCGAAGGGCATGACCTGATATTCAAATAGCCCATACTTGGTGCGGAAGGCCGTCTTCCATTCATCGCCCTCTTTTACTCGTACCAAGTGGTAAGCTCCTCTAAGATCCAGCTTTGTATATATGCATGCTTTTCTGACTTGGTCCAGGAGTTCAGGGATCAAAGGTAACGGATATCTATTCTTAACGGTGATCTGGTTCAGGGAGCGATAATCTATACAAGTTCTAAGGTCTCCTTCCTATTTTGGAACGAAGAACAAAGCTGAAGAAGCAGGGGACTTGGAAGGACGAATAAACCCATTTGCCAGGTATTGATCCAGGTATTGTCGAAGGTGAAGGTTCTCAGGCTCGGTGAGGGCATAAATTCTACTACAAGGAGGAGTAGATCCAGGTATCAGGTCGATCTGGCAGTCATAAGACCTATGAGGAGGTAGAGAGTTAGCCTGATCCTTCCGGAAACATCTTGGTATTCTAGGTATTCGGGAGGTAACTGGGGAGTCTCTGAAGAAATTGCTGCCAGTGCAACACCAGGCGCTCTAACTGTCTTTTTATTTTGCAGGTACAAGTTCGGGGCGGCTGCAGGGTGCCGGAATACCCACTGGGTTAGATGTGGAAAGGAGTAATGGTACGTGAGTATTAAAGTTCCCCAATGTCTTTAAACGCACCTTGTTTTGTCTTTCAGATGCGGGATGCAGCGCTGAAGGCCTCCGGAGCGTGCGAAGAGTTGGTAAGCTTTTGTCTTTCAGATGCCGGAATGCAGTGTGAAGACCTCCGGAGCGCACGAAGAGTAGGTAAGCCTTTGTCTTTCAGATGCCGGAATGCAGCGCGAGGCGTTGGTGACAGCCGATGGACTAAGCAAGTGAAGAGCTGTCACTGAAGACCGTAATGCTAACCTGTTCTTTCTTGTCTTTATAGGTGTTGCTGAAGACTGGATTCAGAATGGTAAGCCTTTTTCCTTAGGCCCAGGATCAGATGCAGAAGACACGATGAGCGTTCTGCTGCTGAGGATGCAGAATAACGCAAAGCAAGATTCATCCATCGGGTGTGGTTTAAATAGCCTCCTGTAGTGCTTAGGTGTCTCCTTCCGCAGCCACGCCCAGGTAAGAAAAGAGTTCCTGCTTTCCAGAAGAGTTCCAGTGTTCTGAATCTAGGGAGTGGCTCCTGCCCCACCCAACAGGAAAAGTACTTCCAAACAGAAGAGGATCAGAGACTCAACTGGCAGGCAAGTAAGCAGCATGGTCTGCTGCAGGTAAGTCCACCCAAGCATTATGAGCCCGGCGCTTCCAGCGCTGGGACTGGGCATATTTATGAGCCTGGTGCCACTGGCGCCAGGACTGGGTCCAAAAGGTCCCAATTGGGACTGGTTGGCACTCGGAACCTGGGTTATGGATCTGCTTCCAAGGGAGTTGGGAAAACCCTGACCTTTTGGAAGCAGAGATCATGACAGTTTCTTCTTCCTCCAAATAAACTGGTATATCTCCTTTTGAAGATTTATAAGCTCAAATTCTGGGATGGCTATTGGCAAGGAGTGAAAGGCGTATGATAATTTCGGGAAAAGTGTCATCTTAACCGCATTAATACGGCCCAGCCACTAGATTTCCTGGGAGTCCCATCACCACAACCATTCGTTCAACTCTTTAAATAAAGGGGGAATGTTCACCCTGTAGAGGCCCGTGTATGTTGGGGTCAGTTTTACCCCCAAGTACGGAATCTCCGTTGGCGACCAGGGGAATCGTTAGTGCTCGCAATTCTTCGCAATTCTTCTAGTCTACCAAAGTCTTCGGACAGATACATTACCACCGATTTAGGTGGATTTATCTTGAAGCCAGATATCATGGCGAATTGGTTTAAGAGACCTAAAAGGGGCGGAAGTGTGCGGGGGGCATCTCGTAAGAAGCAAAGTAGATCATCTGCATATAACGTGATTTTGTGGGATTGCCCCTCTACCTCAAAACCCTGGATGCATGGATGTAGTCTAATGTGCTGGGCAAAAGGCTCCATTGCTAAGGCAAATATCAACGGGGACAAAGGACCGCCCTGCCTTGTACCCTTGGCTGATTCAATTAGGGGAGTCCAATTTTTGTTAACTTTAATTTTGGTCAAGGGAATTTGAAATTTGAGATTATTAGTCTGGAGAATTCCGGGCCAAATCCAAACCTCTTTAACACTAATTCCAGGTACTCCCAAGACATACTATCGAAAGCCCTGTGGGCATCCAGGGACAGGATAGACAGGTCACCCGGGATCTTTGGGGCGAGGGCAATAGGTGGATCGATTATATATAAAGCCTGCCTGGTCATTATTTATCAATGGCGGGAGGGCCGGGCCTAAGCGATTCGCTATTATTTTCCCCAACAATTTGGCATCCGTGTTTAATAGTGCAATTGTCCTATAGGAGGCACAATCTGTAGGATCTTTCCCCAGTTTCAACACTAGTGTCGTAGCTGATTCTGCCATGGATGCTGTGACACACCCGCCCTCCATACTGAGTTGAATAATTTCGTTAAATGGGGGGTTAATTCCTCCCGAAAGGTCTTATAAAACTTATTAGTAAAACCATCCGGCCCTGGAGCCTTACCTACTGGGAGGGAGCGAATTGCCCTTTCTGTCTCCTCCAAGGTTATTGGGGCCTCAAGACACTCCCGAAACTCTGTAGATATCTGTGGGATATCAGCTTTCTGATTAAATTCCTTAGCTAACTGTGGGTCAGTCGCATGGGCGGCAGAGTGGTTTCTGAAGAATTCCTCCACAATTCGAAGTTTCCCTGATTCAGTGAAGATCCGCCTCCCCTCTGAGTCTTTTAGAGAGTCTATATGGTTGCGATTTGCCTGCTGTTTAAGTTTGGCCGCCAACAATCGATTCGCCTTGTTCCCCCTAGAATAGTAGTATTGCTTTGTACGCATTATACCCAAGGCTGCTCGACTCATATGGTGGGCTTCAAGAGCTTTCTCTGCCATGCGGACCTCTCTAAGTGCGCATCTAGAAGGCATCCCTCTGTGTGCCTCTTCCGCCTCGCAGAGCTGCGTCTCCAGATGTGTTTGGGTCTGTCTATGAACTCTGTTACGTTCAATTGTTTGAGTTATGACCTGACCCCTAATAACAGCATCCGCCGCATCCCACACTATCGCATATTCCAGCCCCTCCGTATCATTGTCTGCAAAATATTGATCTATACATTCGCCAATGCGGGAGTGGGCCTGAGGATCTAGTAATACAAGTTCATTCAGTCACCAGGTTCGAGGAGGTACTGGAGACGCATTAGGCGGAGACATGGAGATCAGTACTGGGGCATGATCAGATAGAGCTTTTGGAAGGATCTCTACTTCTGTGACATGGGGGATAAGGGTATCAGAAAGGAGAAACATGTCCAACCTAGAATACCCTCTGTGTACAGGAGAGAAGAAAGTATAATCCCGCTCATCCTGGTGGAAAAACCTCCATCCCTCAATCAGGGAATGTTCCTTAAGGAGAGAGGTCAAGGCCACAAAATTCTTCTTGTCTGTCGGAGTTGGAGGGAGAGACTTATCTTCCAAAGGGTTAACTACCGTGTTAAAATCACCCCCAATTATAAGGTCACCCTCAGCATGTTCATTCAGCACTTCCGATATGGCGGCAAAAAAACTGGTGTTGATTGACATTTGGTGCATACAGTGATAATAGGGTCAGCCTCCTTCCATATAATGTGACTATCGCTAAGACATATCTTCCCCCTCTATCCAACCAAGTGCTGTGAATTGTCAACGGGGTCCCCTTCCAAATGAGAATGGCCACACCACATTTCTTTGTCCCCGAAGAGGCGCAAGAGTTTGATCGGGTAGAGTTTATCATTCAGGCGAAATTCATCTGCCGGCAACAGGTGAGTTTCTTGTAAGAATATTACTGTAGGATTATATGTCACCAGACGGTGAAATAACGCCCTTCTCTTAATCGGGGAATTGAGGCCCTGGGCACTGAGGGTCAAACGGACTATATTCGGTGTCATTATCTCAATATTCTCCCGTGCAGTATACATATTTGACATAGATTGCTATTACACACCATCCTCCCCTCAGCACCCTCTCAGCCCAGGTCTGAGAAGCCCAGAAGCTAATTTTCAGTAAGACATTCAGTTCATCCCAGCTGAGCCATCCATAAGAGTACCCTGTCAATATTGCAGTTTTAAAACCGACATTATAAGAATTGCTCTGTCGCTGACAGCCTCTATCCGAGGCAGACCCAACCATAGTGTTCCAAAATAGGAAAAAATGATAGAAATCATTTTGAAAGACAACCAAATAAAAAAAAGAACAAGTAAGAAAACAGGTTGCACTGTTGAACAATATGCTGCGACATCTTGAAATATGATAACCAGAATTCGCAAGTAGCTTTTGCTAATCTCAACTTCCATTGGAACTACAGTTAACCTTCAGCAAATTCGGGTGCTTTCGACTTAGGTGCCCCCACTTTGAGAACCACATGCAGTCCCGCACATTGCATAAACCCCCCTCAAAAGTGATCTCTCTTACAATTATCCAGAGACTCAAGTCCAATCAGGGGACCCGTACCAGGCCACATGGCCCTCAGTTCTATCTCGCAAAAGCGGACTCACTAGTATTTCTCAAGTCTTCCAGGACTCCAAACCGCTCCAGGCTGTGTCAATAATTCGGGTTACAGCTCTACCTCCATGTTCTCTTCAGCAAAGCTGAGGATGTGCCCTTGTTTCAGAATCGTTTCCATTCGCCTTCAGGCAGGGACTTCGTCCAACCGCAGGGGGCTAGGAGAATCAGAGCGGCTGCCCGGGCAGCTCGGGGCCAGGCAAGTCTGACCTTCAACCGTAGCTCGCTCGTTGTGCGAGGTGGGACCACCTACTCGCCTCCAGCCGCTAGGCTTCCTTCTTCTGTCTGGTGTGGCAGGTCGGAGGCTGGACTCTTCATTTGGAAGAGCCTCCGGATCCAGCGCAGATAACTCAGCAGTCTCCACCATCAGTTCCCTCGCCTCCAACTCTGTAGAGATTGCATAGTGTTGGTTGCGAAAGTCAAAGAGTAGTTTACAGGGGAACCCCCAGCGGTAGCGTACTTTCTGTGACTGAAGCCATGTGGTGACTTTTTGCAGGCGGCGACTGCAGGCTAGAGTATATGAGGAAAGGTCCTGAAATAGGCGAACTGACACACCTCGAAACTGAACAGATTCTGTTTTCCTGGCCGCCATCATAATCTCTTCTTTTTGGCAGAAATAGTGGACTCTGGTCAGGACGTCTGGGAGAAGATTTCTTCTCTGCTGTATAGAAGAATACACACGGTGAGTTCTGTCCAGTAGCAGGGCGTCAGAGGGTGCTAGACCCAGAAGGCCTCGAAACAGGTCTCTAACATAGTCTGGCAATTCCTGATCAGAAATTTGGCGGGGAATACCTCGAATGCGCACATTATTGCGCCGAGATCTATTTTCGAGGTCCGCCTGTTTCACCCAGATCTCCTCGAGATGGTCCTCAATCACTCAAACTCGTTCCGAGAGCACCTCTGTGTCATGCGTCAACTTGCAGGTAGTGTCCTCTAGGTCATTCACTCTGGTCTCAATACCATTTAAATGGGAGGTGAGTTCTGCTAAAGACCTGGCCAGTGTGTCCTTAGAGGTAGTTATCTCTGCCTTGATGTCTTGAGTGGTCTCCTGCTTAAGTGCTCTGAGCATATATTCCAAGTCTGATCTGGAGAGGGCCATGTCTGCTATAGGGTCTTTGGTAGGGGCCGGGTGAATGTCTACTGATATTGTATGTCTCTGGGGTTTAGGAGCCGCTTGGGATGTCAGGAGAACCTTTATATCTTGCACTTGATCTCTCTTTCTAGAACCCGCCTTAGGCATTGCCAGGGAATCGAATCGTGAATCTCCAGATAGGACGTTGCAAGAGGGCAGAGGGGTCTTAAAGTCAGTGAGGCTTCACAGTGTTGTCTGGGGGGAGCATCTGGCATTAAATGCTCAATGAGGGACCAGCGTTGGGATTCGCGGTAAAGTAGGGGACCTCCGTAAGACTCACAGACAACCGCGAGTGCTCCCGCTCTGAGTATCGTAGAGAGTAGAAGGCCAGTGCCAGATTCTCAAGCCACTCTCCTCCGGATGCAACGGCTGGGGTTTTGTCTCACCCCCCAGTGGGTCGGGGACTCACCTTGTGTTCCGAAACAGCACCGTTACTCTCCCGGGTCTCAGTAGCGCACCTCCGGTCTCCCCTTCGCTAGGGCCAGAGGGCAGGAACTCCCGCTGTATAAAGACGATCGTTAGCTCCACGGTTTATCAGGTTCCGATGCAGGGCCCGGAGCTCCGCAACGCTCCCCAGCACCAGCAGGCTCCAGGTTTCTCGGCTCACCTCCCCGTCTGCGGTCGCTCACCGCATCTGTCCTCCTGCACCAATATAGGGCTCGATCTGCTCCCTTTCGGATGGTCGGTGGGCGAGGAGGATTTCTTTTCCACCAGGCGTGCAAGCGGACGGCTGAATAAAGTCCACAGGGGCAACAGAGCCCAGCAGTGGCCTGGGTCCGGGCTGCGTCGCAGGCGCTCTACCCGTCAAGAGGCGGGGGGGCTCTCAAAGTCTCCCCGTCGTAACGCGGAGAGTCACAGCTCCGAGCATCGAAGTCTCCCGCGGCCGTGTGGCGGAATGGCGCATGTCGCCATCTTGGCTGCAGCCGTTGTTGCCGGGGGACTCTACCTTGTCACAGCGAATTCCCTTGCTCCGCGCCCTTGCTCCGTTTCTGCTCAAAACCACGATCCATGGGGTCCTGCCAAGTTTATCTCCAGTTTCGTGTGCTTGGAGGCCATACAAATGCGTAGGACTGCTTAAATAATGCCAAGAAGGGGGCCCATCGGCGGAGCTCACAGCAGACACGTCTTCATCGTGTGCTGCCTAGCCACGCCCCCGATAAAACCCCTTCTAATAAATACTAGCGACCCTTCGATCCTTAACCCCAGGTCCCAGTGGGGGGTCTTACATGAGTAGCAGTCTTAGAAAGACTAGTATTGCTTAAATAATCAGTAGGGTGGATTTGCCTAACATCAAGCTGCTTCCTCTCCTTTCTCCCCCCTTTATTTGTATTAAGGCTAAATGCTAAATGTTTTATGTTCTGGTGCCTTGTTTAGCAAAGGGTTGTTAAGCAAGAACCTACTAGACCCACCAGAACAGCCTATGCTAACAGGCTATCCGTTCCTAAAACAAGGAGAGCGCGAGCAGGAGGATCCAGCTTTCCAGTTCTGGCAGCAACACACTGGAATGCCCTGCCGCCACACGCTAGGAACACTGTATCTCACCTGGCATTCAGGAAACTAATCAAAACCCTGCTGTTCACCTAAGCACTCCTTCAGCTCGCCTGACTGATGCACACTATAACCACGAGCTAGTGCATTCTCCTGTACCAATTTATCCACTTGTAACTAATGCAACCCTGTTTTGTAAGCTCAATGTAACCAAGAGCTAATTATTTCTGCGTAACTAAGATACATATGTGCATATAAGACAATCTTTGCAACAGCGCCTCGATGCCTGTGGGCTGCTCGTGCGCTTTACAAATACAAATGAATAAATAAATATGATTGTGATCTACATGGTCTACACTCGACTCATGCTAAACTGAATACTGTTCAATTGAGTTGTATGGTACTGATGGAATGAAACTGTGTTTTAACTGATTATTGTCAAAAATGTATATCTCCAATATATTTTTTATATGTGTTTCATGTTTTTGTGAAAGTTCATTTATGAACTAAAAACAAATAAATAAATGTAAACTTGTAACGTGACTGTTACGGGTGACCCTCCCACTGTGCATTGCCCCTTTAAGGGGATGTGTTCCTCCCACGTGTGTTGCCCCTTTAAGAGGGGCCATGACTGTGTCATGGCCCAAGCTAATAAAAGGAGCTCCTGCAGGCACCTGAGACAGAGCGGCTGCAGACTCCCAAAGAGGAACGACTGAGTCTGTGTCTCATTATCAATGTAGGCCCCAGGCCTACACCTGGAGGTACAGGCCTGCACGCCCAGACACTGAGGGACCCGCATGCCAGGATGGCAGCCGAGGTCCCCTCAGTCAGAGGCCTGGCAGGCTGTGACCCCACGCCAGGATGCCGAGGCCCATGGCACCCGGGGCCATGCCGGATGTTCAGGGCAGGCCCCCACCACCCCACACATCGTGGGCCTGCACGGCGCTAGCAGAGATAGCGCCCTGGGGCGCCTGCCGGATGACCATGGCAGGCGACCCGCAACAGTGACCGTTGTTTACAGAGATATCCCTAGGCGCGCACGATGCAGGTCTAAAGGAGAGAACACAATATACATCCATGGCGATAAAAGGACAAGAGGTGACCCATGGCTCCTGCTTCATTAGGGCATCAGAATATCCCCTGGTGTTTGACTTCTTTTCGCCCGCCTGCTCTTCTGTTCTCCTCCTGCCCCTAGACTGGTTTGCCGTTGTTTTGCTGAAGCAGCATGACGTGTGATGCTGGTCAATATGTCCCAGGACCCCTGTGGTTAGGCCATGCCCCCCCCTACCTTAATGAGCCGCGGGACACAGGTCTTAATGCTTCGGGTTCCCGGCGCGCACTGGCGGGCACGGGTGCGCCCACT
Organism: Ambystoma mexicanum; assembly: GCF_040938575.1. Lineage (NCBI taxonomy): Eukaryota > Metazoa > Chordata > Amphibia > Caudata > Ambystomatidae > Ambystoma > Ambystoma mexicanum. The sequence continues at coordinate 158,223,266 of NC_090933.1, forward strand.
TTATTAAACAGACATGACATCACATGAAGCAGAACCGCCAGCAGACCAACAAAGGGTCAAGAGGCTTGCATAAGGATGGCTCTCCAGGTTCTCTAGGCTTGCTTGCATGTGGCATGGGCCATACTATTGCTGCAATCTTGCTCCAACCGGAAGGGCCGGCCCCAAAGGCATTCATCCCGGGGCGTCCAATTGTAGCAAGTCTTTCTCAGTGGTCAGCTTGCCCACATATCCGTGCTATACATTTTCTAAGTTTCATTTTATTTCTGTGTAACTTGACCCTTTATTTTTTTTAAAAAAAAACATGCTTTTCGAAAGACATTCTGTTGAACAAAGAATCATTTTAATAGGCATCTTAATGAACCAGATGCACATTCTTGGTAAAACATAATACTATCCAAGGTCAGGAGTTAAGGGCTTTAGTTGGCATTAGCTATTTCAAGCTGCACTGAATAGTCAACCAATCACCCATCAATTTTATTACAGTGTAGTCTTATAGATTTGCTAAAAAAGACTGTGTTCTAGTCTGAATTTCCAATATAAAACGTGCACGTAATGTTATTTTTTAAGTCTAGAAGCAGGGCCTATCGTCTTTGGAAGACTCAGATGGGCCGTTAATCTTCTATGCAATGATCAAAGTGATGGGGAATGGGCTGTGGACAGTGGTGTCTTCAAGAAAGCTGACCTTAGCACAAAAACTGCAATTTCTATTTCAAACGAAGTTGGTAACTCACTTATGAGCTTTTGGCATATTTAAAAAAAAGAGGAAAATGTACAATTTAAGAGATCCTTTTACTATTAATAATGATTACAATGGGCCTCATTCCAAGTGTGGCAGTCCGGAAATAAGGGTGCTGGTCGCACCGTACTGGCACCCTTTCTGGACCGCCACACTCCAAATCTGCCTCCTGGGGCTGTTGCGCCCGGGAGGTCTAACCTGCCGGGCGCAACAGCCACGGTAGACGGAGTTGTGACGGAAGTACCGGCACCGCTAGCAACGGTGCCGGTGCTTCCGTGTCCCCATTCCCACAGAGTCCTCTGTGACTGGACTTACACTTTCTGCTGCCTGATATCCCTGGCCGCTGGGACTTTTAATGTCCTGGAGGCACCAGGATATCAGGAGTAGGAAACAGTGTTACGAGTTCGGCAGCAACCCGCCGGTGCCAAACTCCTAATGAGGCCCACTATGTTGATACATTAACCAAAAAACAAACACAATAATGCTGGTGTGATTAGCAATGAATGTTCTGATTTTCAGTTCCATTTGATCTCTTTTCCTTTACAACCACCTTGAATTAGCAAAAGGCTTTCCAATTTGCATCTTTAATGCACACACTTTATTCCCATGGCTTGGGCGCATTCGAAAGCAAGTGGCATTGTACTTTTAGCTTACATTTTCTGTGAAATTGAGACAAATGCCAATATGATTGTATGCAATTGACTTCTTAATGTCATTGCACCCTTTAGGAAACAATGTGAAATTCATGAGGAATGTTCACATCTGCATCTTGACATTTCAGATGCCATAATGACAGCATATCACAACCCTGGACGGCATTACACAGCCCTGGTAGCAGCAGGTATAGCAATCAACTCTAACAAATGGGGCAGATCGACAAACTAGGCGACACACAAACTCACACAACACATTTTGGGGTATTTGGGAGAAACGTCTATATGGTGTAGGGTTTAACTGAAACCGAACTGGGAATTCCTCTCTTGGAATAATCTAAACTAAAAGTGTCAGGATGGGTCAAATAAGACAATGCTTGGATTCTAGGCAACAGGTTTCGATAGTTCCTTAGTAAATTGAAGCAATGACTCTCCTTGAGGAATAACTTCTGAAGCAATTTTCAGTTTGTTCTCCATGGCAAAAAGGAAAATGTGTTTGGAGAAATGCATATGGGACGGTGTCACACTGTTCCCTGCTTGGCCTATGGACAGCCAGGAGTCTCAAAGGGCTGGGTGTTTTCCCATGCCAGTGGATGATGGCTCTGGGCCACAATGGGGAGGATTCCAGGGTCAGTCTTCTACGGTCCCAGAGGTTTAGTTGGGGCCAGTCACATTACCTGTATCCGGACCAGTCCTGCAGGATAACCCCCCAATATAACTACCAGCCAACACAGAATGAAACCCCTATTCCTTGGCACTTATCTTATAGCAGTGGTTCTCCTGGTGAGTTATTCCAAACCCAGGAATCAATACCTTTTCAGTTAAGAGAAAGAGCATCATTCATGGGAGTTGGTCACAGTGGGTTTAAATACATTTTCCTCCTCGGTACAGTTTTCATGAAAAAATCTGTGAAAACACAGGCCAGGTCTGTGGAAGTCCTGTGGATACAAACTTATAATCGCAAAACACGAACCCTGAAATTGAACTCAGCCCCACTGAACGTCGAGGTTCCAGACCAAGAAGTGATCACCTTTCAGGCCCTTCTCGGCCGCCGCAGACAGTGTTGCGGGTCCCTTGCATGGGAGGGAGCAGAGGCCTAGACAGAGTAGGGCCTGAGCGGGCAAGGCCCACCCAAAACCTGTAAATGCCCACTCAGCAGCGCTGTGTGGGCATTTACAGATGTTAATGTCACTGCAGTGGGCCCAACTACATTCGCTTTAGGCCCCACTTGTTCAGCAATCCTGGTTACGCCTCTGGGTGGAAGTTTGCCAGTAGCTAACTTCTACCGTGGCTCGCCAAGCGTTTCCCCAAATCCTGCCCGAATCCCAACCTAACCGAGCACTCACTACCCAGGTGCAGGTACTGGAAGGAAGCCCTGTCAAAAAGGAGGGGTAACTTCCTATATCAACCGGGACTCCCAATCCAGGTTTTTAAGTTGTTAGAGCAGGTCATGGCGGGCAGTTGGAGAAGTCTGTAGTGTGATACAAAGAAGATGGAGAAGTGGATGCTGGTGGGGACGAGAGGAGGTAAAGGAGTCAGGAGGAAGTGGTATAGGGTTGGAGGAGGTGGTAATATCTTGATGAGGTGGTGTAGATTTGGAGGAGTTGGCAGCATCTGGAGGAGGTGGTGAGGAGTTGGAAGAGGTCGCAGCAGCAGGAGGTGATGGCATCAAGGTACAGACTATAACAATTGAAGAAAGTTGGGTTCGGAATCAGCAAGAGTAGGAAGGAATTAGGCCAGATTGGCTCCAGGAGGGTGATGAGGCAGGGCAAGGTATGAGAGCCAGGCAGAGAGCTCAGAGCAGGGAGGACCATAGAAATAGAGATGGCCAGGGGTGCAAGTCAGATGGTCCAGGAGGGCCCTGGGAACTAAAAAGGGCTAGTGGGTATGCCTGGCTCCAAACCCTCAAGAAGATACGATTGGTAGACAGCTGAGGGCAAGGGAGTTGGGAAAGCAGCACCCATCTAGCTAGACTGAGCAGTACTGAACACCCCACGACATAGGCATGATGCTTTACTTGGACATTAGTGATCCTTTCCCGATTGGAAGTTCTTGTTAATTTTGTGTTTTTTTTTTTATTGGAAATACTGTACTTTATATATACTTCTGGAGCCCAGTCATTTGTACTTCCCACTCGACCCTATGTGGAAGGACCTATGGGTTTATGTTCTCTTTTGTTCCCTATTAAACTGATGTATATGTGTTTTTAAAAGAGTCGTTGTTAGGCAAACTATACAGTGCTGGGTATCTATCTCTGGTGGGGACAGTGGTCCCTAACACATTCTTTAAATTAAAACGTAGTTTAAGGGACATTCCGCCGAGCACATGTTTGGTTCAAACTCACAGTCACAACAATAAATCGTCCAGCTGCTTCTCCGCTCAGGTTACAGTTGTTGATGCAACTCTGAATTAGTTAGTTCGATAAACATTCAGAGGCCGATTCATGGAATTAATGTGTGCTGAAATTTTCAGCGCAAGTGTGCGAAAGCGTGCGAATCACAGTGCCAGTGCGAAAATCGCAGCAAAACCCGCGCACAGCGATTCATGGAAGTCTGTGCGCGTGGAAATCCCAGGATGTGCGCACAGCAAAATCGCACATAGCGCGGCGCACACAACAAAAGTAGGAGGAACAGGGGGTGTGACACGCGGAATGGGGAACAACTCATGAAAATGTGGGCGTCACGGGGGAAGTACAGGAGGCAAGTGTGCGGAACGCCCACACGCACGTTCAAAACACGTATTCATGGAATCAAACGGGGCTAAGGCGTGTGCAAAAAAAGACGCGCTAATCAGGAAACATGTACGGCAGCAGGAGGCGTACGTGGACCCGCGCAGCATAAAAGTGCGTGCAAACAACAAACAAGAACAGACACCAGGATGAATATACTGTTCCTAGCAGCAGTGGTCGTGGGATACCGCAGGTGGAGGAGGAGGATAGTCAGGCCCAGAATTTTTACACCCAGAACCAGCCTTTTTGGGATGCCTGATGATCAGGTGTATGGGAGGTACAGGTTTCCACCTCACATAATACTCGACCTGATCAGTGAGTGGGAGGATGACCTCACATCACCCATCCTGTGCTCCCAAGCACTCAGCCCCCTGCATAAGGTCCTCAATGTACTGCACTTCTTGGCCACTGGATCATTTCAACGGACAACTGCTATAGTGGGGCGGGGGGGTGTCACAGGCCATGCAGTCACGCTGCCTACACCAGGTGTTGGCCATCATGACTGCACGCCCATCAGTCTGCAGGCACATATACCTGCCCAGAACACCTGCAGAAAGGCAGGCTGTCGTCCAGGATTTTTACGTGGTGGCACACTTCCCCAAAGTGCTAGGTGCCATTGACTGCACCCATGTGGCTCTACGTCCCCCCAGGGCATCAGAGCACATCTATAGAAACCGCAAGCACTGGCGTTCCATCAAAGTCCAGGTAGTATGTGATGCCAAGAGAATCATCACCTCAGTATATGCCAACTATCCAGGGTCCACCCACGACAGTTTTATTTACAGAATGTCACCCTAAACCGGGACCTAGAAGCTAGGCGGCATGGCGATACATGGCTGCTCGGTGAGTATAAATGCCACAGCACATGCATGCATGTCAGATACTGAGCAATGTCACAACCCCACTAATGATACCCATCACCACCTCCCCAGGGGACAGAGCCTACCCTCTGAGCACCCAAATGATGACGCCAATTCGGAACCCCGCCACGCCACCCGAGGTAAGATACAACACAGCCCACATTGCAACCCGGGGCATAGTGGAGCGCACATTCGGAGTGCTCAAGTCATGCTTTTGCTCCCTTTACCGTTCTGGCGGGCAGCTGTTATACGCTCCCCCAGTAGTGTGCAGGATCATAGTGGCAGCATGTGTCCTGCACAACGTTGCAACACGCCGGGGCCTGCCCGTGTACATGGTGGTGCCCCCACATCCCCAACCACATGCACGCCCGCTGCGCATGGGAGGGGAAATGGCACAGGGTGAGGCAGCCCGTACGCAGCTGGTGGCTAATTACTTCACCTAAAATCACACCCCTGTGGAGTGCACACAGCCCTGGCACACACCAGCTGACAATCAATGATGATGACATAAGGGACAGTGATGACAGACGTGGGTCCCGTGCCTGCTGGGCCTAGAGACCCAAGCTACTCCTCACTGATGAGCCCCAACAAGGGTGAAACATGTTTGGGGATGGTTGTGGTCTCGTGCAGAAGGGATGTGACCTAGCAGTTCGGACTGGACTGCCCCTTTTGGGGTGGGGCCAAGCCTGATTTGCATATGGTCTTTCCCCTTCTGTAATGGCTTGGCAGGCGAAGCACGGTGGTCTGGAGGGTTGCCCAGAGCAATGCCAGTGGTTAGGATTCATTCTAAACCTTCCAGCCATCACCTCCTTGTTTTTGCTTTGTCACCCCGAGTGGGACGGGTATGCCCAGACGTGGGTCCCGTGCCTGCTGGGCCTAGAGACCCAAGCTACTCCTCACTGATGAGCCCCAACAAGGGTGAAACATGTTTGGGGATGCTTGTGGTCTCGTGCAGAAGGGATGTGACCTAGCAGTTCGGACTGGACTGCCCCTTTTGGGGTGGGGCCAAGCCTGATTTGCATATGGTCTTTCCCCTTCTGTAATGGCTTGGCAGGCGAAGAACGGTGGTCTGGAGGGTTGCCCAGAGCAATGCCAGTGGTTAGGATTCATTCTAAACCTTCCAGCCATCACCTCTTTGTTTTTGCTTTGTCACCCCGAGTGGGACGGGTATGCCCAGACGTGGGTCCCGTGCCTGCTGGGCCTAGAGACCCAAGCTACTCCTCACTGATGAGCCCCAACAAGGGTGAAACATGTTTGGGGATGCTTGTGGTCTCGTGCAGAAGGGATGTGACCTAGCAGTTCGGACTGGACTGCCCCTTTTGGGGTGGGGCCAAGCCTGATTTGCATATGGTCTTTCCCCTTCTGTAATGGCTTGGCAGGCGAAGAACGGTGGTCTGGAGGGTTGCCCAGAGCAATGCCAGTGGTTAGGATTCATTCTAAACCTTCCAGCCATCACCTCTTTGTTTTTGCTTTGTCACCCCGAGTGGGACGGGTATGCCCAGACGTGGGTCCCGTGCCTGCTGGGCCTAGAGACCCAAGCTACTCCTCACTGATGAGCCCCAGCAAGGGTGAAACATGTTTGGGGATGCTTGTGGTCTCGTGCAGAAGGGATGTGACCTAGCAGTTCGGACTGGACTGCCCCTTTTGGGGTGGGGCCAAGCCTGATTTGCATATGGTCTTTCCCCTTCTGTAATGGCTTGGCAGGCGAAGAACGGTGGTCTGGAGGGTTGCCCAGAGCAATGCCAGTGGTTAGGATTCATTCTAAACCTTCCAGCCATCACCTCTTTGTTCTTGCTTTGTCACCCCGAGTGGGACGGGTATGCCCAGACGTGGGTCCCGTGCCTGCTGGGCCTAGAGACCCAAGCTACTCCTCACTGATGAGCCCCAACAAGGGTGAAACATGTTTGGGGATGCTTGTGGTCTCGTGCAGAAGGGATGTGACCTAGCAGTTCGGACTGGACTGCCCCTTTTGGGGTGGGGCCAAGCCTGATTTGCATATGGTCTTTCCCCTTCTGTAATGGCTTGGCAGGCGAAGAACGGTTGTCTGGAGGGTTGCCCAGAGCAATGCCAGTGGTTAGGATTCATTCTAAACCTTCCAGCCATCACCTCTTTGTTTTTGCTTTGTCACCCCGAGTGGGACGGGTATGCCCAGACGTGGGTCCCGTGCCTGCTGGGCCTAGAGACCCAAGCTACTCCTCACTGATGAGCCCCAACAAGGGTGAAACATGTTTGGGGATGCTTGTGGTCTCGTGCAGAAGGGATGTGACCTAGCAGTTCGGACTGGACTGCCCCTTTTGGGGTGGGGCCAAGCCTGATTTGCATATGGTCTTTCCCCTTCTGTAATGGCTTGGCAGGCGAAGATCGGTGGTCTGGAGGGTTGCCCAGAGCAATGCCAGTGGTTAGGATTCATTCTAAACCTTCCAGCCATCACCTCTTTGTTTTTGCTTTGTCACCCCGAGTGGGACGGGTATGCCCAGACGTGGGTCCCGTGCCTGCTGGGCCTAGAGACCCAAGCTACTCCTCACTGATGAGCCCCAACAAGGGTGAAACATGTTTGGGGATGCTTGTGGTCTCGTGCAGAAGGGATGTGACCTAGCAGTTCGGACTGGACTGCCCCTTTTGGGGTGGGGCCAAGCCTGATTTGCATATGGTCTTTCCCCTTCTGTAATGGCTTGGCAGGCGAAGAACGGTGGTCTGGACAGGCGAAGAACGGTGGTCTGGAGGGTTGCCCAGAGCAATGCCAGTGGTTAGGATTCATTCTAAACCTTCCAGCCATCACCTCTTTGTTTTTGAACTGTCACAACCATACCAGCCTGAGATTGGTCACCTGGAAGTGTTACATTGTGTGCATCCCTACCTACACAAATACCACCAATGCTGTGTCATCAAAAGACACACTTCTATGCTGCAAAAATCATTACCCCCTTGCAAAATACAACATGACAACAGTGCCATGTCACCCAACCCCTCCCCAGCACCGCCACCCAACACACCATGGCATGTCATGCTATGTGAGAGCAAACAAAGCAATCCCCAAAGCATGACATGAGTGTCAAAAGTACAGTGTCCTTAATGGAAATTGCCCACACACAATATGCTCCCAGTAATGTAGAACTAACAACACACATGACCAAATACTTACCAACAATACAATGCAGCTACACAACCTCAAACATAGCATAAGCATGACAGTACTAAGTTAAAGTAGTGGTAGTCTTACAATCTGATCATGCCAGCACATCGGCCACTTCCAACTGTACAGTGCTGCTGCCACGCAAATGTCCAAGTGCACTGCTTACAACATGAACTCCATCTCCAAAGTAGACGGCCTTGTGAAGACATGAGGAATTAACCTGCAAATTAGGCGAAAGACATGGATGCACAAGCACATAGCAATACACCATGCAGTGTACAATTCAACAACAATATCCACTAGGAATGTATACACAGTATTGACTACAGACTGCCCACACAGCTCATGGGAGTCCTACGTCACCGTGTACGTCATTGTCACTTGGGCACACCCTTTGCAAGCCCATGGAAACGGGAAGCAGGAGGGGTCTGTGTCTCACGAACGCAAGCATCTAACCCAAACTCAGGACAAGCCTGCATGTGCCCATCGGAATACAGTGGATGCCCACGGGAGCCACACAAGGCAACACACTGCAAAGAAAGAAACAAAAAAATCAAAAATGGCCATGTGGGGACTGGGGGGGGGCACCCAGGAGGTCCGAGGACAGGGTGCGCACCAACACCCACCTGTGTGGATGTTGGGGAAAAAAAACACCTCCATGGGCTCATGGCCTGCACGGCTATGCCAATGTGGGAGAACTGCTGCTGTCGCTCTCATCACCCTCTGCTGCTGCCACAGGAGGTGGTGCTGCCACAGGAGGTGATGTTGCTATGGGAGGCAGCCCACGCAAAGCCCTGGTATGGTCCTCCATGGCAGCAAGCATGCGGGTGTGGAAGGTCTCGTTCTGGAGGATTACAGTGCGGAGATCCCCATGCAGCACCTGACGTGATGCCCGGATCTCCTCCCGAGTTGCCTGCATCTCAGCTGAGAGCGAACGTGTGAGCCGCTCCAGCTGCTGTTCTGTCCTCAAGTTAGTGAAAGCCTCAAGGTCAACAAGAGTCTCCCTGAGGTGATGGAGTTCTACCCTCAGGGCTATTGATATCGATTGGTGTAGAGTCTCCAGTGCCGCCCGTCTGTCCCTGTTGGACGCCAACATGTCCTCCCTGTGTGATTGGCAAATGGAGTTAGTTGCCTGCTGTAGTAGCTCCATCTGCCTTTCAGGGGGGACAATGGAAGTGGCCACCCTCTCCATTGCTTGAGCCATCATCTCAATTGATGCTGCCTGTTGGGTTGCCATACCGTAAATGGATTGTTCCCATGCGGTATTGCCTGGTGGCGTATGGCCACCGCGTCTGTGGGCACCACACCTGTTTGGGGCAAGGCGATCTACGCCTTGCTGTGCCGGCACTGCCTGAGGCTGCAGGACTGCATTCCCCCTCTGATCTGCTGGCCCAGGAACAGGATCAGATGTTGTGGAGTGTGACCCTGCATCCGTAACCGCCAAAGGCAGACTTACCAACACTAACATCCCCATAGAGGGTTCTACCCCTGGTACAGGTGGGTTGGACAGAACAGAATCCCTGCCAAGAACACTTACCTGCGACGCCACATAGGTCTCATCATCCGAATCAGCACCTGAATAGAGGTCTGGGGAGGTGCACCCAGTCCTCAACCTCAACAGCATCAAGTGCGTCATCCCCTGCAAAAACATGAAAGACAAAAAATGGAAACAGGCATTAGCACCATAGCACACAAATAGGCCTGACAAGCTACAGAACCAGTACATGATTTACACATGTCCCACTTGACTATAACCCTCCCATGCATGCACTGTCACTGAGTTTGAAGGGGAGGCAAAAGGCAGACACTGATGACACCAACATGGAAGAGCAACACATTAGCAGCATGCTGGGTAGCACTGCCATCACACATTGGCCTCTGAGTGGCATGTCCAATACACATACATGACACATGCCATCACACAGATGGCATGTACTATAGCCATGGTACATTCCACAAGTACATACATATGTCAGTGAATGAATACTATCAGCCATCCAAGTGAGATGGACATGATGAGATGAAAAATGCTAGATAGTGTGACAAAATAGGCATGTGCCACACACTGCAACACATCCAGTGTACAAAAATACAGTGATTGCAGGCCGATGTACACATCAATGGTTTGTCACTTCAACATGACAGGAAACAACTATCATGTTCCAGATTCAAACAGGCCCCACAAATACCTGTGATCAGGCCAATACTCAATTAGCCTGAATGGTCAAATCATTCATCTAACGAGGTAACACATGTGGTCCAATGTGGGGTTCATCAATGACAGAAGCATGTCACAAATGTGACAATAGGGCTGAGGAATGAGTAGCAAAAGTGGGAGAATTCAAACAATCAGCCTGAAAGAACACTGAAAAATACAAACAATGTTGTTGCAAGATGCCACTTCAAGGGCAACTGCCGTAATGTTGAACCAAATTACTAATGTGGGCAGAAGGGATACTGTCACACCCAACAAGGCCGCTGAATGTTTTGGATGAAGCACATGGGTGACCCATACCACTCAGGCACACACACCTTCACCTGGCACTCAATCAGAACCCGTCACCCAAACAACATACACATGCATTACACACACATGCATGGGCACTCACCGGACAATGCATCGTAATCAAGTAGTCCTCCCACACCTTGGATCTGTTCCTCTGTGATGAAGGCCCCAGCAACAGACTCATGTTCATTGAGTTGGTTGTCCTCTTGTGGAGACCCACCGCCAGTCACCAGAGTAGCAGCATGATTTGAGGCCAGCTTGTTCTTTGCTCTGCGTTTCAGGTCATTCCACCGCTTGTAGCAATCATCAGCTGAGCGCCTCACAAATCCAAGGGCACTTATGCGGTCGGCGATGGTCTGCCAGTGTGCCTTACATTGACCAGGTGTGGTCTTGCACCCTGCAGTCACCAGCATTTCGTGGCTTTGTGCCGACACATAGCCCACAAGTGCATCAAATTCCGGATCATTGAAGCAAGGCTTCCTTGAGGTACCGGAGTGTGTAGCCGTGTCTGGGGTCTCAGCCTGTCGTGCCAGAGCACCCTTCTTCCTCTTCTTTAAAGGTGGAGCAGAGCCAGAGTGGCTTACGCCACTCTGGTCAGTAGGGGCAGAATCACCGGTGGACTGGGTAGTAGGAGTGTGGGAATGCACAATGACCATAAGTCTTGATGCAGGCATTGGTTGCAGGGTAATGTTGGCAGGGGGAACATCGGTTTGATGGACTGGGGCTGACGCTGTCCTGGCTGGGAGAGTCAGAGATGGGGCGGATGGAGCTGAAGCTGCCCCTGCAGCCTCTCCACCCTGCATACTTGGGGCAGCAGATGACATAGCTGCCCCAGATCCACGTGGATTGGTGACAACAACTTGCACCGCCACACGTGGCCTAGACTTGCTGATCTGAAAGTCAGCCAGGGAGTCATCCTGTGCCAGGTCAGGTGCCACAATGGGCTGGTCCAACAGGGGCTGAGCTTGGATGGTGTCAGCCATGTTTCCCTCACCCATGGGGGGGCATGGGTGTCCCTGATTTTTCCTCCACACATGGGGGCATATGGGGCACCCTGCAAATCCCGGCCACGTCCCCTACCGCGCCCACCACGCCCACCTTCTGAGGGTCGGCCACCTTTGCCTCCCTTACCGCTTGGTCGCCTCCCAACCATGGCACTGATGTTGTTGTGCGTATGGGAGTTGCAGTAAACTATTGTCCTGGGCAATTGGGGGTAAAAGGGGTAGGATACCAGATGGAATTCGTACCCTAGTGCTCCAACAAGGCTGTCTGTGACCCCTGGGGGAAGATGACGAGTCACGCAACGCACAGGCAGCCCAAAATCAAAAATAAACGTGCACACAACCCCTCATAGACCACGTGCGTGAAAAAATGAACCCGCACTTTGCTGTGGCACCCAGAAACACACAAAAAAGCGAACGCGTAATACACGCACCCTACAATGACCTCTGAAGAGGAACGCGACACACGGGGCAAGCACAGTTGCTAAGTATATGTGGAACTCACCGTCTGCCTGGAAAAAGAACGTGAAAAATACGTACGTGTGCGCGTTGGCAACACCCCCACCAAAAGAAGAATTGTACGCTGTCTGAGGAGACAGGACAAAAGGAGAAGTGAACTTTGCTTGAGGAAACAGGCCCAACAAAAAAATCAGAAAAGATCTGTCAGAGGTAACAGGGAGTACGAACTAGAAACGCTGTGAAGTAATCGCGTGTGAACCGACAAGAAGTACAGATTTCACCCACTCGCTCTCCACGAAAAGCACGTACAAGGAAATGGCGTCCTACACGCAGCTTTTAAACTGGCCCACACGTACACGTCAGAGACGCGTGTACGTGGGCGCTTTCATCCAATTACACGTGATGACACTCGGACGTGCAGTTTTTCCACGTGTGCTCTGTCATCACGTGCTATGAGGGAAACGCCCACACGCGTAATGTAACTTACATGCTTACGCGCTAAGAGCCTTTGGTCCAATGGAATCGCGCGCGTGTGCTGACGCACTTACGCACTAAGGCCCTTTCCTCGAATTACACGCTGACGTGCACTTTTTTCACGTGCCAAATCACTCCGTATCAAGCTGGCCACGCGAAAACACATGGAAGACCACGCTCCTGCCCAGAAGGACGCATTACTGCCCCCCAGAGCCCCGAGCACGCTCCCACCTGCCATCTGCTGCTGCCTGACTGTCTGCTGCCCACGTGCCCTGCCATTTGCTGCCTGCACGTCAGCCAGGGGTGTAGTTGCTGTGACCACCCCTGCTGGAACTGAAGACTCCCGACTGGGATTCCATCGCTCCACAGCCCAGCCCAGGACCCAGTTGCCCACCCACTCCTGCCTCTGGGGTTGCCATGTCCAGCACTACACCATCTGGCAGCACTGGCAACCCCCAGCCAGAGAGGCAGAGGGCCACCAGCTTCAATGCCACCGAAGTTGGTGTCCTGGTGGAGCAAGTCCTGGGGCAGTATGATGCCCTCTTTAGAGGTTTGCGCGCCGACAAGGAAGGACGGACCAGGATCTGGATGGACATCGTGACTGCCATCAACGCGGAGGGGGTGGCAGTCCGTGACTTAGAACATGTCAAGAAGCGCTGGGAGGACTTCAGGTCCAGGACCCTCAACACGGCCCGGCGCCTCGCTGAGGCAGCGGATGCCAAGGGGCGCCGGGGCCAGCTGTCAGACCATCAAATGAGGGTCCTGGAACGCATATGCCCAGCGCTCTACGTCCAGATCCTTGAGAGGCAGACCTGTCTGGAGTCGAGGTGTAAGTGTACATGCATGTTGATAGTATGCTGTGTGTGTCGTGTTGTGCCAGTAGTGTGCAGGTTTCACATGTGTTTATGTAGGGCCATGTAGGGATGTGTATGAACATGGGCGTGTGGCTGCCACATGTGAGTCCTCTCAGGTGTGAGACACATTGATGGTGTATGTGTTGATAAGCATGCTGGGCATATGCAGGTGTGGGAGCACACAGGTTTCAATCTCTCTGTATGTACATTGGCATGGTTGTGGCACAGATGGTGGTTCATAATTCATGTATCTGCACTGTGTACATGTGCATGTATGTGTATTTCACAAGTGTGCAAATGTGATGCATCATGGATGCACGTGACACTGATATGGAGAAGGATGAATGGCAGATGTGACATGTATGGCGATCTCTTCACTGAAACAGTTGCAGGAGATGTAGACATGGATGTAAGTGTGGTGGCGTGTGTGCATGTCGAGTGCACTCCCTGTGTTTCATGTGATGTCTGGCTCACCTTTGGCTGCTCATTCTGTTGTATGTGTATGGATGTTGCTGGCGGTTATGATATGGCTGTGGAATAGCTCATGTGTGTGAGTTGAAATGACATGTGTGTTGGGGATTGCGATGCCATGTCTGAAGTTTGACCCTGCCACTCATGTGGAACTGTCATGTGTGTATCAGTCCATTGTACAGTGACTTAATGCTTGTCTCCTATCTCTCAGTGTCTGCAGCGTCAACTGATGAAGAGGGCGGAGAGTGTGCTGTGGAGCACAGCGGCAGGGATCGCATCGCCACCCGGAGACGCAAGGCCCGGCTCCCCTCCCAGGTTGTGATCTCGTCGGGGAGTGAGGAGTCCGGTGCCGCGTCCCAGGCCGCAGCTGCCGAGGGTAGGTCCAAAAGGCGGAGGTCAGAGTTGGACTCCTCGGCAGCAGAAGGGGCAGCTGAGACCCCACAGGGTCCGACGGAGGAAGATGGCACGGAGTCATCCAGGTTGGTGGGGGGTTTGGTGGAGGAGGAGACCGTGCAAGGGACAGACACGGGGTCTGGAGGTGGGGATTCCACCGGTGCTAGTGATGCAGTGCAGTGGCAGGGACAGGAGGCAGCACAGGCCACCGCGGAGGTGCTTGTGTGTAATCCTGTCCCCGATCCTGTGACTGCATCATCCCGCACCAGCAGTGATGCCTACGTCCAGACCTGTTTTCAGGGAGGGGATCCGCTTACAACAACTGGCCTTCCTCTCCCTGTGGACGTGGCTATCCGGGACCGAGTTGAGCCTGTCCTGGGTGGGGTGGCGTTGCGTCAACGGGCATTGCGAGCTGACCTGCAGTCTTTTCATGAGGAGACTACACGACTTCTTGGATGGCTCGTTGACCGCGTTGACCTACTGGGACAGCTCACCAGGGCCGGATTCCTCCGTTTTCTGGACCTTGTTCTGACCCCCTCCTCAACTGAACCCCCTATGCCCCAGTCGTCCTCCATGCCATCTTCCTACCCATGTATCACCTGGGTACCCTGTGGAGCTGCCTCTGACCCTGCAGCCAGGCTGGTGGAGGACACATCCCTGCCACAGTCGGGAGTCGGACGTCCAGCAGGGGTGGCCACCTCAACAACTGCACCCCAGCCGGAGGAGGATGTGCAGGCAGTAAGAGCCAGGGCACAGGCAGAGGCACAGCAGCAGCAGCAACAAGGTGGGAGCCATCATGGCTCGGGGCCTTCGACATCGGAGGGGCAGGCATCGGCCAGAGGGCAGGAGGACCCAGGACTGGAAGTGTCTTCCGTGTGGCAGCGGTTAGGCCATGCCATAGATGCAGAGCGGCAGCGGGCAGAAGAGGCACGGCTCACAATGGTCAGGGCAGAGAACTCCATACGGAGGGCCCTGAGGGGGGCCGAGTGCCTCGAGGCAATTCGCAGCGAGTTGGAGGTCAACATGTCGTCTTCCCTGCAAACCTTCGGGCCATGGAAGAGGACCGCCTCCAGGACATTGAGAAGGAGTTTGATAATGCCCTGGCCCAGGACATCCAAAAGTGAGCCGTCAGAGGGCCCTTTCGCATGTCAAACTTCACGCGAACCCCAGGAATACACGTACCCCACTCGCACAGGGCCCTTTCGCGTGTAAAACTTCCCACAAACCCCTGTTATACACGTACCCTGCTGAAATGGCGTGTGAGACTTCCTGCGAACCCCATAATACACGTACCCCGCTCGCACAGGGCCCTTTCGCGTGTCAAACTTCCTGCAAACCCCAGTTATACACGTACCCTGCTGAAATGGCATGTGAGACTTCACGCGAACCCCATAATACACGTACCCCACTCGCACAGGGCCCTTTCGCGTGTCAAACTACACGCGAACCCCAGGAATACACGTACCCCACTCGCACAGGCCCTTTCGCGTGTGAAACTTCACGCCCACCCCAGTAATACACGTTCCACGCTTGGCTTTGCTGTTTGGCAGCCCTGTAAACTGGTCCAGGGTTAGCGCGGCCCTTTGCGCTGAATTGGGGATTTTGATGGCTTTTCCTTGCACGAGGGCGTTCTTGGGGGCGTAACTGGCGCTGCTGTAGGGTCGCTGCGCCACTCTGCGCCACGGCTGGTTTTGGAGGCTAAAATCCATGAATACGCTGTGCGCGGAAATCGATTTTAGCGCACGCGGCTGGCGCAGACATTCACACGCGCACACTGTGCGCCAGTTTTGTGCAAAATTCTATGAATTACCCTGTTAATATTAGTAGTTGTGAGGTGGACACCGGGTACACAAAAAGACAGTACTTCACAAACCCGATCCCGCATATCCCATCCCCCAGTACAACATCTGATAAAGTCTTTTGAATTCATTGTAACCAATGAGGGCAGCAAGAGAACGTATGACTTCATTAAGGATGTTTTCACACATTCCACTAAGCACAATATATATTTATTTAATTTGCATTTTTAAAGCACTCACACAGCCCGCTGTTTTTTTTTGTTGCGTATTTATAACACACTTAAAGACCCAGAGGTTTCTAAGCGCGGACCCGGCGATCGAACCTGTGTTGCGTCTATCGTCTTGCTTCCAAGGCTAGCACGTTCCTGCTGAGCTATCCTCCCGGGACAATAGCTCTCCATGTGTACATGGTAAATCACTGAACTGTCCCGGGTGATTCCCTACACCCTCCAATTATATCAGCAAAGCTGTGCCCTCGCTTCCCAATTAAACGGACACATTCTTATCAACATTCTGTGTGAAATCGGGTCAGCTCGCACCGAGCTAGAAGGTAGGTGGCTGTGTGTGTAAAGTTACATAAACAAAAGATGAGGCTTCATTTAGCAAGCATGTGGGTACAATCTTACTTCGGTGTGCCAAATCAGAACTGCAGCTTGTCAACAGGCATATATGTATTTCCAAATGGAGCATTTGTATTTGTATTTGTATTTTTTGTATTTGTATTTTATTTATTTGTATAGCGCGCTAGGCCTGAGGGCAACCAGGCCCATATCTTAAGGCACAAGGTACAAAAATTGGCATTGATACAGTTACAGATAGGCAAAGATTATATTCACAGGTGCATATATTAAAGGCACAGCAGTGCAAAAGTGGCATGGCTACAGGTGCAGGAAAACAATGCATTCACAAGCAAAAGTGCCGGTAGTGTAAGAGAAGTGGAGCAGGTGGCTTAGGCTGGTAGTGAGTGAGGTGTAGAGGATAGCCATAACGGCTTTGTGTTTGAAAAGCGTGGCGGACGGGAGAGTTCTGATGGATAGTGGCACGGAGTTCCAAAGTTTAGATGCAAGGACTGGGAAGGTTGTATTTCGGTATAGTGAGCGATTGTGCTTGGGCAGATCTTAGTGTCCGTGAGGGGATGTATTGAGAGAAGCGGGAGGTTAAGTAGGTAGGGGCCTGGTTGTTAACACATTTGTGAGTGAGAGTCAGTGATTTGAGCAAAATTCTTTGGGCAACAGAGAGCCAGTGTAAGCTCTTCCTGGTGTCAGAGATGTGTGCCGACCTAGGAATGGCGAGGGCTGCTCTGATCGCATTGTTTTGGGTGATCTGAAGTTTGCTGAGGTTACGTTGGTTAGTACCTTGATAAAGTGCGTTGCAGTAATCAAGTTTAGACATAACCAGTATCCTGGCAAGAATAATGCAGTTCTGGGTGGAGAGGAATGGGCGGCAGGCTGTAATCACCTTACAAGTGTAGGCTGATGCAGCGGCGACTGTGTTAGTTTGTCAGTTAAGGGACAGTGTGGAATCAAGGTAGATTCCCAGAGTTTTGGTCTCTTTAGCCACTTTGATGGAATTACCATCAATGTTGAAGGTGCTGAAGGACGGGTCAAGCTTGCTAAGTCTTTGTTGGGTACCAAGGATGAGGAGCTCTGTCTTGTCATCATTGAGACAGAGCTCATGATGTGCCATCCATGCTTGGACGACTTGGTATACGTCGTTCAAAGCTCTGGTGTCTGCGATGTAGTTACCAGTGATGGGGATGAGTATCTGGGTGTCATCTGCGGAGTTGTTGTAGGTGACGCCCAGATAGTCAAGCACATCGAACAAAAGCTTGGTGAAAATATTGTACAGCGTGGGAGATACACACGATCCTTGGGTAACTCCACATGGGACCGGAGATGGGTCAGCAGAGTCCGTGGGTGAGAATACTCTCATGAGTCTATTGTCAAGGAAGGATCTGATCCAGTTAGTGGCATTTTCAGAAAAGTGGGCAGCAGATTTCAGGTGTTGGCATAGGATTTGGTGATTGACCAGATTGAAGGACGCAGAGAGGTCCAAGAGTAATAGTAGGGCTAGTTTGCCATTATCTTTTAAGTCCTCTAATTTTCAGATCTAATAAGGCTGTTTCTGTCCCATGCCTGGGTCTGAATCCAGATTGTCTTGTGCTAAGTAAGTTATTGGTCTCCAAATACTTCTGTATCTGGAGGTAGGAGGCTCTATCTAAGATTTTTAGGAGAAACGGGACCGTTGTTGATTGGTGTGAAATTATTTGGTATGGACGTATCAAGTGTCAGCTTTTTCAGCAGTGGGATGACCCAGGTGTCCTTAAGGTTGTTGGGCACAATTCCGGAATGAAATGAGGAGTTACTGAAGGTGGTAATGAAGGGAGCAAGGTCGTAGGCAGATTCCTTAATGATAGGGGCCGGGCAGGAGTCCCCTTGGCAGTTAGAGGCTTTAAGGTTGCTGATCATTTTTTCAACCTCAGAGATAGTAAGAGGAGTGAAGCTAAATGGGGGCTGGGTGAAAGTGGTGGGTGTTTTAGGTGCCAGAGGTTTGGAGAGAAGCAAATTTTGTTTGGCATTGAATTTGGCTTGTAAGGTGGTTATTTTGGAGAGGAGAGCAATTTGGATGCTGTTGCACCAGGAGCTGTCTTTGTTACACGTATCTGGTATAGGCAAAGGGGATTCTAATTCTTTGAGAATTTTGAAAAGCTCCTTCGTGTTGGATTCAGCTTGCAAGATGCGCAGGTTATACGTTTCTTTTTTTGCCTGTATAATCGCTTCCTTGTAATTAAGGGATGCAATGAAGAGGTTGTCTTTGTTAGAAGCACAAGGGAGACTTTTCCAAAGTGATTCCGCCTTGCGTTTTTCTTTACGCAGAGCTCTAAGATGTGGCGTGACCACGAATTCAGATGAGCTTGTTGTTTAGCTTTCCTGAGTTTGAGCGGGGCTATAGTGTCAATAGCTTTGAGCACTGTTCGGTTGAAAGTGTCCACCAGGACCGTAGGGTCGTTATAAAATGTGACACAGTTGTTCAGAGTGGGTAGGATAAGCGGGAGTAGCTTGTCCCTGGTGATGTCCTTTTTATTCCTGGTGGGGATAGAGGGAGCTATTGGAGGTTTGGTGCTGGGAATGGTGGCTGGTAGTTGGAAGATAATGACGTGGTGTTCAGACCAAGCACAGGCTGAGTTGGTGCTTATCGTAGTATTACAATTTAAGTCTACGATCCAATCAAGCGTTCTGCCTTTGTTGTGTGTAGGTTTGAGGTTACGCTGTTGGAAGCCTAGGTTTGACACAATGCTTGCAATTTCTGTGCCCATGAGATCCTTGGGGTCAGACAGTCCAAGATTCAGGTCCCCTAGCAGCAGCACTTGTGAGTTAGGCTTAGTATTGTTGGATAGGATAGACGTAATATCTTCTGCGAAGGAGGAGAATGGACCGGGTGGTCTGTAGATGAGGTGAAGTGTCTCTGTATTGGTGGGTGAGAGTGAAAGTTTCACTGATAGTGATTCAGCTGAGCAACAATGAATGTTTGGGATCAGTCTCATGTTGATATTCTCCCTATGTATGAAGGCAACGCCGCTCCCTTTAGACAAGTTAGATAGGCGGTCATTTCTAAGGATAGAGTATCCATCGGGAATGGCGAGGGATATGAGCGGGCCAGAAGCAGCGTGTAGCCATGTTTCTGTGATCGCAATGAAGTCGAGGTTCTGGGTGGTAATGAGGTCGGCGATATCGAGGGCATGAGCGGTAAGGGATCTGGCATTGATAAGCGCTCCTTTCAAGTCTTTAGGTGCGGGCGTGGATGGTTTAGATGAGGTCTGAGTAGTGGCACGGGTGGTGTTAGTGTGTTGGCGTTGGGTGCACGGATTGCGAAGCAGTCTGGATCCAAGTCTAGCATTTCTAAGTGTAAGTCTGCACGGTTGGTTAGGAGTGGGTTTGGTTGTGAAATGTTTGAGCCACAGGGCTGGTCCATTGAGGTAGGGATTGAATGTGTGTAAGTGACGGAGTTGGGTGGTGGAGGTGTGCTATGGTGCATTGTCGTGGAGTATGCACAGGAGATGTTGCAAGGAATGCAGATAGTGCAAGTGGGCGTTGCACAATATGCCTTAGCTAAGGACCATGTGATGGCTAGGATGAATGTGAGGGTACTTGCCGAAGGGAGGGGCAGCATGTCCACGGTGTTCAAATAATTCCAAAGTGGCAAAAGATAACTATGTCGGGGGGATGAAGCAGATACGGCGCAGGCCGATGGTATGTTGTAGTAGCCGGGACTGGACAATGCGCAGGGACTAGCTTATCGGAGTAGGTCACGATGTTAGATGGGTGAGGCGACTATGGCAGGTAGTATCTGTAGCTATAGACACGCTGCACTAAGT